>NC_068438.1:44169763-44239763 GCF_023373465.1 Oncorhynchus keta
GACTTGGGGACTGTGAAGAGACCTCTCATGTCTGAGCGGTGTGCTAGTCATTTAAAACAGACAGCTTGGTGCATGTCAATACCTCACACAAATACAAGTAGTGATGAAGTCAATCTCTCCTCTACTTTGAACCAGGAGAGAGTCACATGCATATTATAAATGTTTGCTCTCTGTGTACATCCAAGGGCCAGCCTTGCTGCCCTGTTCTGAGCCAATTGCAATTTTCTTAAGTCCCTCTTTGTGGCACCTGATCACACAACTGAACAGTAGTCCAGGTGAGACAAAACTAGAGCCTGTAGGACCTGCCTTGTTGATAGTGTTGTTAAGAAGGTAGTGCAGCACTTCATTATGGACAGACTTATCCCCATTTTAGCTAGGGGGTTGTCCCAAATACAATGCTTTTAGTTTTAGAAATATTTAGGACAAATTTATTAGTTGTCACCCATTCCCTAACTAACTGCAGCTCTTTGTTAAGCGTTTCAGTTATTTTAGTCGCTGTAGTAGCTGGCGTGTATAGTCTTGAGTCATCCACATACATAGACACACTGCTTTACCCAAAGCCAGTGGCATGTCGTTAGTAAAGATTGAAAAAAGCAAGGGGCTTAGACAGCTGCCCTGGGGAATTCCTGATTCTACCTGGATTATTTTGGAGAGGCTTCCATGAAAGAACACCCTCTGTGTTCTGTTAGACAGGTAACTCTTAATCCACAATATCACAGGGGGTGTAAAGCCATAACAGATCAGTTTTTTCAGCAGCAGACTATGATTGATAATGTCAAAAGCCGCACTGAAGTCTAACAGCCCCCATCATCTTTTATTATCAAGTTCTCTCAGCCAAGTGCTGTGCTTGTTGAATGTCCTTCCCTATCAGCGTGTTGAAAGTTTGTTGTCCACTTGTTTAGTGTAAAATAACATTGTATCTGGTCAAACACAATTTTTCCCAAATGTTTACTAAGGGTTGGTAACAGATTGGTCGGCTAATTGAGCCAGTAAAGGGGGCTTTACTATTCTTAACTTCTTGACGCTACCCATCTCTTCAGCGGGATAATTGTCATCAGCAACCGCTGAATAGCATAGCACCCCAGTCAAATAATATTACTAAAAATATTCATATTCATGGAATCACAAGTGCAACATTGCAAAACACAGCTTAGCCTTTTGTTAATCCACCTGTCGTCTCCGATTGTGAAATTATGCTTTACAGCGAAAGCAATCCAAGCGTTTGTGTAAGTTTATCGATCGCATGACATAACATTAAGTACACTTAGCATCAGGTAGCTTGGTCACGAAAATCAGAAAAGCAATCAAATTAATTGTTTAGCTTTGATGATCTTCGGATGTTTTCACTCACGAGACTCCCAGTTACACAACAAATGTTCCATTTGTTCCATAAAGATTATTTTTATACCCAAAATACCTCCGTTTGTTTGGCGCATTATGTTCAGAAATCCACAGGAAAGAGCGACAACGCAGACAAATTCCAAATAATATCCGTAATGTCCACAGAAACATGGCAAACGTTTTTTTAATAATCAATCCTCAGGTTGTTTTTAAAATATTTAATCGATAATATATCAACCGCAAATGTCTTTATCAGTAGGAGAGGGAAAAACAATAGCTGTCCAAATTCTGTTGCTCGAGCAAAACTCATGTGACCCCATGACGTGATGTTATAGTTCTGGCTCATTTTTCAAAATAAAAGCCTGAAACTATGTCTGAAGACTGTTGACACACCTTGAGGAAGTGACAGGAAAAGGAATCTGGTTGATATCCCTTTAAATGGAGCAATGGGAGGCTATGGAACATGGAGTTTTCAAAATAGAAGCCACTTCCTGGTTTGATTTTTCTCAGGGTTTCGCCTGCAATATCAGTTCTGTTATACTCACAGACAATATTTTGACAGTTTTGGAAACTTTAGAGTGTTTTCTATTCTAATCTGTCAATTATATGCATATTCTTGCGTCTGGACCTGAGAAATAGGCCATTTACTTTGGGAACGTTATTTTCCAAACATAAAAATAGTGCCCCCTAGCTTAAGTAGCGGAGTGACTTTTGCTTCCCTCCAGGCCTGAGGGCACACACTATCTAGTAGGATGCAATTGAAGATGTGGCAAATAGGAGTGGCAATATCATTAGCTATGATCCACAGTAATTTTCCATCCAAGTTGTCGACCCCGGTGGCTTGTCATTGTTGATAGACAACAATCATTGTTTTCACCTAATCCACACTCACTTTACGGAATTAAAAATTACAATGAATTGTCTTTCATAATTTGGTCAGAAATACTTGGATGTGTATTGTCAGCGTTTGTTGCTGGCATGTCATGCCTAAGTTTGCTAATCTTGCCAATGAAAAAAATATTAAAGTAGTTTGCAATATCAGTCGGTTTTGTAATGAATGAGCCTCTGATTCAATGAATGATGGAGCTGAGTTTGCCTTATTCCTCAAAATGTTATTGAAGGTGCTCCAAAGCTTTTTACTATCATTCTTGATGTAATTTATCTTTGTTTAATAGGATTCTGAATACTTTAATATTCTTTACATCAACAACATTGGAATCACTACAAAACGTCTTATATTTGGCCCAGACTTTGGAACTTTGGTTTTCCTAGATATGGCTACTATATTGTGATCACTACATCCGATGGATCTGGATACTGCTTTCAAGCACATTTCTGCAGCATTAGTAAAGATGTGATCAATACATGTTGATGATTTCATTCCTGTGCTGTTTGTAACTACCCTGGTAGGTTGACTGATAACCTGAACCATGTTGCATGCACTGGTTACAGTTTGAAGGTTTTTCTTGAGTGAGCAGCTTGATGAAAGCCAGTCAATATTTAAATTACCCAGACAATATACCTCTCTGTTGATATCACATACATTATCAAGCATTTCACACATGTTATCCAGATACTGACTGTTAGCACTTGGTGGTCTATAGCAGCTTCCCACAAGAATGGGCTTTAGGTGAGGCAGATGAACCTGTAGCCATATTGCTTCAACAGTATTTAATATGAGACCATCTTTAAATCTTTACAGGAATGTGGTTCTGATTATAAACAGCAACACCTCCACCACTGGGATTTCGGTATTTTCTGTAAATGTTATAACCATGTATTGCTACCACTGTATCATCAAAGGTATTGTCTAAGTGAGTTTCAGAGATAGTCAGAATATGAATGTCATCTGTTACTAGCAAGTTATTAATTTCATGAACCTTGTTTAAACTACATATGTTAATGTGGGCTATTTTGAACCTTTCTGGCGCAGGCGTTCCGCTAGCGACTCATCTCGACAACATCCGTTGAAATTGCAGAGCGCCCGAAATTCAAATGACTGGAATAGAAATATTTAACGTTCATGAAAATACAAGTGTCATACATCAAAATAAAGTTTAACTTGTTGTTAATCCAGCCGCTGTGTCAGATTTCAAAAAGGCTTTAAGGAGAAAGCACACCATGCGAATATCTGAGGACAGCGCCCCACATACAAAAACATTTTTCAACCAGGCAGATGCGCCACGAAAGTCAGAAATAGCAACATAATAAATACCTTACTTTTGAAGATCTTCTTCTGTTGTCACTCCAAAAGGTCCCAGCTACATCACAAATTGTCCTTTTGTTCGATAAAGTCCTTCTCTATATCCCCAAAATCTCAGTTTAGCTGGTGCGCTTCATTCAATAATCCACCGGTTTCACTCCTTCAAAATGTATACAAAATGAATCCCAAACGTTACCAATAAACTTCTCCAAACAAGTCAAACAACGTTTATAATCAAACCTCAGGTACACTAATACGTAAAAAAACAATAAAATTGAAGACGAAGAATCGTTATTGTCTTCACTGGAGAAAAACGACAACGAACGAGCTCTCATTCACGCGCATGAAAACACTACAGCCAAAATGGGAGCCACTTAGAAAAACTACAATATCTAGTGGAAGCCCTAGGAACTGCAATCTGGGAGGATTCTGCCTCATAATAAAATAAACATGACAGCCACTGGAAACAGTGGTAGGCCGAATTGTTTATTTTTTTTAATGGTTTGTCCTCGGGTTTTCGCCTGCCATATCAGTGCTGTTATATTCACAGACATTATTTTAACAGTTTTAGAAACTTTAGAGTGGTTTCTATCCAAATCTACCAATTATATGCATATCCTAGCTTCTGGCCCTGAGTAACAGGCAGTTTACCTTGGGCACACTTTTCATCAAGATGTTGTTTTTGCTGTTTGTTATTTATTATAGGGCCAAAAAGATTGGAGAAGGTTTATCGATAGATCTCCGTTTTGAATTGATAACTCTTCGTGTTGTTGTTTGTTTAGAGTTTTGCAATTTTCCCAGAAGTGGTTAGATTCTATGGATTCTTCAATTACATTGAGCTGATTTTACGCAGTGTCCCTTCTTTTTCCGTAGTGTATTTCTGTATTGTTTTAGTAATTCACCATAGTGAAGGCGTAGACTCAGGTTTTCTGGGTCTCGTTGTTTTTGGTTGGATAGGTTTCTCAATTTCTGTCTTGCGTTTTTAAATTCTTCACCAAACCATTTGTCATTGTTTTACATTTTTTTAGGTTGTCTGCTTGACATTTTTTGATTGGATAGGGAAGCTGACAGGTCTGACAAGTTTTATACTGCCAAGTTTACACCTTCACTATTACAGTGAAACATTTCGTCCAGGAAATTGTCTAGAAGGGATTGAATTAGTTGTCGCCTAATTGTTTTTGGGTAGATTTCCACACTACTTTCCTTCCATCTACAGCATTTCTTAATATTATTCAGTTCCTTTGGCTTTGATGCCTCATGATTGAGTATTGCTCTGTTCAAGTAGACTGTGATTTTGCTGTGATCTGATAGGGGTGTCAGTGGACTGACAGTGAACGCTCTGAGAGACTCTGGGTTGAGGTCAGTGATAAAGTTGTCTACAGTACTACTGCCAAGAGATGAGCTATATGTGTACCTACCATAGGAGTCCCCTCGAAGCCTCCCATTGACTATGTACATACCCAGCGTCCGACAGAGCTGCAGGAGTTGTGACTCGTTTTTGTTGTTTATGATATCGTAGTTGTGTCTAGGGGACATATGGGGGAGGGAATGCTGTCACCCCCAGGTAGGTGTTTGTCCCCCTGTGTGTTGAGGGTGTCAGGTTCTTGTCCAGTTCTGGCATGTAGGTCGCCACAGAATAGTACATGTCCCTGGGCCTGGAAATTGTTGATCTCCCCCTCTAGGATGGAGAAGCTGTCATCGTTAAAGTATGTTTTTTTAAAACCTCTGTGTGATATCTAAGTGTGTGTGTATGTGAAAACCGTTTGTGTTGAAATATTTAAGTGATTTATATTTCCCAAGAGTAACCAAGATCTCATTTGTTGACAGCACTCAAAAGCAGCGCTATAAAAATGTCCGCACTTACACCCCCCAATCACTCACTCACTCACTCACTCGCTCGCTCGCTCGCTCACTCACTCACTCACTCACTCACTCACTCACTCACTCACTCACTCACTCACTCACTCACTCACTCACTCACTCTCTGTTGGCTGTTGACGACTTTTTGTCAAATGTTTGGAGGTAAGCCGAAGTTCGTAGACGAAGTCTACGGTGATTGGTCAACAGTAGGGATTCTACAATAGTCTTAGTTTTCATTCAACGAGACTCGACTTGTTTTCATGCAATTTTTTAAAATTCAATACTGCACCAAACATCTTAGTTAGATGTAAAATTGAGCAACTAAGATCTCCTCGACAATAACGTGATTTCTTGAGTTATTTTAGATTCATTCTGACTATTTTGAGGAAGTGTATACTGCTACGGATCTCAAAATGGACAAACAGTGCTACATCTTATTTGATCACGTTTTTCAAGAGAAGGTATTTTAAGGGAGCCGGCTAGGCACCAGCCGAACTGAAGCATGCTGAGCATGCTGGACTGGCCATCAGGCATTTCAAGGATTTGCCAGATGGGCTGGTCCATTTTTAACCCAGTGGGCTGGTCCATTTTTAACCCAGATGGGCTGGTCCATTTTTAACCCAGTGGGCTGGTCCATTTTTAACCCAGATGGGCTGGTCCATTTTTAACCCAGATGGGCTGGTCCATTTTTAACCCAGATGGGCTGGTCCATTTTTAACCCAGTGGGCTTGTCTCATTTGGGTATTTTGCGCCATTGATCATCAACTGGGCTGATGTGGGGGCTTGGAGGAACAAAATGATCCGGTGTGGGGGCCTCAAGGAAAAAGATGGGCTGCTGGGTTAGAAATACAAGGGCCGATTTCTGGTCCCAGTCAGCCCCTGCTACTGACACTACTCTCACATCATCTAATCATCTTATTATCAAATGATCTAATCGCTGAGCACCCGGCTTACTGCTTCTGGAGCAGAATGGGGTCATGATGCACAGAAATGTTCACAGTACAGTGTGTTGATCTTTCTGAAGAGTCAACAGCTTCTCTGTAGTTTACTGGTCATCTGTAGTTTACTGGTCATCTGTAGTTTACTGGTCATCTGTAGTTTACTGGTCATCTGTAGTTTACTGATCATCTGTAGTTTACTGGTCATCTGTAGTTTACTGATCATCTGTAGTTTACTGATCATCTGTAGTTTACTGGTCATCTGTAGTTTACTGGTCATCTGTAGTTTACTGATCATCTGTAGTTAAATAAATATTTACTGGTCATCTGTAGTTTACTGGTCATCTGTAGTTTACTGGTCATCTGTAGTTTACTGATCATCTGTAGTTTACTGGTCATCTGTAGTTTACTGATCATCTGTAGTTTACTGGTCATCTGTAGTTTACTGATCATCTGTAGTTTACTGGTCATCTGTAGTTTACTGATCATCTGTAGTTTACTGATCATCTGTAGTTTACTGGTCATCTGTAGTTTACTGATCATCTGTAGTTTACTGATCATCTGTAGTTTACTGGTCATCTGTAGTTTACTGATCATCTGTAGTTTACTGATCATCTGTAGTTTACTGGTCATCTGTAGTTTACTGATCATCTGTAGTTTACTGGTCATCTGTAGTTTACTGGTCATCTGTAGTTTACTGGTCATCTGTAGTTTACTGATCATCTGTAGTTTACTGGTCATCTGTAGTTTACTGATCATCTGTAGTTTACTGGTCATCTGTAGTTTACTGATCATCTGTAGTTTACTGGTCATCTGTAGTTTACTGGTCATCTGTAGTTTACTGGTCATCTGTAGTTTACTGATCATCTGTAGTTTACTGGTCATCTGTAGTTTACTGATCATCTGTAGTTTACTGGTCATCTGTAGTTTACTGATCATCTGTAGTTTACTGGTCATCTGTAGTTTACTGATCATCTGTAGTTTACTGATCATCTGTAGTTTACTGGTCATCTGTAGTTTACTGATCATCTGTAGTTTACTGATCATCTGTAGTTTACTGGTCATCTGTAGTTTACTGATCATCTGTAGTTTACTGATCATCTGTAGTTTACTGGTCATCTGTAGTTTACTGATCATCTGTAGTTTACTGATCATCTGTAGTTTACTGGTCATCTGTAGTTTACTGATCATCTGTAGTTTACTGGTCATCTGTAGTTTACTGGTCATCTGTAGTTTACTGGTCATCTGTAGTTTCTGGACACAGTGTTCTGCTACTGCTGTCTCCTCCTGCTATTGCCCAGGGTAACGCAGTGTTACACTGATCCCCAAACGGACCTGTGAGTTCCATAGCAGGGCTCTGGGCGTGAACAGCTGCTGGGAATGTGAGATTGTGTGTGTGTGTGTGTGTGTGTGTGTGTGTGTGTGTGTGTGTGTGTGTGTGTGTGTGTGTGTGTGTGTGTGTGTGTGTGTGTGTGTGTGTGTGTGTGTGTGTGTGTGTGTGTGCAGGGATGGAGGGGATTTGGGAAAGACCCCTTCCCAATTGTAATCCCGACCACGGCCCGAACCATGGAAAACAACAACCTGGAAAGATAATAGGAATAGCCTAATCGGACCCAGTGACCAAATAGACCCCGGGGCATTGGAGCGTGTCTGTGTGTGTGTGTGTGTGTGTGTGTGTGTATGTGTGTGTGTCAGAGCGTGCAAACTCACCTCTCAGTCTGGGTGGAGACAGGCATCTGGGAGTAAATCTGGGAGCACTTTCTCTCTCACGCCAGCCAGCTTTACTAGACAGACGTGTGTGTGTGTGTGTGTGTGTGTGTGTGTGTGTGTGTGTGTGTGTGTGTGTGTGTGTGTGTGTGTGTGTGTGTGTGTGTGTGTGTGTGTGTGTGTGTGAACGTCTGCTGTGCCAACCCCTCTCCATGTGTCTCTACCATGTACACTGCTTTCCATCCTAACTTGAGAAACACACCCATCAATTGGAGAAGTTGCTCTCCATCAGTCTCTACACATAGTGATCTATAGAAGTAGTATATCCACACTGCAGCTCCAGAGGGAAACACCACAGCTCCCAATTCATTCCTCAACCCATATTGACCATCCCACCAGACAGGTCATTCACATCCATCTTATGACAAAGGAACCACATGTTTGACCTCTCTTAACTTCTAAATGATTTACAGTTTTTGTTCTCTGTTCTGTAGAAGTGGCAGCCAGATGCATGGTGTGTCCTGTATAGTGTGCAAAGAGCCATACAGCGTGAGAAGTAACCACCATGTTCTTTTTCCCTCCCTCCCTCCCTCCCTCCCTCCCTCCCTCCCTCCCCCCTCCCTCCCTCCCCCTCCCTCCCTCCTCCCTCCTCCTCCCTCCCTCCCTCCTTCGCTCCCTCCCTCCCTCCCTCACCCCCTCGCTCCCTCCCCCTCCCTCCCTCCTTCGCTCCCTCCCTCCCTCCCTCACCCCCTCGCTCCCTCCCCCCTCCCCCTCCCTCCCTCCCTCCCCCTTCGCTCCCTCCTTCGCTCCCTCCCTCCTTCGCTCCTTCCCTCACCCCCTCGCTCCCTCCCTCCTTCGCTCCTTCCCTCACCCCCTCGCTCCCTCCCTCCCTACCCCGTCGCTCCTTCGCTCCCTCCTTCGCTCCCTCCCTCCCTACCCCCTCACTCCTTTGTTCTCTCCTCCCTCCCTCCCTCCCTCCCTCCCTCGCTCCCTCCCTACCCCCTCGCTCCTTTTCTCTCTCGCTCCCTCCCTCCCTACCCCAGAAGAGGGGAAAACATCAACAGCCCCATTGTGTGCCGGCTGGATTGGTGGGGTGAAAGAGGGCATTTGTTCTAATTATTCATACATTACTCAACCCACACTGCACACACACACACACACACACACACACACACACACACACACACACACACACACACACACACACACACACACACACACACACACACACACACACACACACACACACACACACACACACACACACACACACACGCAGGGTGGGGTAGGCAGGGGGTCATTAGAGGGGGCAGAAGGAGAGGGTTTGGGGGTGTAGTGTACAGTTGTAGAGTGCAGGGTGAGGGCTGGAAGAGGGAGCAGAGATTAGTTTTTTTCAGGAACAAGGGCACAAAATGTCCTCTCGCCGGTCAGCGAGAGTCAGCGATGGGCGGAGGCCAAACTGTTCCCTTTTATGAATGGAAAAACAAAGCTGTCTTGGAATGTATGTGTGAGCAGGCTGGTCACTAGAAATAGATGACGATTTTGGACGTTTGAAAAGGCCTCGAGAACTTCGATATACAATTATCGTCCAGCACTCAGGAGGCTTGGAGCTGGAGCCACTGCTTAGACCACTGCACTACAGCAGTTCACATTACTCAAGCAAGCCATGCGAATACTACACAGTAAAATCACCAGTGTTAAATTCACTGTGTCAAAACTCCCATAGAGTTGATCTAGCAACTGGCTACCAAATGACCCCTCGCGTCAGTGCTGACAACTGGTGTTAATTGCTAAGGTGTACAATATGACTCTATTTAGTGTAGACTGTTACGTAGTAAGTGTAACCATCATCACAACCCCGCCCATAAATTCAGTTTCTGCGGTCAATTTCCTCTTTTCTCGACGCCATTGTTGGATCAACCAAAATCCTCATTTGTTCCACGCAAAAGGTGAATTTAAACAATTATTTCACTGATATTATTTAGCTATTTTGATACATGGTTGTCAGACTGCCGTGTAGCATTTTGTTTTAGTGTATTTGGTACATTTTCTGACTTTATGAAGCATTTGAACAGGGCACATTCTGGAGACTTTCTGGAGATTTTTGTTAAATGCTATCTTGGATGCTAATACAGCCGTTGATAATCAGTCAAGTAATGCTGATTTTCCTTCAAATTCTATTTGTAACCATGTTGTACGAATATCTAACAAGAACACACTTGATATGTGTGAGTCTGCTATTGCACAACTGAAGGCTGCGAGTGTCGGTCAGACGACTGTAAATAGTTTCGCGGTTCAAGAGATACAGGGTCAAGCTGAAGCAACCGCTCTTACATGTATGTCTTCAAAAGACACAGAAACTGTCCGAAAAATCCAACATTCTTTTCAGGATATTGAAAATCCTTTCACATTGTTGAATCGGGTTTCAAAACAAAGTGATTTATTTCATATAAAAAATGAGGAACAGTTCAACCAGCTGAGAAAGTCCTCGGTGTTAGATTTGACAATAGAAGAAACAAAACTACTGAAACGTATAATCAAATGGTCATAACTGATCTATTTTCTTATGTTCTAATTCTCCAGACATTGCAGTCGATTTTGAAGAACCCAAACACAAGTGACGTGTTAAACTCGGGGCATAATTGCTGAACATCCTAGGCTTTTCAAGTATTTGTTTCCTGATTAGAAATCTGTTACCGAAACCCAACTTCATGATACATTATCCTCGTTGTATAAGGAATATCGGGCCCATTCTTCACTCGTAGTGTATCTGCTACGAGGCAAAACATAATTTCTTTAAAAAAACAACTAAGAGTTTTAAGAATGTCACTACAAAATGACATGGCATATAACTGAGAAACCTTCAGCCAGGATGGACAAGCTATCAGCCAGGATGGACTAGCTATCAGCCAGGATGGACAAGCTATCAGCCAGGATGGACAAGCTATCAGCCAGGATGGACAAGCTATCAGCCAGGATGGACAAGCTATCAGCCAGGATGGACAAGCTATCAGCCAGGATGGACTAGCTATCAGCCAGGATGGACAAGCTATCAGCCAGGATGGACAAGCTATAGGTCCAGGAAAGATGTCCAGGCTCAACGACCTGAAAGAAAGCCAAGTTGAATGTCTCAGTGCGCACACATTTTTTTTGTCAGTTATACGGGTAAATTCCCATGCTACAGAATATCCTCTTGATTTGGTCATATGTGGTGAAGTAGTCATTGAAATGTCAGTATTTTACAAAATTAAGGCTATTGTTCTGAAAGAGGATTTTTTTTGGGGGGTTGGGTCAGCTCTTGAAACCTTATGTTTTTGATGATAATTTGCATTTAAAGTTGTTTTGAAGAAAAGTCCACAATGCAAAGTATTTCATGTAAATGACATCATGTACCACAAACCTTTTGATTTGCTCATGTCATCTGGAGCAAGGTTTTTTTTGGACGACATTGCCCCCTACTCTCACTTGATAACAGTTTAAGGCCTGAGACTTATGGTTGGGTTGTGAGAAACATATGTTTTGAATGTAAATGTCAGCATTTTCCAACAAACCTATTGATTTGCTCATGTCATATGGAGCAAGGGATTATTTTGACTACATTGTACTGTCTCTTGATAACAGTTTAAGGGCTGAGACTTATGGTTGGGTTGTGAGAAACATATTTGAATGTTGAAACAGCTTTGCTTGAGTTTATGGTGAAATTCCAAGTGCTTTCACAAACGATAATTTCCATTTACATGGGGCAAGAGTAAATAAATGAACACTGAATAGAGTAAACACAGTTTTACTCTAATAGGAGTCACCCTAGATCAACACTAGTGAGTGTCACTATACCACTCAAAGAGTTGATTACCTCTTAGTGTTAAATTTGATCATCAACACCGGCCAGTGTAGTGCAGTGTTAACTCTCTGCACTCCTCAGTGTTAAATCAACACTGGAAATGTGACACTTTGATCAGTGTACTTTTTACTCTGTGTAGAGTGGGACCATATGTACTCGCTGACAGTGATACATTTAACACTTAAAAAGTGTTGATTTAACCCTTTTACATGTACTGTGTATGAATACTGACGACACCTAGCGCATTACTTGTTATCATTTTGTTTTAAACCTTCCCCAAACCATAACCTTTCAGTCCGTAACCAAGCAACCAAGCAGAATAAATGCGTTTAAAAAAAGACAGAATACATCGAATTTCGAAGGGAAACTATGAGATCTTGTTGGTGTGGGAGTGACTGTTTGTCTGCTGCTGTGTGCTCAGACATTGCATGCCATGTGTGTGTGTGTGTGTGTGTGTGCGTGCGTGTTTGTGGTAAGGACACAGTCAGGGTGGTGAGTACAGTCAGGGTTCCTCTTTTTCCCTCTGGGGTAGTAAACACGCGCACACACAAACACACAGCTCAGTTTATCTGAGGTCACAGGAAGTGGCCATTTCTTTCCTCAGTTTCATGTATTTTGACTTCTTCCTCTATGATAATTAATGTTCCTCTCAAAAGCTAAATAAAGTTTCCACCTTATTATTTTCAACCATCTGATCCTTTCACTATGAGTAGATATGGAGAAGGTTCTCAGGGAAGGGGATAGGAGGAGTTGGATTTGGACAGAGTCCCCCAGCCAAGGTGGTTTCTGTCCTTACATAACAGAATGGGCCCATGTCCCAGTAGTGTAATATGTACAGCCACTGCATACAGCTCAGGACATTGGGTTAGTTTTAGTAGAACACCTTGGGTTTTAGGGGTGTAGTTTCCGTAGAACACCTTGGGTTATAGGGGTGTAGTTTCAGTAGAACACCTTGGGTTATAGGGGTGTAGTTTCAGTAGAACACCTTGGGTTATAGGGGTGTAGTTTCAGTAGAACACCTTGGGTTTTAGGGGTGTAGTTTCAGTAGAACACCTTGGGTTTTAGGGGTGTAGTTTCAGTAGAACACCTTGGGTTTTAGGGGTGTAGTTTCAGTAGAACACCTTGGGTTTTAGAGGTGTAGTTTCAGTAGAACACCTTGGGTTTTAGGGGTTTAGTTTCAGTAGAACACCTTGGGTTTTAGGGGTGTAGTTTCAGTAGAACACCTTGGGTTTTAGGGGTGTAGTTTCAGTAGAACACCTTGGGTTTTAGAGGTGTAGTTTCAGTAGAACACCTTGGGTTTTAGGGGTGTAGTTTCAGTAGAACACCTTGGGTTATAGGGGTGTAGTTTCAGTAGAACACCTTGGGTTTTAGGGGTGTAGTTTCAGTAGAACACCTTGGGTTTTAGGGGTGTAGTTTCAGTAGAACACCTTGGGTTTTAGGGGTGTAGTTTCAGTAGAAAACCTTGGGTTATAGGGGTGTAGTTTCAGTAGAACACCTTGGGTTTTAGGGGTGTAGTTTCAGTAGAACACCTTGGGTTTTAGGGGTGTAGTTTCAGTAGAACACCTTGGGTTTTAGGGGTGTAGTTTCAGTAGAACACCTTGGGTTTTAGGGGTGTAGTTTCAGTAGAACACCTTGGGTTATAGGGGTGTAGTTTCAGTAGAACACCTTGGGTTTTAGGGGTGTAGTTTCAGTAGAACACCTTGGGTTTTAGGGGTGTAGTTTCAGTAGAACACCTTGGGTTATAGGGGTGTAGTTTCAGTAGAACACCTTGGGTTTTAGGGGTGTAGTTTCAGTAGAACACCTTGGGTTATAGGGGTGTAGTTTCAGTAGAACACCTTGGGTTTTAGGGGTGTAGTTTCAGTAGAAAACCTTGGGTTTTAGGGGTGTAGTTTCAGTAGAACACCTTGGGTTTTAGAGGTGTAGTTTCAGTAGAAAACCTTGGGTTTTAGGGGTGTAGTTTCAGTAGAACACCTTGGGTTTTAGGGGTGTAGTTTCAGTAGAACACCTTGGGTTATAGGGGTGTAGTTTCAGTAGAACACCTTGGGTTATAGGGGTGTAGTTTCAGTAGAACACCTTGGGTTTTAGGGGTTTAGTTTCAGTAGAACACCTTGGGTTTTAGGGGTGTAGTTTCAGTAGAAAACCTTGGGTTTTAGGGGTGTAGTTTCAGTAGAACACCTTGGGTTTTAGGGGTGTAGTTTCAGTAGAACACCTTGGGTTATAGGGATGTAGTTTCAGTAGAACACCTTGGGTTTTAGGGGTTTAGTTTCAGTGGAACACCTTGGGTTTAGAGGTGTCGTTTCAGTAGAACGGGACGGCAGGTAGCCTAGTGGTTCGAGTATTGGGCCAGTAACCGAAAGGTTGCTGGATTGAATCCCCGAGCTGAGAAGGTAGAAATCTGTCGTTCTGCCGCTCAGCAGTGCACTTAACCCACTGTTCCCTGGTAGACCGTCATTGTAAATAAGAATTTTTTCTTAACTGACTTGCCTAGTTAAATGAAATAACCTTGGGTTTTATGGGGTTAGCTTCAGTGGAACACCTTGGCCCAAAATCCAACACAAACAATATGCATGCACATTCACACAGTTTCCAAACCAAGGTGTGACATGTGACCTAATAGTGTGTGTTGAGGCCAGGACTGGTGTGTGGTCAGTTCTATAACCCAGAGGAAATCCCAGTACAGTTCAGCTCATAGTGTGTGACTTGGATTTTGATCGAATGTTCCTTTTAATAGGAAAGCTGAAAATATGAATGACCCACAATGTGGGAATGAGCCCAGCAGAGCCCTAACCTATGCACAACTACATATACACAGAGCTGAGTAGACCTGCTAGACATTAAATAGGTGGGAATAGGAGATGTGTACAGGACAGTTTTACACACAAACAGGTGACTAATGACTGGTGGAAATGGACTTGCAATGATACCAGATGAAACAGGACCCTAGGTATTGTATACAGGTGAGATAACACACACACACACACACACACAGTGGTGAATCATGTACTGACAGACAAGTAGACACCTGGGACTGGGGATATACAAGGGGGAGAATGGGAATACAGATGGGAATAAAACACAGGTGTACATGTGATCTGACACAAACAGACACGTGGGAATAGTGGGATAAACAGGTGAGATAACAAACATAGACGTTCATACAGGTGTAATTAGGCTTCTCACATAAACAAGGTCATTAAGGTATGAGGAAATCATACGTATACAGACACACCTGTCTCTCCTCAGGTCTTTGCTCTTTTGTTGGGCGTGTTCTAGTTTTCTCCTCAGAGCTTCCACTTCCTGCTCAGCCACAGAGTACTTCCGGGTTGCCTCCTCCTCTCTCTGTTGACATGCCAACAGCTGTGATTGTAGAGAGTTACACCTGCATTGGCATGACAACCAGCCTTCCTCCTTCTCCCTGAGCTCTTGGGACAGCCTGTGGAAGAGGAGGTGGGGGGAGGTGGAAGAAGAGGGGGTTGAAGGAGGAGGAGGGGAGGAGGAAGAAGACGAGGAGGGGGAGTGGGAGGTGAAGGAGGAGGAATAAGGGGAGGAGGGGGAGGAGGAGGTGAAGGAGGAGGAGGGGAGGAGGTGAAGGAGGAGGAGGAGGAGCAGGGGAGGAGGTGAAGGAGGAGGAGGGGAGGAGGAGGAAGAAGAGGAGGAGGGGGAGGAGGAAGAAGGGGGGTTGAAGGAGGAGGAGGGGAGGAGGAAGAAGAGGAGGAAGAAGAGGAGGAGGGGGAGGAGGTGAAGGAGGTGAAGGAGGAGGAGGAGGGGAGGAGGAGGTGAAGGAGGAGGAGGGGAGGAGGAGGTGAAGGAGGAGGAGGGGAGGAGGAAGAAGAGGAGGAGGGGGAGGAGGAAGAAGGGGGGGTTGAAGGAGGAAGAGGGGAGGAGGAGGAGGGGAGGAGGAAGAAGAGGAGGGGAGGAGGAAGAAGAGGAGGAGGGGGAGGAGGAGGTGAGGAAGAAGAAGAGGAGGGGGGAGGAGGAAGAAGAGGAGGGGGGAGGAGGAGGGGAGGAGGAAAAAGAGGAGGAGGAGGAAGAAGAGGAGGGGGAGGAGGAGGGGAGGAGGTGTAGGAGGAGGAGGGGAGGAGAAAGAAGAGAGGAGGAGGAAGATGAGGAGGGGAGGAGGAAGAAGAGGTGGAGGGGAAGGAGGAGGAAGAAGAGGAGGAGGGGGAAACATGGTGTGTAAGAAGCAGAAAACATACAGGCCTAATGTACCTGGGTGGAACAGTTACTGTTGTGAACGCAGCCTCTGCCAGTCTCAGGTGGTGGCAATTGGTAATCAGGGTGGGGCTGCCACTTGCCCAGTGTATAAAAGCTATCTGTTTTGTGTCTTTAGGATATTCCAATACCCATAGGGCTGCTGTGCACAGGGAGGACAGGAACGGTGACAGTGGCATAGTGCATCTCCTACAGTGGCCTCTGTTGGGCAGATACGTGTTTCTACCCTGATGGCACAGGGCCGGTACGCAGCACATGAAGATAAGAGTCAGAAGCGTCTCACATGACATAAGAGAAAAGTGTTCCCTTCACACACCATCAATGTGGTGTTTCTGTCGTGTTACAGACCATTCATCACCTCACTAAAACAAGGACTTCCTGGAAAGAGTCACTGTCTCAGAGCCACACTCTGTTCCTGTGACACTTCCTGTTCCATGACACTATCTATTCCCAAGATGTGTGGCTGAGGAAGAGGATGTAATAAGTTGAGCCACACTCACACACACCCTGTCATAGAGACTACCTGCTAGGGGAGTGAGTTCCCATCGCATCTACACCCTATCATAGAGACTACCTGCTAGGGGAGTTCCTATCTCATCTACACCCTGTCATAGAGACTACCTGCTAGGGGAGTTCCTATCCCATCTATACCCTGTCATAGAGACTACCTGCTAGGGGAGTTCCTGTCTCATCTACACCCTGTCATAGAGACTACCTGCTAGGGGAGTGAGTTCCCATCGCATCTACACCCTGTCATAGAGACTACCTGCTAGGGGAGTTCCTATCTCATCTACACCCTGTCATAGAGACTACCTGCTAGGGGAGTGAGTTCCTATCCCATCTACACCCTGTCATAGAGACTACCTGCTAGGGGAGTTCCTATCCCATCTATACCCTGTCATAGAGACTACCTGCTAGGGGAGTTCCTGTCTCATCTACACCCTGTCATAGAGACTACCTGCTAGGGGAGTGAGTTCCCATCGCATCTACACCCTGTCATAGAGACTACCTGCTAGGGGAGTTCCTGTCTCATCTACACCCTATCATAGAGACTACCTGCTAGGGGAGTGAGTTCCCATCGCATCTACACCCTGTCATAGAGACTACCTGCTAGGGGAGTTCCTGTCTCATCTACACCCTGTCATAGAGACTACCTGCTAGGGGAGTTCCTATCTCATCTACACCCTGTCATAGAGACTACCTGCTAGGGGAGTTCCTATCCCATCTACACCCTGTCATAGAGACTACCTGGTAGGGGAGTTCCTATCTCATCTACACCCTGTCATAGAGACTACCTGCTAGGGGAGTTCCTATCTCATCTACACCCTGTCATAGAGACTACCTGCTAGGGGAGTTCCTATCCCATCTATACCCTGTCATAGAGACTACCTGCTAGGGGAGTTCCTGTCTCATCTACACCCTGTCATAGAGACTACCTGCTAGGGGAGTGAGTTCCCATCGCATCTACACCCTGTCATAGAGACTACCTGCTAGGGGAGTTCCTGTCTCATCTACACCCTATCATAGAGACTACCTGCTAGGGGAGTGAGTTCCCATCGCATCTACACCCTGTCATAGAGACTACCTGCTAGGGGAGTTCCTGTCTCATCTACACCCTGTCATAGAGACTACCTGCTAGGGGAGTTCCTATCTCATCTACACCCTGTCATAGAGACTACCTGCTAGGGGAGTTCCTATCCCATCTACACCCTGTCATAGAGACTACCTGGTAGGGGAGTTCCTGTCTCATCTACACCCTGTCATAGAGACTACCTGCTAGGGGAGTGAGTTCCCATCGCATCTACACCCTGTCATAGAGACTACCTGCTAGGGGAGTTCCTGTCTCATCTACACCCTATCATAGAGACTACCTGCTAGGGGAGTGAGTTCCCATCGCATCTACACCCTGTCATAGAGACTACCTGCTAGGGGAGTTCCTGTCTCATCTACACCCTGTCATAGAGACTACCTGCTAGGGGAGTTCCTATCTCATCTACACCCTGTCATAGAGACTACCTGCTAGGGGAGTTCCTATCCCATCTACACCCTGTCATAGAGACTACCTGGTAGGGGAGTTCCTATCTCATCTACACCCTGTCATAGAGACTACCTGCTAGGGGAGTTCCTATCTCATCTACACCCTGTCATAGAGACTACCTGCTAGGGGAGTTCCTATCTCATCTACACCCTGTCATAGAGACTACCTGCTAGGGGAGTTCCTATCCCATCTACACCCTGTCATAGAGACTACCTGCTAGGGGAGTTCCTATCTCATCTACACCCTGTCATAGAGACTACCTGCTAGGGGAGTTCCTATCCCATCTACACCCTGTCATAGAGACTACCTGCTAGGGGAGTTCCTATCTCATCTACACCCTGTCATAGAGACTACCTGCTAGGGGAGTTCCTATCTCATCTACACCCTGTCATAGAGACTACCTGCTAGGGGAGTTCCTATCCCATCTACACCCTGTCATAGAGACTACCTGCTAGGGGAGTTCCTATCCCATCTACACCCTGTCATAGAGACTACCTGCTAGGGGAGTTCCTATCTCATCTACACCCTGTCATAGAGACTACCTGCTAGGGGAGTTCCTATCTCATCTACACCCTGTCATAGAGACTACCTGCTAGGGGAGTTCCTATCCCATCTACACCCTGTCATAGAGACTACCTGCTAGGGGAGTTCCTATCCCATCTACACCCTGTCATAGAGACTACCTGCTAGGGGAGTTCCTATCCCATCTACACCCTGTCATAGAGACTACCTGCTAGGGGAGTGAGTTCCCATCGCATCTACACCCTGTCATAGAGACTACCTGCTAGGGGAGTTCCTATCTCATCTACACCCTGTCATAGAGACTACCTGCTAGGGGAGTTCCTATCCCATCTACACCCTGTCATAGAGACTACCTGCTAGGGGAGTTCCTATCTCATCTACACCCTGTCATAGAGACTACCTGCTAGGGGAGTTCCTATCCCATCTACACCCTGTCATAGAGACTACCTGCTAGGGGAGTTCCTATCTCATCTACACCCTGTCATAGAGACTACCTGCTAGGGGAGTTCCTATCTCATCTACACCCTGTCATAGAGACTACCTGCTAGGGGAGTTCCTATCCCATCTACACCCTGTCATAGAGACTACCTGCTAGGGGAGTTCCTATCTCATCTACACCCTGTCATAGAGACTACCTGCTAGGGGAGTGAGTTCCTATCCCATCTACACCCTGTCATAGAGACTACCTGCTAGGGGAGTTCCTGTCTCATCTACACCCTGTCATAGAGACTACCTGCTAGGGGAGTTCCTATCCCATCTACACCCTGTCATAGAGACTACCTGCTAGGGGAGTTCCTATCTCATCTACACCCTGTCATAGAGACTACCTGCTAGGGGAGTTCCTATCTCATCTACACCCTATCATAGAGACTACCTGCTAGGGGAGTGAGTTCCCATCGCATCTACACCCTGTCATAGAGACTACCTGCTAGGGGAGTTCCTATCTCATCTACACCCTGTCATAGAGACTACCTGCTAGGGGAGTTCCTATCTCATCTACACCCTGTCATAGAGACTACCTGCTAGGGGAGTTCCTATCCCATCTACACCCTGTCATAGAGACTACCTGCTAGGGAGTTCCTATCTCATCTACACCCTGTCATAGAGACTACCTGCTAGGGAGTTCCTATCTCATCTACACCCTGTCATAGAGACTACCTGCTAGGGGAGTTCCTATCCCATCTACACCCTGTCATAGAGACTACCTGCTAGGGGAGTTCCTATCTCATCTACACCCTGTCATAGAGACTACCTGCTAGGGAGTGAGTTCCTATCCCATCTACACCCTGTCATAGAGACTACCTGCTAGGGGAGTTCCTGTCTCATCTACACCCTGTCATAGAGACTACCTGCTAGGGAGTTCCTATCCCATCTACACCCTGTCATAGAGACTACCTGCTAGGGGAGTTCCTATCTCATCTACACCCTGTCATAGAGACTACCTGCTAGGGGAGTTCCTATCTCATCTACACCCTATCATAGAGACTACCTGCTAGGGGAGTGAGTTCCCATCGCATCTACACCCTGTCATAGAGACTACCTGCTAGGGGAGTTCCTATCTCATCTACACCCTGTCATAGAGACTACCTGCTAGGGGAGTTCCTATCTCATCTACACCCTGTCATAGAGACTACCTGCTAGGGGAGTTCCTATCCCATCTACACCCTGTCATAGAGACTACCTGCTAGGGGAGTTCCCATCGCATCTACACCCTATCATAGAGACTACCTGCTAGGGGAGTTCCTATCTCATCTACACCCTGTCATAGAGACTACCTGCTAGGGGAGTTCCTGTCTCATCTACACCCTGTCATAGAGACTACCTGCTAGGGGAGTTCCTATCTCATCTACACCCTGTCATAGAGACTACCTGCTAGGGGAGTTCCTATCTCATCTACACCCTGTCATAGAGACTACCTGCTAGGAGAGTTCCTATCCCATCTACACCCTGTCATAGAGACTACCTGCTAGGGGAGTTCCTATCTCATCTACACCCTGTCATAGAGACTACCTGCTAGGGGAGTTCCTATCCCATCTACATCATATCATAGAGACTACCTGCTAGGGGAGTTCCTATCTCATCTACACCCTATCATAGAGACTACCTGCTAGGGGAGTTCCTGTCTCATCTACACCCTGTCATAGAGACTACCTGCTAGGGGAGTTCCTATCCCATCTACACCCTGTCATAGAGACTACCTGCTAGGGGAGTGAGTTCCCATCGCATCTACACCCTGTCATAGAGACTACCTGCTAGGGGAGTGAGTTCCCATCGCATCTACACCCTATCATAGAGACTACCTGCTAGGGGAGTTCCAATCTCATCTACACCCTGTCATAGAGACTACCTGCTAGGGGAGTGAGTTCCCATCGCATCTACACCCTATCATAGAGACTACCTGCTAGGGGAGTTCCTATCTCATCTACACCCTGTCATAGAGACTACCTGCTAGGGGAGTTCCTGTCTCATCTACACCCTGTCATAGAGACTACCTGCTAGGGGAGTTCCTATCTCATCTACACCCTATCATAGAGACTACCTGCTAGGGGAGTTCCTATCTCATCTACACCCTGTCATAGAGACTACCTGCTAGGGGAGTTCCTATCTCATCTACACCCTGTCATAGAGACTACCTGGTAGGGGAGTTCCTATCTCATCTACACCCTGTCATAGAGACTACCTGCTAGGGGAGTTCCTGTCTCATCTACACCCTGTCATAGAGACTACCTGCTAGGGGAGTTCCTATCTCATCTACACCCTGTCATAGAGACTACCTGCTAGGGGAGTTCCTATCTCATCTACACCCTGTCATAGAGACTACCTGCTAGGGGAGTTCCTATCCCATCTACACCCTGTCATAGAGACTACCTGCTAGGGGAGTGAGTTCCCATCGCATCTACACCCTGTCATAGAGACTACCTGCTAGGGGAGTTCCTATCTCATCTACACCCTATCATAGAGACTACCTGCTCAGAGAGTTCCTATCTACGTTTATGGATGGGGAAGTGATTTCCCCCTTCCTCTCTCAGCCCCGGGGGGAGGAACATGACAGAGCGGACAGGTGATGGGACACCTGTTTTCCCTAGATAAGTACATATGACACCACGTCGGACAGACATCCCCATGAATCAAATCAAATCAAATTTGACAAGTTTATTTGTCATTCACACAGTACATGTGGTTCAGGTTCATCTCCCCACATTGCAACAACAGGAGAATATCAAAGTCATTTGAATATTCAGTGTAATAAAATAGAAAATAAAATTTAGAAGAAAAATATAAACACAACATGTGAAGTGTTGGTCCCATGTTTCATGAGCTGGAATAAAAGATCCCAGAAATGTTCCATACGCACAAAAAGCTCATTTCTCTAAAATGTTTGTTTTGTTTACATCCCTGTTAGTGAGCATTTCTCCTTTGCCAAGATAATCCATCCACATTGAGACAGAGCAACACACTGAGACAGAGCAACACGCTGAGACAGAGCAACACACTGAGACAGAGAAACCCACTGAGACAGAGCAACACACTGAGACAGAGCAACACACTGAGACAGAGCAACACACTGAGACAGAGCAACACACTGAGACAGAGCAACACACTGAGACAGAGCAACACACTGAGACAGAGCAACACACTGAGACAGAGCAACACACTGAGACAGAGAAACCCACTGAGACAGAGCAACACACTGAGACAGGGCAACCCACTGAGACAGAGCAACACACTGAGACAGAGCAACACACTGAGACAGAGCAACCCACTGAGACAGAGCAACACACTGAGACAGAGCAACACACTGAGACAGAGCAACACACTGAGACAGAGCAACACACTGAGACAGAGCAACACACTGAGACAGAGCAACACACTGAGACAGAGCAACACACTGAGACAGAGCAACACACTGAGACAGAGCAACACACTGAGACAGAGCAACACACTAAGACAGAGCAACACACTGAGACAGAGCAACACACTGAGACAGAGCAACACACTGAGACAGAGCAACACACTGAGACAGAGCAACACACTGAGACAGAGCAACACACTGAGACAGAGCAACACACTGAGACAGAGCAACCCACTGAGACAGAGCAACACACTGAGACAGAGCAACACACTGAGACAGAGCAACACACTGAGACAGAGCAACACACTGAGACAGAGCAACACACTGAGACAGAGCAACACACTGAGACAGAGCAACACACTGAGACAGAGCAACACACTGAGACAGAGCAACCCACTGAGACAGGGCAACCCACTGAGACAGAGCAACACACTGAGACAGAGAAACCCACTGAGACAGAGCAACACACTGAGACAGGGCAACCCACTGAGACAGAGCAACACACTGAGACAGAGCAACCCACTGAGACAGGGCAACCCACTGAGACAGGGCAACACATTGAGACAGAGCAACACACTGAGACAGAGCAACACACTGAGACAGAGCAACCCACTGAGACAGAGCAACCCACTGAGACAGAGCAACCCACTGAGACAGGGCAACCCACTGAGACAGGGCAACCCACTGAGACAGAGCAACACACTGAGACAGAGCAACACACTGAGACAGAGCAACACACTGAGACAGAGCAACACACTGAGACAGAGCAACCCACTGAGACAGAGCAACACACTGAGACAGAGCAACACACTGAGACAGAGCAACACACTGAGACAGAGCAACACACTGAGACAGAGCAACACACTGAGACAGAGAAACCCACTGAGACAGAGCAACACACTGAGACAGAGCAACACACTGAGACAGAGCAACACACTGAGACAGAGCAACACACTGAGACAGAGCAACAGACTGAGACAGAGCAACACACTGAGACAAAGCAACACGGGAGTCCCACGTAGGGCCAGAAGGAACCTGAGGGGAGTTCCACAGGGAAGTGGTCATATGACTACCATTGCAGCATCACCTGCATGTCTCATCAATACATTTGGGACTCAGTGGCGTATATTCATGGATACCAAGGACAGCCAGGCTTTCCCAAGAAAAAAAAAGGAAAAAAATATACAATTATTCATCTTTCGTCTCTGTGTTTCAGAGTGTTCCTTCAATTTGCAAGAAGCTCATTGAATCTCACGGGAGAAAGCGTCCGAGCGAGATAAACAGGTAACCTCTGTCTCTATGTGTAGGCCATCTTTCTGATGCTGTCTGGTAAGTATGACATTGTTTCTGCCCGCAGCATTGAATGCAAAGGAAGCCAGTGAGCATTTGGCCTCCCTTGATAAAAAAAAGTATAAAATAACACCCAATCAGCAGTAAGCTAAACTGAGTGAGCTGACCTGTGATTGGTCCTGGCGCACCAAAAAAAAGTGTCAAGGGAAGTCAGCTTGGATTTGGCTTTTATCCTACCACATTGCATCAAGAGAAATACATCATTGACAGAAAAACTTGAATTGTTGCATCCCGTTGTGTTGTTGTCCTCTGGTAGCTAGCTAGCTAAAAAAAGGCCCTTAACTAAATTAGCCATGGATGGAGATAGAGATTTGGACTTGTGGTTTTACTTATTAATTCTCCGTACTGATTATAACTCCGATTCTACCTAGTCAAGTCAAGTAAAGCTGTGTTCAAAGCCTTTGACGCCACAGGCTGGCAAATGGACAGCAGACAAAATAACATTCTTCTGAATCCATCCATTAAAAAGCCCACCGCCATAACCTGATCACACAGAGCAGTGAGATCATGTGTTGTTGTACCGCAGAGGCAGGAACATATCTGGAATACCCCAGGGACAGACTTGAGGGAGGGACACCAACATTACGTTGTAATTGAACACACCAGGATGCCAGCGGCAGCTCTGGGAAACATTTACAACCCAACCCTAAGATATATTTACTGTATGAGAGAACAACCCCAGACCAGATGATCTCTCTAAGAACCCTGCTGCTGTGTGGAGGATATTGGGTGTTTCTGTCGTGTGTGTGTGTGTGTGTGTGTGTGTGTGTGTGTGTGTGTGTGTGTGTGTGTGTGTGTGCGTGCGTGCGTGCGTGCGTGCGTGCGTGCGTGCGTGCGTGCGTGGAAAAGTGGAGCTGTATCAGACACTCGGCCAGCTCAGAAGTGCTTCCATCTGCCTCTGAGATTGACACGAGACTCAGTCAGTCAGTTAATATCTTTCTGATACCTCTCTGGGCAACACACAACAAAGGGGAGGGGTGGGTGGAGATGAGAGGAGGAGAGACTCACATGAGACTTACTGCTGTGTCAATGGCACATTCCCGTAGCTTACGGGATATCTTCATAATATTAGTCCTGTAAACCTACACTGACTAATATCATGATCATATCTCTCAGTCTGTGGCTGCCTCTACAGGGAATAGAGGAGGGAATAGGAGGAGGGGAGGGGAGAGGGAGAGGGAGGGGAGGAATATGAAGAGGGGATGGTAGGAGGAGGGGAGGAATATGAGGATGGGAGGGGAGGAGGGGAGGAATATGAGGAGGAGGAGGTGGGGAGGAGGAAGGGAGGAATATGAGGAAGGGAGGAGAAATATGAAGAGGGGTGAAGGAGGAGGAGGAGGAGGAGGAGGAGGAGGAGGAGGGGAGGAATAGGAGGACGGGAGGAGGAAGCGGACATTCCCCAAACACCGGTTCAAAACTTCAACCATGAGGGGGCATAGCAGAGGTGACTCGAACAGAGGTGTCCTCTCCTCTCCTCTGTTCCTCTCTGGGCTTTGACTCAGATGTTACCTACCTGAGAAGTCTCTCTCTGTGCTCCCTCTGGGCGTGTGTCTGTTGGTTCACCAGCTCTTCTGTCTTTCTGCTCTGAACTCTAGAAGACACAGACCATGCTTCAGTCAGATGTTCTCTCAGTGTGTTTGTGTGCATGCATGTGGTGTGTGTGTGTGTGTGAGTGTGTGTGTGTTTGCACGCATGGGTTAACTCTATTGTAATTTTATATGAAATAAATATGTGTATATGTATGTATATATATATATATATATATATATATATATATATATATATATATATATATATATATATATATATATATATACACCAGTCCCTATGCAACTCTATCCATTTATTTAAAAGAAAATGTTACCTTTATTTTACTAGGCAAGTCAGTTAAGAACAAGTTCTTATTTTTAATGACAGCCAAGGAACAGTGGGTTAACTGCCTTCTTCAGGGGCAGAAAGACATATTTTTACCTTGTCAGCTCAGGGATTCGATCTCGCAACCTTTTGGTTACTATGCCAATGCACTAACCACTAGTCTACCTGCCGCCCCATGAAGCACACACGAGACCATATGTGTCCTGCTAACCCTCACTTTCCTATACACCCCATAAACACAACCCCCCTCCACCTCTCTCTAGCACGCACACACACCCACCCACCCACCCACACTTGTAGCTGGTGTTTGGAGAATATTGGATGTTGGTCGCGGAGGGCCGGCAAACCGTGCCAATATATCCTCCGAACAACTGGTTACCAACAAATTCAAATAATGATTGACATTATTTGCAACCTTCCATGATATATAGTTCCAACACAAATCTAGGGTTGCAACCCAACCCGGCTGGTCGTTCTATCGGTTAGGTTGTCGGAGACATCACCCAGACACTCATGAAGTCCTTTTATTCTATATCTACCGGCTGCAACCTAAACCCAGGACACTTCCATTAGTATGAAATGTTACGTTTCGTATGGAATGTATACATTTGTGGATGTCCATCATCCATTTCGTATGATTAGTTACGAATTGCAATTTGTACAATAAGTTACGAATTAGCTAAATGTATCTGTTACGAATTCCAATTTGTTGTGGCTAACGTTAGCTAGGGGGCTAGGTTGCTATCGCTAATGTTATCTAGGTGGCTAACGTTAGCTAGGGGGCTAGGTTGCTATCGCTAATGTTATCTAGGTGGCTAACGTTAGCTAGGGGGCTAGGTTGCTATCGCTAATGTTATCTAGGTGGCTAACATTAGCTAGGGGGCTAGGTTGCTATCGCTAATGTTATCTAGGTGGCTAACGTTAGCTAGGGAGCTAGGTTGCTATCGCTAATGTTATCTAGGTGGCTAACGTTAGCTATGTATGAAAATACCCTCACATTAAAGCTGACAGTCTGCACTTCACCCTCATTGTCATTGTATCCTTTCAAACTCAAAGTGCTAGAGTAGAGAACCAAAATAAGAATAAAATGGTCAATGTCCAAGGAATTATGGTGCTCACTGTATGTCATTGGTATTGGTGTTACAGGTTTTGTTTTTTTATGTTTTGAGGTTGGGACTTTTAGCACGTAGGGTGCACCAATTGGTGTCACCTTGCTTCTGGCACCAGAATGCCAGGGCAAGCAGTCATGCATCGTAGGGGACCGAAATAGTTTTAGGTTGTGGTAATCCAGTGAGTTTAACTTACTGCAGACATAGGCTCTACTAAAGGGACTCGTAGTCTTCACCCAGTAGCTTAGATCGTCACGGGTCATTTCACCTCCTCTGCATGCGTTACATTTGTTCCCATTTAGACTCTTCCTGTATTAGAGGCTACAGGCCTAGTGGAATGTACGTACAGAAGAAATTAAGTTGTAAAAGCCAATTATTTTTATGATATGCTTTATTCTTATCATACTTATTGTACTTTTTAATTACAACTTTCGATGTAGCTTGAACTTTGTTTTCAGGCTTGATTGAGACACTGTATTCCCCTAAAGAAAGTTCTTTCAATAAAGTTCTCGATTTATTAATATTAGTTTACTTGTGTATGTCTTTCCTTATCATATGTAAAGACTAAATGTCATTTGTAATATGTTTTGTTTCAGATCTGTGTTTAATATTACAATCCATAAAATAATGTTTCTGATAAAGGAACATTCCATAGAAAAATACCACCGTTCACTAAAACTGCTGTAACTCATTCACAGTAAAAGGTATTTCATTCTGATTTAAGGATTTTCAACCCTTACAAAATAACAAAGACTCAAATATGCTTTAAGTTATTCTCTATGTTCATTAGAAGTTGTGTAAATGGCATTTGTTTGAGGAAAGCAGTCATTTGTTGTGTAAGATACACATTTTCACAGGTGTTATTTTCTTGACTGATTGCCATTTGATTGATGTGGTGCTATTGTACGTCATATCATTTGAAAGGGCTGTTTCTCAGCTTTCAAATATGTATCATGTTTTCATATGTGTTTTGAAACCAGCAATTATTTTGTCATTATTGCATGCAGAGCTCATAGTTTTCCAGACAGTTTTGTGACTTAGACATTTTGGGGAAATCCTGCCATTCCCCTTTAAGTAACCTTATGTCTTATGTAACCATACCAAACGTAACATATCATACTAATTTGAGTGTCCCGGATCAACATTTTCTGTTACGTCTCATCTATGAGACCAGGCTGCATTGTCATGCTGGGGGCTAACAGTCTTGGGCTAACTCAGTCACATCAATCAGTGCAGCCATTTACATTGGTTTAAGCTGTTTTCCACTGGCATTTATTTGGATACATCCATAATAATGAACCACAGTGGCTTGCGAAAGTATTCACCCCCCTTTGTATTTTTCCTATTTTGTTGCCTTTACAACCTGGAATTAAAATAGATGAATGGGGGGGGGTTGAATAATTTGATTTACACAACCTCTTTTACACAGCATCTTTGAAGATGGAAAATATATTTTATTGTGACACAAACAAGAAATAAGACAAACAAACAGAAACTTGAGTGCATAACTATTCACCCCCCCCAAAGTCAATAATCTGTGGAGCCACCTTTTGCAGCAACAATCCCCCTTTCCTCCTTTTTGTGTCTTGGCCTGGGCCTTCTCCCCCTCTTTTATTTTTTGTGTCTTGGCCTGGGCCTTCTCCCCCTCTTTTATTTTTTGTGTCTTGGCCTGGGCCTTCTCCCCCTCTTTTATTTTTTGTGTCTTGGCCTGGGCCTTCTCCCCCTCTTTTATTTTTTGTGTCTTGGCCTGGGCCTTCTCCCCCTCTTTTATTTTTTGTGTCTTGGCCTGGGCCTTCTCCCCCTCTTTTATTTTTTGTGTCTTGGCCTGGGCCTTCTCCCCCTCTTTTATTTTTTGTGTCTTGGCCTGGGCCTTCTCCCCTCTTTTATTTTTTGTGTCTTGGCCTGGGCCTTCTCCCCTCTTTTATTTTTTGTGTCTTGGCCTGGGCCTTCTCCCCTCTTTTATTTTTTGTGTCTTGGCCTGGGCCTTCTCCCCTCTTTTATTTTTTGTGTCTTGGCCTGGGCCTTCTCCCCTCTTTTATTTTTTGTGTCTTGGCCTGGGCCTTCTCCCCCTCTTTTATTTTTTGTGTCTTGGCCTGGGCCTTCTCCCCCTCTTTTATTTTTTGTGTCTTGGCCTGGGCCTTCTCCCCCTCTTTTATTTTTTGTGTCTTGGCCTGGGCCTTCTCCCCCTCTTTTATTTTTTGTGTCTTGTCCTGGGCCTTCTTCCCCTCTTTTATTTTTTGTGTCTTGGCCTGGGCCTTCTCCCCCTCTTTTATTTTTTGTGTCTTGGCCTGGGCCTTCTCCCCCTCTTTTATTTTTTGTGTCTTGGCCTGGGCCTTCTCCCCCTCTTTTATTTTTTGTGTCTTGGCCTGGGCCTTCTCCCCCTCTTTTATTTTTTGTGTCTTGGCCTGGGCCTTCTCCCCTCTTTTATTTTTTGTGTCTTGGCCTGGGCCTTCTCCCCTCTTTTATTTTTTGTGTCTTGGCCTGGGCCTTCTCCCCCTCTTTTATTTTTTGTGTCTTGGCCTGGGCCTTCTCCCCTCTTTTATTTTTTGTGTCTTGGCCTGGGCCTTCTCCCCTCTTTTATTTTTTGTGTCTTGGCCTGGGCCTTCTCCCCTCTTTTATTTTTTGTGTCTTGGCCTGGGCCTTCTCCCCCTCTTTTATTTTTTGTGTCTTGGCCTGGGCCTTCTCCCCTCTTTTATTTTTTGTGTCTTGGCCTGGGCCTTCTCCCCTCTTTTATTTTTTGTGTCTTGGCCTGGGCCTTCTCCCCTCTTTTATTTTTTGTGTCTTGGCCTGGGCCTTCTCCCCTCTTTTATTTTTTGTGTCTTGGCCTGGGCCTTCTCCCCCTCTTTTATTTTTTGTGTCTTGGCCTGGGCCTTCTCCCCTCTTTTATTTTTTGTGTCTTGGCCTGGGCCTTCTCCCCCTCTTTTATTTTTTGTGTCTTGGCCTGGGCCTTCTCCCCTCTTTTATTTTTTGTGTCTTGGCCTGGGCCTTCTCCCCCTCTTTTATTTTTTGTGTCTTGGCCTGGGCCTTCTCCCCTCTTTTATTTTTTGTGTCTTGGCCTGGGCCTTCTCCCCTCTTTTATTTTTTGTGTCTTGGCCTGGGCCTTCTCCCCTCTTTTATTTTTTGTGTCTTGGCCTGGGCCTTCTCCCCTCTTTTATTTTTTGTGTCTTGGCCTGGGCCTTCTCCCCTCTTTTATTTTTTGTGTCTTGGCCTGGGCCTTCTCCCCTCTTTTATTTTTTGTGTCTTGGCCTGGGCCTTCTCCCCCTCTTTTATTTTTTGTGTCTTGGCCTGGGCCTTCTCCCCTCTTTTATTTTTTGTGTCTTGGCCTGGGCCTTCCCTCTTTTTTTTTTTGTGTCTTGGCCTGGGCCTTCTCCCCCTCTTTTATTTTTTGTGTCTTGGCCTGGGCCTTCTCCCCTCTTTTATTTTTTGTGTCTTGGCCTGGGCCTTCTCCCCTCTTTTATTTTTTGTGTCTTGGCCTGGGCCTTCTCCCCTCTTTTATTTTTTGTGTCTTGGCCTGGGCCTTCTCCCCTCTTTTATTTTTTGTGTCTTGGCCTGGGCCTTCTCCCCTCTTTTATTTTTTGTGTCTTGGCCTGGGCCTTCTCCCCTCTTTTATTTTTTGTGTCTTGGCCTGGGCCTTCTCCCCTCTTTTATTTTTTGTGTCTTGGCCTGGGCCTTCTCCCCTCTTTTATTTTTTGTGTCTTGGCCTGGGCCTTCTCCCCTCTTTTATTTTTTGTGTCTTGGCCTGGGCCTTCTCCCCTCTTTTATTTTTTGTGTCTTGGCCTGGGCCTTCTCCCCCTCTTTTATTTTTTGTGTCTTGGCCTGGGCCTTCTCCCCCTCTTTTATTTTTTGTGTCTTGGCCTGGGCCTTCTCCCCCTCTTTTATTTTTTATAGACATTTGACTCGTCTGTTTTCCTTCCCTCTCTCCATTTTTTCTCTTCTTGTGCATCTCTCTCCCAGGGTCAGAGTTGGCATGCATGGGAGGTGGCCCTCAACTGGACTTGTTTGTTTCTCCTACGTCCCCCCCACCTCCCCCTACCCTCGGCACGCTGGGGCATGTCTCCCGACAAGAGCTCAGATTAGAACTGCTGTCCTCATTAACACCACACATGATACACGAGACAGAGTACACATGTGTGTGTTTAATGGAGTAGAGTGGTAAGGATGGCTCCCACCCTCATTAACATAAGACATCTCTCTCTCTGTCTCTCTCTCTGTCTCTCTGTCTCTCTCTGTCTCTCTCTCTCTCTGTCTCTGTCTCTCTCTCTCTCTCGCTCTCTCTGTGTGTGTGTGTCTGATTGTTGTGTGTTATTGTAAGCAGAGATAGCAGCATGTCACATTGGCCACATCCCTATCAAACAGCAGGTTAACCTAACCTTGTGACTGCCTCCACTCCACTCACATGGCAGATACCACTACCAGGGAAGAATGAGATATGGAACTGAGTGAAAGGGAGGAGGGAGAGGGTTTGATAGAAAGGGATGAGAGAAGAGGAGTGGTGTTAATATGATCAGATGCAGCAAATGGATCGAGAGAAAAGGTGCATTATGACAAAAAGGGATGAAATAAGAGGAGGAGGAAGAGGAAGAGGAGGAGTGTATTTGTGACAGCGGTCAGGTCATGGAGACCTGAGCGAGGGGTCAGGCCAGGAGCAAGATATTGTAGAAAGGACCCGAGATAACATGGACTTTCTCTCTTTCTGTTTCTCCAAACGTTCTTCTGTCTCTCCAAATGTCCTACTGGCTCCCTAAATGTACAAAAACACACATGCACGCACACGAGGATCACAAACATTGCTTGCTTTCTTCCTCTCGTCCACATGCCCTCGTCCTCTTATCTCTCTCTCCCTGCCACCTTCTCTCTTTCATCGCTCTCCTATAATCCCCATTTCATCCTGGCCCCTTCCCTTTGTTGAGGCAGAGGAAGCAGTGTGTTGAAGCAGTGTGTTGAGGCAGATGAAGCAGTGTGTTGAAGCAGTGTGTTGAGGCAGATGAAGCAGTGTGTTGAAGCAGTGTGTTGAGGCAGATGAAGCAGTGTGTTGAAGCAGTGTGTTGAGGCAGAAGAAGCAGTGTGTTGAGGCAGAGGAAGCAGTGTGTTGAGGCAGAGGAAGCAGTGTGTTGAGGCAGATGAAGCAGTGTGTTGAGGCAGAGGAAGCAGTGTGTTAAGGCAGATGAAGCAGTGTGTTGTGGCAGATGAAGCAGTATGTTGAGGCAGATTAAGCAGTGTGTTGAGGCAGATGAAGCAGTGTGTTGAGGCAGAGGAAGCAGTGTGTTGAGGCAGATGAAGCAGTGTGTTGAGGCAGAGGAAGCAGTGTGTTGAGGCAGAGGAAGCAGTGTGTTGAGGCAGATGAAGCAGTGTGTTGAGGCAGAGGAAGCAGTGTGTTGAGGGAGATGAAGCAGTGTGTTGAGGCAGATTAAGCAGTGTGTTGAGGCAGATGAAGCAGTATGTTGAGGCAGATGAAGCAGTGTGTTGAGGCAGATGAAGCAGTATGTTGAGGCAGATTAAGCAGTGTGTTGAGGCAGATGAAGCAGTGTGTTGAGGCAGAGGAAGCAGTGTGTTGAGGCAGATGAAGCAGTGTGTTGAGGCAGAGGAAGCAGTGTGTTGAGGCAGAGGAAGCAGTGTGTTAAGGCAGATGAAGCAGTATGTTGAGGCAGTCTGGACTGGAGGAAGCAGTGTGTTGAGGCAGGCTGTCCACTGCTGTCTAGATCCTCCTCTCCTCGTATCAATACCTTTACACTGCTGTCTAGATCCTCCTCTCCTCGTATCAATACCTTTACACTGATGTCTAGATCCTCCTCTCCTCGTATCAATACCTTTACACTGCTGTCTAGATCCTCCTCTCCTCGTATCAATACCTTTACACTGCTGTCTAGATCCTCCTCTCCTCGTATCAATACCTTTACACTGATGTCTAGATCCTCCTCTCCTCGTATCAATACCTTTACACTGCTGTCTAGATCCTCCTCTCCTCTCCTCGTATCAATACCTTTACACTGATGTCTAGATCCTCCTCTCCTCTCCTCATATCAATACCTTTACACTGCTGTCTAGATCCTCCTCTCCTCTCCTCATATCAATACCTTTACACTGCTGTCTAGACCCTCCTCTCCTCTCCTTGTATCAATACCTTTACACTGCTGTCTAGATCCTCCTCTCCTCGTCTCAATACCTTTACACTGATGTCTAGATCCTCCTCTCCTCTCCTCGTATCAATACCTTTACACTGCTGTCTAGATCCTCCTCTCCTCTCTTCGTATCAATACCTTTACACTGCTGTCTAGATCCTCCTCTCCTCTCCTCGTATCAATACCTTTACACTGCTGTCTAGATCCTCCTCTCCTCATATCAATACCTTTACACTGCTGTCTAGATCCTCCTCTCCTCTCCTCGTATCAATACCTTTACACTGATGTCTAGATCCTCCTCTCCTCGTATCAATACCTTTACACTGCTGTCTCGATCCTCCTCTCCTCTCCGCGTATCAATACATTTACACTGCTGTCTAGATCCTCCTCTCCTCTCCTCGTATCAATACCTTTACACTGCTGTCTAGATCCTCCTCTCCTCATATCAATACCTTTACACTGCTGTCTAGATCCTCCTCTCCTCTCCTCGTATCAATACCTTTACACTGATGTCTAGATCCTCCTCTCCTCATATCAATACCTTTACACTGCTGTCTCGATCCTCCTCTCCTCTCCGCGTATCAATACCTTTACACTGCTGTCTAGATCCTCCTCTCCTCTCCTCGTATCAATACCTTTACACTGCTGTCTAGATCCTCCTCTCCTCGTATCAATACCTTTACACTGCTGTCTAGATCCTCCTCTCCTCATATCAATACCTTTACACTGCTGTCTAGATCATCCTCTCCTCCTATCAATACCTTTACACTGCTGTCTAGATCCTCCTCTCCTCGTATCAATACCTTTACACTGCTGTCTAGATCCTCCTCTCCTCTCCTCGTATCAATACCTTTACACTGCTGTCTAGATCCTCCTCTCCTCATATCAATACCTTTACACTGCTGTCTAGATCCTCCTCTCCTCTCCTCGAATCAATACCTTTACACTGATGTCTAGATCCTCCTCTCCTCGTATCAATACCTTTACACTGCTGTCTCGATCCTCCTCTCCTCTCCTCGTATCAATACCTTTACACTGCTGTCTAGATCCTCCTCTCCTCTCCTCGTATCAATACCTTTACACTGCTGTCTCGATCCTCCTCTCCTCGTATCAATACCTTTACACTGCTGTCTAGATCCTCCTCTCCTCGTATCAATACCTTTACACTGCTGTCTCGATCCTCCTCTCCTCTCCTCGTATCAATACCTTGACACTGCTGTCTCGATCCTCCTCTCCTCTCCTCGTATCAATACCTTTACACTGCTGTCTAGATCCTCCTCTCCTCGTATCAATACCTTTACACTGCTGTCTAGATCCTCCTCTCCTCGTATCAATACCTTTACACTGTTGTCTCGATCCTCCTCTCCTCTCCTCGTATCAATACCTTTACACTGCTGTCTAGATCCTCCTCTCCTCCTATCAATACCTTTACACTGCTATCTAGATCCTCCTCTCCTCGTATCAATACCTTTACACTGCTGTCTAGATCCTCCTCTCCTCGTATCAATACCTTTACACTGCTGTCTAGATCCTCCTCTCCTCGTATCAATACCTTTACACTGCTGTCTAGATCCTCCTCTCCTCTCCTCATATCAATACCTTTACACTGATGTCTAGATCCTCCTCTCCTGGTATCAATACCTTTACACTGCTGTCGAGATCCTCCTCTCCTCTCCTCGTATCAATACCTTTACACTGCTGTCTAGATCCTCCTCTCCTCTCCTGGTATCAATACCTTTACACTGCTGTCTAGATCCTCCTCTCCTCTCCTCGTATCAATACCTTTACACTGCTATCTAGATCCTCCTCTCCTCTCCTCATATCAATACCTTTACACTGATGTCTAGATCCTCCTCTCCTCATATCAATACCTTTACACTGCTGTCTAGATCCTCCTCTCCTCTCCTCGTATCAATACCTTTACACTGCTGTCTAGATCCTCCTCTCCTCGTATCAATACCTTTACACTGTTGTCTCGATCCTCCTCTCCTCTCCTCGTATCAATACCTTTACACTGCTGTCTAGATCCTCCTCTCCTCGTATCAATACCTTTACACTGCTGTCTAGATCCTCCTCTCCTCGTATCAATACCTTTACACTGCTGTCTAGATCCTCCTCTCCTCTCCTCTCCTCATATCAATACCTTTACACTGATGTCTAGATCCTCCTCTCCTGGTATCAATACCTTTACACTGCTGTCTAGATCCTCCTCTCCTCTCCTCTCCTCGTATCAATACCTTTACACTGCTGTCTAGATCCTCCTCTCCTCTCCTGGTATCAATACCTTTACACTGCTGTCTAGATCCTCCTCCCCTCTCCTCGTATCAATACCTTTACACTGCTATCTAGATCCTCCTATCAATACCTTTACACTGATGTCTAGATCCTCCTCTCCTCTACTCAATACCTTTACACTGCTGTCTAGATCCTCCTCTCCTCTCCTCATATCAATACAGTTACACTGCTGTCTAGATCCTCCTCTCCTCGTATCAATACCTTTACACTGCTGTCTAGATCCTCCTCTCCTCATATCAATACCTTTACACTGCTGTCTAGATCCTCCTCTCCTGGTATCAATACCTTTACACTGCAGTCTAGATCCTCCTCTCCTCTCCTCGTATCAATACAGTTACACTGATGTCTAGATCCTCCTCTCCTCTCCTCATATCGATACCTTTACACTGCTGTCTAGATCCTCCTCTCCTCTCCTCGTATCAATACCTTTACACTGCTGTCTAGATCCTCCTCTCCTCTCCTCGTATCAATACCTTTACACTGCTGTCTAGATCCTCCTCTCCTCGTATCAATACCTTTACACTGTTGTCTCGATCCTCCTCTCCTCTCCTCGTATCAATACCTTTACACTGCTGTCTAGACCTTTACACTCCTCCTCTCCTCGTATCAATACCTTTACACTGCTGTCTAGATCCTCCTCTCCTCGTATCAATACCTTTACACTGCTGTCTAGATCCTCCTCTCCTCTCCTCTCCTCATATCAATACCTTTACACTGATGTCTAGATCCTCCTCTCCTGGTATCAATACCTTTACACTGCTGTCTAGATCCTCCTCTCCTCTCCTCTCCTCGTATCAATACCTTTACACTGCTGTCTAGATCCTCCTCTCCTCTCCTGGTATCAATACCTTTACACTGCTGTCTAGATCCTCCTCTCCTCTCCTGGTATCAATACCTTTACACTGCTGTCTAGATCCTCCTCTCCTCTCCTCAATACATTTACACTGCTGTCTAGATCCTCCTCTCCTCGTATCAATACCTTTACACTGCTGTCTAGATCTTCCTCTCCTCTCCTGTTATCAATACCTTTACACTGATGTCTAGATCCTCCTCTCCTAGTATCAATACCTTTACACTGCTGTCTAGATCTTCCTCTCCTCTCCTGTTATCAATACCTTTACACTGATGTCTAGATCATCCTCTCCTCGTATCAATACCTTTACACTGATGTCTAGATCCTCCTCTCCTCATATCAATACCTTTACACTGCTGTCTAGATCCTCCTCTCCTCCTATCAATACCTTTACACTGATGTCTAGATCATCCTCTCCTCGTATCAATACCTTTACACTGATGTCTAGATCCTCCTCTCCTCATATCAATACCTTTACACTGCTGTCTAGATCCTCCTCTCCTCCTATCAATACCTTTACACTGCTGTCTAGATCCTCCTCTCCTGGTATCAATACCTTTACACTGCAGTCTAGATCCTCCTCTCCTCTCCTCGTATCAATACAGTTACACTGCTGTCTAGATCCTCTTCTCCTCTCCTCATATCAATACCTTTACACTGCTGTCTAGATCCTCCTCTCCTCTCCTGGTATCAATACCTTTACACTGCTGTCTAGATCCTCCTCTCCTCTCCTCAATACATTTACACTGGTGTCTAGATCCTCCTCTCCTCGTATCAATACCTTTACACTGATGTCTAGATCATCCTCTCCTCGTATCAATACCTTTACACTGATGTCTAGATCCTCCTCTCCTCGTATCAATACCTTTACACTGCTGTCTAGATCCTCCTCTCCTCCTATCAATACCTTTACACTGCTATCTAGATCCTCCTCTCCTCCTATCAATACCTTTACACTGATGTCTAGATCCTCCTCTCCTCGTATCAATACCTTCACACTGCTGTCTAGATCCTCCTCTCCTCTCCTCGTATCAATACCTTTACACTGCTGTCTCGATCCTCCTCTCCTCTCCTGGTATCAATACCTTCACACTGCTGTCTAGATCCTCCTCTCCTCGTATCAATACCTTCACACTGCTGTCTAGATCCTCCTCTCCTCGTATCAATACCTTTACACTGCTGTCTAGATCCTCCTCTCCTCCTATCAATACCTTTACACTGCTATCTAGATCCTCCTCTCCTCCTATCAATACCTTTACACTGATGTCTAGATAATCCTCTCCTCGTATCAATACCTTTACACTGATGTCTAGATCCTCCTCTCCTCGTATCAATACCTTTACACTGCTGTCTAGATCCTCCTCTCCTCCTATCAATACCTTTACACTGCTATCTAGATCCTCCTCTCCTCCTATCAATACCTTTACACTGATGTCTAGATCCTCCTCTCCTCGTATCAATACCTTTACACTGCTGTCTAGATCTTCCTCTCCTCTCCTGTTATCAATACCTTTACACTGATGTCTAGATCCTCCTCTCCTCGTATCAATACCTTTACACTGCTGTCTAGATCCTCCTCTCCTCCTATCAATACCTTTACACTGCTATCTAGATCCTCCTCTCCTCCTATCAATACCTTTACACTGATGTCTAGATCATCCTCTCCTCGTATCAATACCTTTACACTGATGTCTAGATCCTCCTCTCCTCGTATCAATACCTTTACACTGCTGTCTAGATCCTCCTCTCCTCCTATCAATACCTTTACACTGCTATCTAGATCCTCCTCTCCTCCTATCAATACCTTTACACTGATGTCTAGATCCTCCTCTCCTCGTATCAATACCTTCACACTGCTGTCTAGATCCTCCTCTCCTCTCCTCGTATCAATACCTTTACACTGCTGTCTCGATCCTCCTCTCCTCTCCTGGTATCAATACCTTCACACTGCTGTCTAGATCCTCCTCTCCTCGTATCAATACCTTCACACTGCTGTCTAGATCCTCCTCTCCTCGTATCAATACCTTTACACTGCTGTCTAGATCCTCCTCTCCTCCTATCAATACCTTTACACTGCTATCTAGATCCTCCTCTCCTCCTATCAATACCTTTACACTGATGTCTAGATCCTCCTCTCCTCGTATCAATACCTTTACACTGCTGTCTAGATCTTCCTCTCCTCTCCTGTTATCAATACCTTTACACTGATGTCTAGATCCTCCTCTCCTCGTATCAATACCTTTACACTGCTGTCTAGATCCTCCTCTCCTCGTATCAATACCTTTACACTGCTGTCTAGATCCTCCTCTCCTCGTATCAATACCTTTACACTGCTGTCTAGATCCAGTCGATCAAACTGTTTTTGTAAGATTTTAATTGATTTGTGTTGTTGCTCTCAAATTATTTCCAGATTGTGTCTTGTCCTACTAATGACTGACCACCAGGGAGAGAGGGTTTGAGCTGTTTCAGCTAGCTAATGACCAACCACCAGGGAGAGATGGGTTGAGCTGTTTCAGCTAGCTAATGACCGACCAACAGGGAGAGAGGGGTTGAGCTGTTTCAGCTTGCTAATGACCAACCACCAGGGAGAGAGGGGTTGGGTCATCTCATTCAGATGGTCAGTCTATGGGACATTTAAATGGGTCATCTCATTCAGATGGTCAGTCTATGGGACATTTAAATGGGTCATCTCATTCAGATGGTCAGTCTATGGGACATTTAAATGGGTCATCTCATTCAGATGGTCAGTCTATGGGGCATTTAAATGGGTCATCTCATTCAGATGGTCAGTCTATGGGACATTTAAATGGGTCATCTCATTCAGATGGTCAGTCTATGGGACATTTAAATGGGTCATCTCATTCAGATGGTCAGTCTATGGGACATTTAAATGGGTCATCTCATTCAGATGGTCAGTCTATGGGACATTTAAATGGGTCATCTCATTCAGATGGTCAGTCTATGGGACATTTAAATGGGTCATCTCATTCAGATGGTCAGTCTATGGGGCATTTAAATGGGTCATCTCATTCAGATGGTCAGTCTATGGGACATTTAAATGGGTCATCTCATTCAGATGGTCAGTCTATGGGGCATTTAAATGGGTCATCTCATTCAGATGGTCAGTCTATGGGACATTTAAATGGGTCATCTCATTCAGATGATCAGTCTATGGGGCATTTAAATGGGTCATCTCATTCAGATGGTCAGTCTATGGGACATTTAAATGGATCATCTCATTCAGATGGTCAGTCTATGGGACATTTAAATGGATCATCTCATTCAGATGGTCAGTCTATGGGACATTTAAATGGGTCATCTCATTCAGATGGTCAGTCTATGGGGCATTTAAATGGGTCATCTCATTCAGATGGTCAGTCTATGGGACATTTAAATGGATCATCTCATTCAGATGGTCAGTCTATGGGACATTTAAATGGATCAGCTCATTCAGATGGTCAGTCTATGGGACATTTAAATGGGTCATCTCATTCAGATGGTCAGTCTATGAGACATTTAAATGGGTCATCTCATTCAGATGGTCAGTCTATGGGGCATTTAAATGGGTCATCTCATTCAGATGGTCAGTCTATGGGGCATTTAAATGGGTCATCTCATTCAGATGGTCAGTCTATGGGGCATTTAAATGGGTCATCTCATTCAGATGGTCAGTCTATGGGACATTTAAATGGGTCATCTCATTCAGATGGTCAGTCTATGGGACATTTAAATGGATCATCTCACTCAGCTGTTTGTTCTATGGAGCGGTCCTTTACCAGCTCTCTCTCTCTCTCTCTCTCTCTCTCTCTCTCTCTCTCTCTCTCTCTCTCTCTCTCTCTCTCTCTCTCGTATGTGTGTTTGCGGTTTACACACTGCGTTCCTTAAGGAAACAAACAAATTGTTCTGAGTCACCCTCAGACAGGCAAGCTGATCAGATTTCACGGCTCAGCTCATCAAGTTTCCAAGCGTGTCTCTAAAACTCGCTCCAAACTGTTCCTGACATGTGTGTGTTTCCACAGCAACAGGCGGGTTCCACAGCAACACAAAAGGTATGGAGCAATGACTTCTGACTTCGAGGTCAGAGGTTGTGCAGTTCCAGGGTCAGTAGTTATATGCAGAGTCAGTTCCAGGGTCAGTAGCCAGTTCCAGGGTCAGTAGCCATATGCAGAGTCAGTTCCAGGGTAAGTAGTTATATGCAGAGTCAGTTCCAGGGTCAGTAGTTATATGCAGAGTCAGTTCCAGGGTCAGTAGTTATATGCAGAGTCAGTTCCAGGGTAAGTAGTTATATGCAGAGTCAGTTCCAGGGTCAGTAGCCAGTTCCAGGGTCAGTAGCCATATGCAGAGTCAGTTCCAGGGTAAGTAGTTATATGCAGAGTCAGTTCCAGGGTCAGTAGCTATATGCAGAGTCAGTTCCCGGATCAGTAGCCATGTCCAGGCCCGTCTGAAGTTTGCTAATGACCATCTGGATGATCCAGAGGAGGAATGGGAGAAGGATGGGGCGGGGCCATGTATCGTGAGATCTTGGCCAACAACCTCCTTCCCTCAGTAAGAGCATTGAAGATGGGTCGTGGATGGGTCTTCCAGCATGACAACGACCCAAAACACACAGCCAGGGCAACTAAGGAGTGGCTCTGTAAGAAGCATATCAATGTCCTGGAGTGGCCTAGCCAGTCTCCAGACCTGAACCCAATAGAAAATCTTTGGAGAGAGCTGAAAGTCTGTATTGCCCAGCGACAGCCCCGAAACCTGAAGGATCTGGAGAAGGTCTGTATGGAGGAGTGGGCCAAAATCCCTGCTGCAGGGGTGAGCACACCTGGTCAAGAACTACAGGAAACGTATGATTTCTGTAATTACAAACAAAGGCTTTGATACCAAATATTAAGTTCTGCTTTTCTGATGTATCAAATACTTATGTCATGCAATAAAATGCAAATGAATTACTTAAAAATCATACAATGTGATATTCTGGATTTTTGTTTTTCTCACAGTTGATGTGTACTTATGATAACAATTACAGACCTCTACATGCTTTGAATGTGGGAAAACCTGCAAAATCGGCAGTGTATCAAATACTTGTTCTCCCCACTGGGTGTGTGTGTGTGTGTTGGCGTTTGTGTAGAATGTGCATAGCGTGAGTGTGCAAAAATTCAAATAAAATCTTAAGTTCAATGCAAATAGTCCTTGTAGCTATTTTGTTCGCTATTTAGCAGTCATGGCTTGGGGATAGAAGCTGTTTAGGAGCCTGTTGGTGCCAGACCTGGCGCTCCGTTACCGCTTGCCGTGCGGAAGCAGAGAGAACAGTCTATGGCTTGTGTGGCTGGAGTCTTTAACAATTTTCCGAGCCTTCCTTTTACACCGCCTGATATAGAGGTCCTGGATGGCAGGGAGCTCGGCCCTAGTGATGCACTGGGCTGTCCACACCACGCTCTATAGCGCCAGTCGCAGTTGACATACCAAGCATTGATGCATCCAGTCAATATGCTCCAAGTGGTGCAGCTGTAGAACTTTTTTAGGATTTGAGGGCCCATGTCAAATATTTTCAACCTCCTGAAAGGGAAGAGGTTGCACCTTCTCACCTTCTTCAGGACTGTGTGTGTGGACCATTTTATCTCCTTAGTAATTTGGACACAGGAACCTCTCGAACCTGCTCCGTCGACGGGGGAATGCTCACCCCCCCTTTTCCTGTAGTCCACGATCACCTCCATGGTCTTACTGATGAGAAGGGAAAGATTATTTTCCTGGCACCGCACTGCCAGGTCACTGACCTTCTCTTTGTAGGCTGTCTCATCGTCACAGGCCCCACGGCCTTAGGAGTGTTGACATGATTAAAAACCTTAAATCTCGTCGGACTCTGAGAGCGAGATCACCCAGTCTCCTGGGTCAGCGAGGGCCCTCGTGCACAGTTCGGTGTTGTTTTTGTCTAAGCTTAAAATAAAATGCATTGAGTTGGTCTGGTGGAAAGGCATCGTCAGGCAGATCATGGCTGGGTTTTCCTTTGTAATCCGTAATGGAATGTAGCTCCTGTCACGTGTCGGGCGTCAGAGCATGTGTAATAGGATTCCACCTTGTTCCTATATTGTCCTTTTTGCTTGTTTGACGGCTCTGCGGAAGTAGCAGGACTTCTTGTACATACAGTTGAAGTCAGAAGTTTACATACACCTTAGCCAAATACATTTAAACTCAGTTTTTCACAATTCCTAACATTTAATCCTAGTAAAACTCTCTGTCTTAGGTCAGTTAGGATCATCACTTTATTTTAAGAATGTGAAATGTCAGAATAAAAATAGAGAATCATTTATTTCAGCTTTTATTTCTTTCATCACATTCCCAGTGGGTCAGAAGTTTACATACACTCAATTAGTATTTGGTAGCATTGTCTTTAAATTGTTTACTTGGGTCAATCGTTTCGGGTAGCCTTCCACAAGCTTCCCACAATAAGTTGGGTGAATTTTGGCCCATTCCTCCTGACAGAGCTGGTGTAACTGAGTCAGGTTTGTCGGCCTCCTTGCTCGCAAAACACTTTTTCAGTTCTGCCCACACATTTTCTATAGGATTGGGGTCAGGGCTTTGTGATGGCCACTCCAATACCTTGACTTTGTTGTCCTTAAGCCATGTTGACACAACTTTGGAAGTATGCTTGGGATCATTGTCCATTTGGAAGACCCATTTGCGACCAAGCTTTAACTTCCCGACTGATGTCTTGAGATGTTGCTTAAATATATCTACATAATTAATAATCCACACACCCTCATGATGCCTTCTGTTTTGTGAAGTGCACCAGTCCCTCCTGCAGCAAAGCACCCCCACAACATGATGCTGCCACCCCGTGCTTCACGGTTGGAATGATGTTCTTCGGCTTGCAACCCTCCCCCTTTTTCCTCCAAACATCACAATGGTCATTATGGCCAAACAGTTATATTTTTGTTTCATCAGACCAGAGGACATTTGTCTAAAAAGTATGATCTTTGTCCCCATGTGCAGTTGCAAACTGTAGTCTGGCTTTTTATGGTGGTTTTGGAGCAGTGGCTTCTTCCTTGCTGAGCGGCCTATCAGGTTACGTCGATATAGGACACGTTTTTACTGTGGATATAGATACTTTTGTACCTGTCTCCTCCAGCATCTTCACAAGGTCCTTTGCTGCTGTTGTTCTGGGATTGATTTGCATTTTTCACACCAAAGTATGTTCATCTCTAGGAGACAAGTCTCCTTCTTGAGCGGTATGACGGCTGCATGGTACCATGGTGTTTATACTTGAGCACTATTGTTTGTACAGATGAACGTGGTACCTTCAGGCATTTGGAAATTGCTCCCAAGGATGAACCAGACATGTAGAGGTCTACAATTTTTTTGGCTGATTTCTTTTGATTTTTCCATGATGTCAAGCAAAGAGGCACTGAGTTTGAAGGTAGGCCTTGAAATACATCCACAGGTACATCTCCAATTGACTTCCTATCAGAAGCTTCTAAAGCCATGACATCATTATCTGGAATTTTCCAAGCTGTTTAAAGGTACAGTCAATTTAGTGTATGTAAACTTCTGGCCCACTGGAATTGTGAAACAGTGAATTTTCAGTGAAATAATCGGTCTAGGTATACAATTGTTGGAAAAATTACTTGTGTCATGCACAAAGTAGACGTCCTAACTGACTTGCCAAAACTATAGTTTGTTGACAAGAAACCAGTTTCAATGACTCCAATCTATGTGTATGTAATCTTCCGACTTCAACTGTACGTGTTTGTGTCCTCAGCCGTAGCTTTGGAGTTAGCTGCAAAAAGCCATGTGTACGGTAGCCCTGTCCTCAGCCGTAGCTTTGGGTTTAGCTGCAAAAAGCCATGTGTAGGGTAGCCCTGTCCTCAGCCGTAGCTTTGGGTTTAGCTGCAAAAAGCCATGTGTAGGGTAGACCTGTCCTTTAGCTCAGCGCCGACTCATTTGTTTGGGGAAGCAGTGAAACTTCACTGTGGGGACAACGTCGGTGATGCATTTCCTAATGAAGCAGATGACAGAGGTTATCTCTTCGAGGTTATCTCTTCGAGGTTATCTCTTCGATGCTATCGGCGGAGTCCCGGAACATATTCTAGTCAGTGCTAGGAAAGAAGTCTTGTAGCATAGCCTCCGAAACAGAGGACCATTTCTTTACGGAGGGCTTCACGAGTACTTCCTGTTTGAGCTTCTCGTTGTAAACAGGAAGCAGGAGTATGTATAGAGTCATGATCTGATTTGCCAAAGGGGGAGTGGGGGGGGGGGGACTTTGTATGCTTGCTTATGGGTAGAGTAACAGTGATCTAGGACTTTATCACCAAAAGTGGCAAAGGAGACATATGGATTGATGTTGGGTATTATATGTTTTTATGACGCGGAAATAAAATGACCGGCAACAAGGAAAGCAGCCTCCGGGTGCATGGTTTCCTGCTTGTTTATAGCCTCGTACAGTTCGTTAACTGCCAGCTTGTGATTTGTACTGTAATATCCTGAGGTGGAATATATACAGCAGTCAACAGATAAACTCTCTTGGGTGGTAGAAAGGTTGGCATTTGACCAAATCAAATCAAATCACATTTCTATTGGTCACATACACACGGTTAGCAGATGTTAATGCGAGTGTAGTGAAATGCTTGTGCTTCTAGTTCCCACAATGCGGTATATCTAACAAGTAATCTAACAATTCCAGAATGACTACTTTATACACGCAAATGTAAAGGGATGGAATAAGTACATGTAAATATATGGATGAGCGATGGCCGTGCGGCATAGGCAAGGTGCAGTAGGTATACAATACAGCATATACATATGAGATGAGTAATGAAGGATATGTAGACATTATTAAAGTGTCATTATTTAAAGTGACTAGTGATCCATTTATTAATGTGGCCAATGATTTGAGTCCGTATGTAGGCTGCAGCCTCTCAGAGTTAGTGATGGATGTTTAACAGTCTGATGGCTTTGAGACCATCAGGTATTCCAAGACAGGTGAACAATGGGTCTAGACTTGCACTGAGCGAGAGTCAGCCAACCATTTGCTGTTGATGAAGAGGCATACCCCTCTCCCTCGATTTCCCTGAACCCAATGTCCTGTCTGCTTGGTGGTTGGAGAATCCATCGACTTGGATAGCCATGGGGGTATCTTGTCTGATAGCCATGGGGGTATCTTGTCTGATAGCCATGTCTCAGAAAAGCTGAGAATATTGCAGTTACAAGAGTCCCGTTGACAGCAAATCCGTGATCGGAGGGCATCCATCTTATTATCAAGTGACTGCACGTTGGCCAATAGAATAGAGGGAAGAGGTGGCCAGTTTAACCATCACCTGAATCTCCCCAGGTCTCCCCCTCTCCTGGCTCTTCTTCGCCTGCGTTTCCTATTGGATAGCCGGAAAACTGGGTCGGAATTACACAAAGAGCCCAGGGCAGATGAGTCAAAGTCGAAGGTGAAGCCGGCATTGAGGTTAGTAACTGCCGATCTGATGTTAAAAAGTTATTGTCGATCATTAAAAAAATAAAATGCCCAAAAAAGTAACACAAAATAGAAAAGTTGGGTCCATTCAGAGCGGCACCATCTTCCCATACAGAAATCTGTGAGTAGGAACACAAAGTCATGATGTCCCAGTCACAACTCTTTGATGAGAGGTCAACATTATAACCAGAGGATCAGTAGACAGATTCCTGTTTAGGTTAACTACTGATTTTCATACATGGTTCAGCTTCTTGGTTAGGCTGACTATTACTCTCAATACATGGTTTAGACAGTGTCTTTGTAACGCTAACTACTGATCTCAATACATGGTTTAGACAGTGTCTTGGTAATGCTAACTACTGATCTCAATACATGGTTCAGCATCGAGGAGGACACTCACACTTCAGCTTAGATCTAACAACTACAGCTATTCCCACATCAACTACTGTAGACCAGAGGTATAGTTTGGACATGAGGAAGAAAACAGATCTAGGAGGAGCCAGTAGTCTCCAGGGTTACGGTAGCTATATGTCTGTAACATGTGCTTGGGTCGCGTGCAACGCCACACATCCCCTTCATCCTCTGGTCTTTACTCTGATCCCTGGGCTCTATGGACACGCACATTCCACAGACACGCTCACACACACACATTCCCTGTGTAAACCCAACCTCCTCGTTCCAGAGTGGAGGTAAAGGGTTGATTATTAATATTCTAAATCTTTTTTTAGTTTTTTTTGTTTGTTTCTTTTGTGAATTTTAACACTTTTTCGCCCCGATTTCATGGTATCCAATTGTTTTAGTAGCTACTATCTTGTCTCATCGCTAAAACTCCTGTACGGGCTCGGGAGAGACGAAGGTTGAAAGTCATGCGTCCTCCGATACACAACCCAACCAAGCCGCACTGCTTCTTAACACTGCGCGTATCCAACCCGGAAGCCAGCCGCACCAATGTGTCGGAGGAAACACCGTGTACCTGGCAACCTTGGTTAGCGCGCACTGCGCCCGGCCCGCCCCGCCACAGGAGTCGCTGGTGCGCGATGAGACAAGGATATCCCTACTGGCCAAGCCCTCCCTAACCCGGACGACGCTAGGCCAATTGTGCGTCGCCCCACGGACCCCATGGTTGCGGCCGGTTACGACAGAGCCTGGGCGCAAACCCAGGATCTCTGGTGGCACAGCTAACGTTGAAGTACAGCGCCCTTAACCACTGCGCCACCCGGGAGGCCTCCATTCTAAATCTTTGTCATACTTCTATTTTTTATTAAAGCTACTCGTTATACACCGTTTAAGCTAGAAACGTCATGCAAACTTTAAAACGTGCAGATCGGCCTTGAATAGTGTGCTTTGATACAACTATTGGATGTCTTTTATACCTTTTAAACTATTAAGACTTCTGTCCTTATTTTTGTCCTCCATTCACTTTCATAGGATTTCCTCAGCATTCTAAAGGGCCCATTGTGACATCAATGCCTCTCAACATTCTAATCAGCTACTTTGACCACTTTGCCAACAACTTCGACAAACAGTTAGAGCGTATGAAATCTTCTACTTCTCTGCTATTCAAATCTGAAATTGGAAGCCAATATATATTCTACCAATCAAACGATACAGCTGTTTTACTAACCACATCAATGACATTCCATTTCCTGACGTTTTTAACCACTTTTCCAAAAAGTTTGACAGAAAGTTAGAGCATCCTCTATTTCTCTGTTTTTCAAATCTGAGATCAGAACAGTAAAAATATATATTTCACCAACCAAGCATCAAGCTGTTTTCGTAACCCATCACCTGCTTCTGTTCAGGATGCGGTAAGTCATGTCAGAAGCTTGCAGATTCATTACTTACCAACAACAGCTGCAAATTCCAATAAAACTACATCACACTTTGAAGTTTGTCATCTTAACAACACTATCATTAATCTAACATAAGTTTTGTGGGTCATAATGCTGTATTTATTTAGTTTCATAGCATATTTCTCACACTGGCTTTAGCCACTGAGAGGGCAGGCATGCTAAGGGGAGTTGCCTAGCAACGTGTGCCTCAGAGGGAGACAATGTCCTCATAGCGCAAAAAATTCCCATGATTTTTGAATCTGTTCAGACCGAACAGCTAGCGTGACAGCTAAAAACAGCCCAAAGTAAAACGGTTGATATAGTAATTATTTTACTACATTTCATTTGGAATATATTTAACTGTTTTGTTTAACACTTTTGAAACATCTTCAAATACCAGTATTTTAAAATAGGTAAAGCAAAGTCATTACAGGTAAAATTACAATCAAGTTAACCCATGCGCGCGCGCGCGCACACACACACACACACACACACACACACACACACACACACACACACACACACACACACACACACACACACACACACACACACACACACACACACACACACACACACACACACACACACACACACACACACACACACACACACAGGTGCATTAGCGTGGAGTCAGGTTAGTTCTGCACGCGAGGTGGGAGCGTCGCTCATCATTCTGACGGAGTGTCATTCCCAGAGTCAGTCTGACAGGGAACTCCGCTCCCCCTCTGTCATATAACATCTCAGGGCTGAGGAACAAGCACTGCTACAGCAGAGACATGACAGCTCCAAACCACATATACACGCAAGCACACACAAAGACACACAAACACTGCTACAGCAGAGACATGACAGCTCCAAACCACATATACACGCAAGCACACACAAAGACACACAAACACTGCCACAGCAGAGACATGACAGCTCCAAACCACATATACACGCAAGCACACACAAAGACACACAAACACTGCTACAGCAGAGACATGACAGCTCCAAACCACATATACACGCAAGCTCACACAAAGACACACAAACACTGCCACAGCAGAGACATGACAGCTCCAAACCACATATACACGCAAGCTCACACAAAGACACACAAACACTGCACACACACACACACGGTGCAAATGATTTGGAAGTCAGGAGTGGTCATATGTAGGGGTATAGCAGCGAAAGACAGGAACAGAGACGAGGAATGTAAGAGGAGGGAGACGGCATTCGTGGAATAAAGAGTAGTGTATCTTGAGACTGTCAGGTCTTGATGATCAGGGCGGGCTGATATTTACCACATTAAAATAATTCCTGTATGTCGTGCGGGTGAGCCCATGTGCGCCCGTGACTGGGTGGGTTGTTCTGTAGTTGCGTAGTTCAAATCAAATCAAACTTCATTTGTTACATGCGCCGAATACAACAAGCGTGGACCTAACCGCGAAATGCTTACTTACAAGCCCTTAACCAACAGTGCAGTTCAAGAAGAGTTAAGAAAATATATTCCAAATAAACTAAAGTAAAAAATAACAATGATAACAGGAACACAATAACATAACAACAACGAGGTTATATACAGGGGGTACCGGTACCGAGTCAGTGTGGAGGCTATATACAGGGGGTACCGGTACCGAGTCAGTGTGGAGGCTATATACAGGGGGTACCGGTACCGAGTCAGTGTGGAGGCTATATACAGGGGGTACCGGTACCGAGTCAGTGTGGAGGTTATATACAGGGGGTACCGGTACCGAGTCAGTGTGGAGGTTATATACAGGGGGTACCGGTACCGAGTCAGTGTGGAGGCTATATACAGGGGGTACCGGTACCGAGTCAGTGTGGAGGCTATATACAGGGGGTACCGGTACCGAGTCAGTGTGGAGGTTATATACAGGGGGTACCGGTACCGAGTTAGTGTGGAGGCTATATACAGGGGGTACCGAGTCAGTGTGGAGGTTATATACAGGGGGTACCGATACCGAGTCAGTGTGGAGGCTATATACAGGGGGTACCGGTACCGAGTCAGTGTGGAGGTTATATACAGGGGTACCGGTACCGAGTTAGTGTGGAGGCTATATACAGGGGGTACCGGTACCGAGTCAGTGCGGAGGCTATATACAGGGGGTACCGAGTCAGTGTGGAGGTTATATACAGGGGGTACCGGTACCGAGTCAGTGTGGAGGCTATATACAGGGGGTACCGGTACCGAGTCAGTGTGGAGGTTATATACAGGGGGTACCGGTACCGAGTTAGTGTGGAGGCTATATACAGGGGTACCGGTACCGAGTCAGTGCGGAGGCTATATACAGGGGGTACCGAGTCAGTGTGGAGGTTATATACAGGGGGTACCGGTACCGAGTCAGTGTGGAGGCTATATACAGGGGGTACCGGTACCGAGTCAGTGTGGAGGTTATATACAGGGGTACCGGTACCGAGTTAGTGTGGAGGCTATATACAGGGGGTACCGGTACCGAGTCAGTGCGGAGGCTATATACAGGGGGTACCGAGTCAGTGTGGAGGTTATATACAGGGGGTACCGGTACCGAGTCAGTGTGGAGGCTATATACAGGGGGTACCGGTACCGAGTCAGTGTGGAGGTTATATACAGGGGGTACCGGTACCGAGTTAGTGTGGAGGCTATATACAGGGGGTACCGGTACCGAGTCAGTGCGGAGGCTATATACAGGGGGTACCGAGTCAGTGTGGAGGTTATATACAGGGGGTACCGGTACCGAGTCAGTGTGGAGGCTATATACAGGGGGTACCGGTACCGAGTCAGTGTGGAGGTTATATACAGGGGGTACCGGTACCGAGTTAGTGTGGAGGCTATATACAGGGGTACCGGTACCGAGTCAGTGCGGAGGCTATATACAGGGGGTACCGAGTCAGTGTGGAGGTTATATACAGGGGGTACCGGTACCGAGTCAGTGTGGAGGCTATATACAGGGGGTACCGGTACCGAGTCAGTGTGGAGGTTATATACAGGGGGTACCGGTACCGAGTTAGTGTGGAGGCTATATACAGGGGTACCGGTACCGAGTCAGTGCGGAGGCTATATACAGGGGGTACCGAGTCAGTGTGGAGGTTATATACAGGGGTACCGGTACCGAGTCAGTGTGGAGGCTATATACAGGGGGTACCGGTACCGAGTCAGTGTGGAGGTTATATACAGGGGTACCGGTACCGAGTTAGTGTGGAGGCTATATACAGGGGGTACCGGTACCGAGTCAGTGTGGAGGCTATATACAGGGGGTACCGGTACCGAGTCAGTGTGGAGGCTATATACAGGGGGTACCGGTACCGAGTCAATGTGGAGGCTATATACAGGGGGTACCGGTACCGAGTCAGTGTGGAGGCTATATACAGGGGGTACCGGTACCGAGTCAGTGTGGAGGCTATATACAGGGGTACCGGTACCGAGTCAATGTGGAGGCTATATACAGGGGGTACCGGTACCGAGTCAGTGTGGAGGCTATGTACAGGGGTACCGGTACCGAGTCAGTGTGGAGGTTATATACAGGGGGTACCGGTACCGAGTCAGTGTGGAGGTTATATACAGGGGGTACCGGTACCGAGTCAGTGTGGAGGTTATATACAGGGGGTACCGGTACCGAGTCAATGTGGAGGCAATATACAGGGGGTAGCGGTACCAAGTCAGTGTGGAGGTTAAATACAGGGGGTACCGGTACCGAGTCAGTGTGGAGGCTATATACAGGGGGTACCGGTACCGAGTCAGTGTGGAGGCTATATACAGGGGGTACCGGTACCGAGTCAGTGTGGAGGCTATATACAGGGGGTACCGAGTCAGTGTGGAGGTTATATACAGGGGTACCGGTACCGAGTCAGTGTGGAGGTTATATACAGGGGGTACCGAGTCAGTGTGGAGGTTATATACAGGGGTACCGGTACCGAGTCAGTGTGGAGGTTATATACAGGGGGTACCGGTACCGAGTCAGTGTGGAGGTTATATACAGGGGTACCGGTACCGAGTCAGTGTGGAGGTTATATACAGGGGTACCGGTACCGAGTCAGTGTGGAGGTTATATACAGGGGGTACCGGTACCGAGTCAGTGTGGAGGTTATATACAGGGGGTACCGGTACCGAGTCAGTGTGGAGGCTATATACAGGGGGTACCGGTACCGAGTCAGTGTGGAGGCTATATACAGGGGGTACCGGTACCGAGTCAGTGTGGAGGCTATATACAGGGGGTACCGGTACCGAGTCAGTGTGGAGGCTATATACAGGGGGTACCGAGTCAGTGTGGAGGTTATATACAGGGGGTATCGGTACCGAGTCAGTGTGGAGGCTATATACAGGGGGTACCGAGTCAGTGTGGAGGTTATATACAGGGGGTACCGGTACTGAGTCAGTGTGGAGGCTATATACAGGGGGTACCGAGTCAATGTGGAGGCTATATACAGGGGGTACCGAATCAATGTGGAGACTATATACAGGGGGTACCGAGTCAGTATAGAGACTATATACAGGGGGTACCGAGTCAATGTGGAGGCTACATACAGGGGTACCGAGTCAATGTAGAGGCTATATACAGGGGGTACCGGTACCGAGTCAGTGTGTAGGTTATATACAGGGGGTACCGGTACCGAGTCAGTGTGGAGGCTATATACAGGGGTACCGGTACAGAGTCAGTGTGGAGGTTATATACAGGGGGTACCGGTACCGAGTCAGTGTGGAGGCTATATACAGGGGGTACCGGTACCGAGTCAGTGTGGAGGCTATATACAGGGGGTACCGGTACCGAGTCAGTGTGGAGGTTATATACAGGGGGTACCGGTACCGAGTCAGTGTGGAGGTTATATACAGGGGGTACCGAGTCAGTATAGAGACTATATACAGGGGGTACCAAGTCAATGTGGAGGCTATATACAGGGGGTACCGGTACCGAGTCAGTGTGGAGGTTATATACAGGGGGTACCGGTACCGAGTCAGTGTGGAGGCTATATACAGGGGGTACCGGTACCGAGTCAGTGTGGAGGTTATATACAGGGGGTACCGGTACAGAGTCAGTGTGGAGGCTATATACAGGGGGTACCGGTACCGAGTCAGTGTGGAGGTTATATACAGGGGGTACCGGTACCGAGTCAGTGTGGAGGTTATATACAGGGGGTACCGGTACCGAGTCAGTGTGGAGGTTATATACAGGGGGTACCGGTACCGAGTCAGTGTGGAGGTTATATACAGGGGTACCGGTACCGAGTCAATGTGGAGGCAATATACAGGGGGTAGCGGTACCGAGTCAGTGTGGAGGTTATATACAGGGGGTACCGGTACCGAGTCAGTGTGGAGGCTATATACAGGGGGTACCGGTACCGAGTCAGTGTGGAGGCTATATACAGGGGTACCGGTACCGAGTCAGTGTGGAGGCTATATACAGGGGGTACCGGTACCGAGTCAGTGTGGAGGCTATATACAGGGGGTACCGGTACCGAGTCAGTGTGGAGGCTATATACAGGGGGTACCGAGTCAGTGTGGAGGTTATATACAGGGGGTACCGGTACCGAGTCAGTGTGGAGGTTATATACAGGGGGTACCGAGTCAGTGTGGAGGTTATATACAGGGGTACCGGTACCGAGTCAGTGTGGAGGTTATATACAGGGGGTACCGGTACCGAGTCAGTGTGGAGGTTATATACAGGGGTACCGGTACCGAGTCAGTGTGGAGGTTATATACAGGGGGTACCGGTACCGAGTCAGTGTGGAGGTTATATACAGGGGTACCGGTACCGAGTCAGTGTGGAGGTTATATACAGGGGGTACCGGTACCGAGTCAGTGTAGAGGTAATATACAGGGGGTACCGGTACCGAGTCAGTGTGGAGGTTATATACAGGGGTACCGGTACCGAGTCAGTGTGGAGGCTATACAGGGGGTACCGGTACCGAGTCAGTGTGGAGGCTATATACAGGGGGTACCGGTACCGAGTCAGTGTGGAGGCTATATACAGGGGGTACCGGTACCGAGTCAGTGTGGAGGCTATATACAGGGGGTACCGAGTCAGTGTGGAGGTTATATACAGGGAGTACCGGTACCGAGTCAGTGTGGAGGCTATATACAGGGGGTACCGAGTCAGTGTGGAGGTTATATACAGGGGGTACCGGTACTGAGTCAGTGTGGAGGCTATATACAGGGGGTACCGAGTCAATGTGGAGGCTATATACAGGGGGTACCGGTACCGAGTCAGTGTGGAGGCTATATACAGGGGGTACCGGTACCGAGTCAGTGTGGAGGTTATATACAGGGGGTACCGGTACCGAGTCAGTGTGGAGGCTATATACAGGGGGTACCGGTACCGAGTCAGTGTGGAGGTTATATACAGGGGGTACCGGTACCGAGTCAGTGTGGAGGCTATATACAGGGGGTACCGGTACCGAGTCAGTGTGGAGGTTATATACAGGGGGTACCGGTACAGAGTCAGTGTGGAGGCTATATACAGGGGGTACCGGTACCGAGTCAGTGTGGAGGTTATATACAGGGGGTACCGGTACCGAGTCAGTGTGGAGGTTATATACAGGGGGTACCGGTACCGAGTCAGTGTGGAGGTTATATACAGGGGGTACCGGTACCGAGTCAGTGTGGAGGTTATATACAGGGGGCACCGGTACCGAGTCCATGTGGAGGCTATATACAGGGGGTACCGGTACCGAGTCAGTGTGGAGGTTATATACAGGGGGCACCGGTACCGAGTCAGTGTGGAGGCTATATACAGGGGGTAACGGTACCGAGTCAGTGTGGAGGCTATATACAGGGGTACCGGTACCGAGTCAGTGTGGAGGCTATATACAGGGGGTACCGGTACCGAGTCAGTGTGGAGGCTATATACAGGGGGTACCGGTACCGAGTCAGTGTGGAGGCTATATACAGGGGGTACCGAGTCAGTGTGGAGGTTATATACAGGGGGTACCGGTACCGAGTCAGTGTGGAGGTTATATACAGGGGGTACCGAGTCAGTGTGGAGGTTATATACAGGGGTACCGGTACCGAGTCAGTGTGGAGGTTATATACAGGGGGTACCGGTACCGAGTCAGTGTGGAGGTTATATACAGGGGGTACCGGTACCGAGTCAGTGTGGAGGTTATATACAGGGGGTACCGGTACCGAGTCAGTGTGGAGGTTATATACAGGGGTACCGGTACCGAGTCAGTGTAGAGGTAATATACAGGGGGTACCGGTACCGAGTCAGTGTGGAGGTTATATACAGGGGGTACCGGTACCGAGTCAGTGTGGAGGCTATACAGGGGTACCGGTACCGAGTCAGTGTGGAGGCTATATACAGGGGGTACCGGTACCGAGTCAGTGTGGAGGCTATATACAGGGGGTACCGGTACCGAGTCAGTGTGGAGGCTATATACAGGGGGTACCGAGTCAGTGTGGAGGTTATATACAGGGGGTACCGGTACCGAGTCAGTGTGGAGGCTATACAGGGGGTACCGAGTCAGTGTGGAGGTTATATACAGGGGGTACCGGTACTGAGTCAGTGTGGAGGCTATATACAGGGGGTACCGAGTCAATGTGGAGGCTATATACAGGGGGTACCGAGTCAATGTGGAGACTATATACAGGGGGTACCGAGTCAGTATAGAGACTATATACAGGGGGTACCGAGTCAATGTGGAGGCTATATACAGGGGGTACCGAGTCAATGTGGAGGCTATATGCAGGGGGTACCGGTACCGAGTCAGTGTGGAGGTTATATACAGGGGGTACCGGTACCGAGTCAGTGTGGAGGCTATATACAGGGGGTACCGGTACCGAGTCAGTGTGGAGGTAATATACAGGGGGTACCGGTACCGAGTCAGTGTGGAGGCTATATACAGGGGGTACCGGTACCGAGTTAGTGTGGAGGTTATATACAGGGGGTACCGGTACCGAGTCAGTGTGGAGGTTATATACAGGGGGTACCGGTACCGAGTCAGTGTGGAGGCTATATACAGGGGGTACCGGTACCGAGTCAGTGTGGAGGTTATATACAGGGGGTACCGGTACCGAGTCAGTGAGGAGGCTATATACAGGGGGTACCGGTACCGAGTCAGTGTGGAGGTTATATACAGGGGGTACCGGTACAGAGTCAGTGAGGAGGCTATATACAGGGGGTACCGGTACCGAGTCAGTGTGCGGGGGTACAGGTTAGAGGTCATTTGTACATGTAGGTAGGGTTAGTGACTATGAAGTGACTATGAATAGATAATAAACAGCAGTGTACAAAACAAATGGAGGGGGCCATTTGATTAATTGTTCAGCAGTCTTATGGCTCTGACACCGCCTATTACAGTACATACAGTTGAAGTCAGAAGTTTACATACACCTTAGCCAAATACATGTAAACTCATTTTTCACAATCTCTGACATTTAATCCTAGTAAAAATTCCCTGTCTAGGATCACCACTTTATTTTAAGAATGTGAAATATCAGAATAATAGTTGAGAGAATGATTTATTTCAGCTTTTCTTTCTTTCATCACATTTCCAATGGGTCAGAAGTTATTATTAGTATTTGGTGGCATTGCCTTTAAATTGTTTAACTTGGGTCAATCGTTTCGGGTAGCCTTCCACAAGCTTCCCACAATAAGTTGAGTGAATTTGGTCCCATTCCTCCTGACAGAGCTCGTGTAACTGAGTCAGGTTTGTAGGCCTCCTTGCTCGCACACGCGTTTTCAGTTCTGCCCACAATTTCAGTAGGATTGAGGTCAGGTCTTTGTGATGGTCACTCAAATACCTTGACTTTGTTGTCCTTAAGCCATTTTGCCACAATTTTGGAAGTATGCTTGGGGTCATTGTCCATTTGGAAGACCCATTTTCAACCAAGCTTTAACTTCCCAACTGATGTCTTGAGATGTTGCTTCAATATATCCACATAATTTTCCTGCCTCATGATGCCATCTATTTTGTGAAGTGCACCAGTCCCTCCTGCAGCAAAGCACCCCCACAACATGATGCTGCCACCCCTGTGCTTCACAGTTAGGATGGTGTTCTTTGCCTTGCAAGCCTCCCACTTTTACCTCCAAACATAATGATGGTCATTATGGCCAAACAATTCTATTTTTGTTTCATCAGACCAGAGGACATTTGTCCAAAAACTGTAGTCTGTTTTTTTATGGTGGTTTTGGAGCAGTGCCTTCTTCCTTGTAGAGCGGCCTATCAGGTTATGTCGATATAGGACTCGTTTTACTGTGGATATAGATACTTTTGTACCTGTTTCCTCCAGCATCTTCACAAGGTCTTTTGCTGTTGTTCTGGGATTGATTTAGACTTTTCGCACCAAAGTGCGTTCATCTCTAGGAGACAGAACGCGTCTCCTTCATGAGCTGTATGATGCCTGCGTGGTCCCATGGTGTTTATACAAGCGTACTCTTGCTTGTACAGACGTGGTACCTTCAGGCGTTTGGAAATTGCTCCCAAGCATGAACCAGACTTGTGGAGGTCTACAATTGTTTTTTGAGGTCTTGGCTGATTTCTTTTGATTTTCCCATGATGTCAAGCAAAGAGGCACTGAGTTTGAAGGTAGGCCTTGAAATACATCCACAGGTACACCTTCAATTGACTCAAATGATGTCAATTAGCCTATCAGAAGCTTCTAAAGCCATGACATAATATTCTAGAATTTTCCAAGCTGTTTAAAGGCACAGTCAACTTGGTGCATGTAAACTTCTGACCCACTGGAATTGTGATACAGTTAATTATAAGTGAAATATTCCATCTGTAAACAATTGTTGGAAACATTACTTGTGTCATGCACAAAGTAGATGTCCTAACCGACTTGCCAAAACTACAGTTTGTTAACAAGAAATGTGTGGAGTGGTTGAAAAACTAGTTTTAATGACTCCAACCTAAGTGTATGTAAACTTCCGACTTCAACTGTAGGTCCTGGATGGCAGGAAGCTTGGCCCCAGCGATGTACTGGCCCGTACACACTACCCTCTGTAAGTGCCTTAGAGTCAGATACCAGGCGGTGATGCAACTGCTCAGGATGCTCTCGATGGTGCAGCAGTGGAACTTTTTGAGGATCTGGGGACCTTTGCCAAATCTGAGACTGAGGGGGAAAGGTTTAATTGTGCCCTCTTCACGACTGTCTTGGTGTGTTTGTACCATGATCGTTCATTAGTTGTGTGCATGCATGTGTGTGTGTGGCTCTGGTTTGGCGGGACCTCCCTTTAGGACAAGACACGTCACTAAGGAAGGATAAATTGTATATGTTATAGTATTTATGATAGCAGAGACATGACTGAAGCAGGATACATGGTGTATTTTATAGTAATTATGATAGCAGAGACATGACTGAAGGAGATAGATAGTTATTTTGATGATGGATAAATGACTGAAGCAGGATAAATGGTGTATTTTATATTAATTATGATAGTGGAGACATGACTGAAGCAGGATAAATGGTGTATTTTATAGTAATTATGATAGCAGAGACATGACTGAAGGAGATAGATAGTTATTTTGATGATGGATAAATGACTGAAGCAGGATAAATGGTGTATTTTATATTAATTATGATAGTGGAGACATGAAGCAGGATAAATTGTGTATTTTATAGTTATTATGATACGGAGACATGACTGAAGGAGATGGATAGTTATTATGATAGCAGAGACATTAATGAAGGAGATGGATAGTTATTATGATAGCAGAGACATTAATGAAGGAGAATGATAGTTATTATGATAGCAGAGACATTAATGAAGGAGATGGATAGTTATTATGATAGCAGAGACATTAATGAAGGAGATGGATAGTTATTATGATAGCAGAGACGACTGAAGGAGGTGGATAGTTATTATGATAGCAGAGACATTAATGAAGGAGATGGATAGTTATTATGATAGCAGAGACATGACTCAAGGAGATGGATAGTTATTATGATAGCAGAGACATTAATGAAGGAGATGGATAGTTATTATGATAGCAGAGACATGACTCAAGGAGATGGATAGTTATTATGATAGCAGAGACATTAATGAAGGAGATGGATAGAGCGTTTAACCAACAGAGCTATCAACACACACACACTCCCTGATTCGGAACCTATTCTGAACCCACTATTCTGAACCTATTCCGTGGATTCTGAATCCACGGAATCTAAACAGGAACACAGAAACTCTCTGTGACTTTACACTGGCTGCTGTGTTCCTTTATATTCCCTCCGAAGAGGAGGATGGAGAAAAGAGAGGAAGCAATCAGAATAAAGACAGCGAGGGAGAGCAGATGCTGGAGGAGGAGAGGAGGAATAGGTGGGGCAAAGAAAGGAAAACGCACAAAGAGGGGATAAGGTTAAAAGGATAGAAAGGATGCTATACAGCAGGATAGACCAAAGTCAAAAGAGACAGCTGCTGGTTGAGAAACAGAGAGACAGCTGCTGGTTGAGAATCAGTGAGACAGCTGCTGGTTGAGAAACAGTGAGACAGCTGCTGGTCTTGTTGAGACACAGAGAGACAGCTGCTGGTCTGGTTGAAACACAGAGAGACAGCTGCTGGTCTGGTTGAGAAACAGTGAGACAGCTGCTGGTCTGGTTGAGAAACAGTGAGACAGCTGCTGGTTGAGAAACAGTGAGATGGCTGTTGGTCTGGTTGAGACACAGAGAGACAGCTGCTGGTCTGGTTGAGACAAAGAGAGACAGCTGCTGGTCTGGTTGAGACACAGAGAGACAGCTGCTGGTCTGGTTGAGACACAGAGAGACAGCTGCTGGTCTGGTTGAGACACAGAGAGACAGCTGCTGGTCTGGTTGAGACACAGAGAGACAGCTGCTGGTCTGGTTGAGACACAGAGAGACAGCTGCTGGTCTGGTTGAGACACAGAGAGACGGCTGTTGGTCTGGTTGAGACACAGAGAGACAGCTGCTGGTCTGGTTGAGACACAGAGAGAAAGCTGTTGGTCTGGTTGAGACACAGAGAGACGGCTGCTGGTCTGGTTGAGACACAGAGAGACGGCTGTTGGTCTGGTTGAGACACAGAGAGACAGCTGCTGGTCTGGTTGAGACACAGAGACAGCTGCTGGTCTGGTTGAGACACAGAGAGACAGCTGCTGGTCTGGTTGAGACACAGAGAGACAGCTGCTGGTCTGGTTGAGACACAGAGAGACAGCTGTTGGTCTGGTTGAGACACAGAGAGACAGCTGCTGGTCTGGTTGAGACACAGAGAGACAGCTGCTGGTCTGGTTGAGACACAGAGAGACAGCTGCTGGTCTGGTTGAGACACAGAGAGACAGCTGCTGGTCTGGTTGAGACACAGAGAGACAGCTGCTGGTCTGGTTGAGACACAGAGAGACAGCTGTTGGTCTGGTTGAGACACAGAGAGACAGCTGCTGGTCTGGTTGAGACACAGAGAGAAAGCTGTTGGTCTGGTTGAGACACAGAGAGACGGCTGCTGGTCTGGTTGAGACACAGAGAGACGGCTGTTGGTCTGGTTGAGACACAGAGAGACAGCTGCTGGTCTGGTTGAGACACAGAGACAGCTGCTGGTCTGGTTGAGACACAGAGAGACAGCTGCTGGTCTGGTTGAGACACAGAGAGACAGATGCTGGTCTGGTTGAGACACAGAGAGACAGCTGCTGGTCTGGTTGAGACACAGAGAGACAGCTGCTGGTCTGGTTGAGACACCACTGTTGCTCTGGTTGAGACACAGACAGACAGCTGCTGGTCTGGTTGAGACACAGAGAGACAGTTGCTGGTTGAGACACAGAGAAACAGCTGCTGGTCTGGTTGAGACACAGAGAGACGGCTATTTGTCTGGTTGAGACACAGAGAGACAGCTGCTGGTCTGGTTGAGAGACAGATGCTGGTCTGGTTGAGAAACAGTGAGACAGCTGCTGGTCTGGTTGAGAAACAGTGAGACAGCTGCTGGTTGAGAAACAGTGAGACAGCTGCTGGTCTTGTTGAGACACAGAGAGACAGATGCTGGTCTGGTTGAGACACAGAGAGACAGCTGCTGGTCTGGTTGAGAAACAGTGAGACAGCTGCTGGTCTGGTTGAGAAACAGTGAGACGGCTGTTGGTCTGGTTGAGACACAGAGAGACAGCTGCTGGTCTGGTTGAGACACAGAGAGACAGCTGCTGGTCTGGTTGAGACACAGAGAGACAGCTGCTGGTCTGGTTGAGACACAGAGAGACAGCTGTTGGTCTGGTTGAGACACAGCGAGACAGCTGTTGGTCTGGTTGAGACACAGAGAGACGGCTGCTGGTCTGGTTGAGACACAGAGAGACGGCTGTTGGTCTGGTTGAGGCACAGAGAGACGACTGCTGGTCTGGTTGAGACACATAGAGACAGCTGCTGGTCTGGTTGAGACACAGAGAGACAGCTGCTGGTCTGGTTGAGACACAGAGAGACAGCTGCTGGTCTGGTTGAGACACATAGAGACAGCTGTTGGTCTGGTTGAGACACAGAGAGACAGCTGCTGGTCTGGTTGAGACACAGAGAGACAACTGCTGGTCTGGTTGAGACACAGAGAGACAGCTGTTGGTCTGGTTGAGACACAGAGAGACAGCTGCTGGTCTGGTTGAGACACAGAGAGACAGCTGCTGGTCTGGTTGAGACACATAGAGACAGCTGTTGGTCTGGTTGAGACACAGAGAGACAGCTGCTGGTCTGGTTGAGACACAGAGAGACAGCTGCTGGTCTGGTTGAGACACAGAGAGACAGCTGCTGGTCTGGTTGAGACACAGAGAGACAGCTGCTGGTCTGGTTGAGACACAGAGAGACAGCTGCTGGTCTGGTTGAGACACAGAGACACAGCTGCTGGTCTGGTTGAGACACAGAGACACAGCTGCTGGTTGAGACACAGAGACACAGCTGCTGGTTGAGACACACAGGAGGCATAAGAGAGGCAGAGAGTTTGAAGTGTGTGAAGTATGGTGGCTGGTTGGTCCAACCCATCATGACTAGTGTAACTCTAAAGCTGCCGTTACACGACGCAACTTGTACGCAATTTGATTTGCTTGCAAATGAGTTGCTTATTGATTGCTTAGTGAAACACACTGCAACTAATCAGTAACTCATCTGAAACTTGGTTAGATCCAGTTGAAACTTTGCAACTTTGTGCTAATAGTTGCAAGCAACAGCCAATCAAAACAAACACTTTCGTCACATGATCCATTTGAAGGTTCAGAATATCGACCCAGTTGTCATGTCAACACAGCTGTCAGTGCTGCCCAGCACAACCCGCGATCAGCAATCACAGAACAACAGGAGATGTATGCAAATTATTATACATGGTTTAGCAGTCAATACATTTAATTTTGAAAGGGAACTCAAACCTCTCCCTAACCAATTTCAACTGAAGTTGTCCACGATGAACTACGCTAGCTAACTTAGTTTGTTGCTAGCTTGGTTAGCTTGTTGGTGCTGCTGATGTTTGTAATGTCATTTTCGCTAGCTAGCTAAATTGTACAGGCTACATTTCTTCTATATCCGTGTTACAATAAACAAACAGTTGGATAAACAAATAATTAGTGAAACCAGGATGTAATGCAGCAGATGACATGGGATGAGTTTAGAATTATCAAACCAAACAAGCAGCTTCACTTTGATTGGCTGTTGCATGCGATTTCAATTGCGTTCGAGTTGCTTCATGTAACAGCAAAATAACTTTTTTACTTTTCTATTTTTTTTTTTTTACTTCTCTATTTTTTAATTAACACTTTTTATTTTCTTAAAAACCTCTTAAAGCATTGTTGGTTAAGAGCTTGTAAGTAAGTATTTCACTGTAAGGTCTACTACACCTGTTGTATTCGGCGCATGTGACAAATACAATTTGATTTGATATGATCACTTGCAACTGTAACTCAAATTGTGTGAGAGTTGCTTTGTGTAACCCCAGCCTGAGGACATGTGTAATGTCATAGTGTTTGTACGTGTCTGGGTGATGTCATGTGGTGTTTGATATTTTATTAGGATCCCCATTTAGCTGTTGCGAAAGCAGTTTCAACACCTGCATTGTTTGCTGTTTGGGGTTTTAGGTGGGTTTCTGTACAGCACTTTGAGATATCAGCTGATGTACAAAGGGCTATGTAAATACATTTGATTTGATTTGGTCCGTTATGCAGAAAGTGTGTTTCCTGAATCTTATGACAGTGCTGTGATTGGTTGGGAGACAGGAACTGTAAATCCAAGGCTGACTCTGTTTATTTGGCTGTTTAGTTGGCTGTTTGCATGTGTTCATGATGTATTTGTCTGCGTGTGTGCGTGTGTGTGTGTGTGTGTGTGTGTGTGTGTGTGTGTGTGTGTGTGTGTGTGTGTGTGTGTGTGTGTGTGTGTGTGTGTGTGTGTGTGTGTGTGTAAACGCCTCGCATTCAAGTATGTCTCTATGGCATATCTACTTACATGAGTTTCTGCTCCACGTTCTCTCTCTCCGTCCTGATCCTCTGGAGTTCGACACACACACTCCTCAGCTCCTCCCTGAGCTCTGTGGGAGGAAAAGAGAGAGTGAGAGAGAGATGGGAAAGAGATAACTCTACACCCAGGAACGGGGGAAAGAGAGGGAGATAGAATGAGAGAGTCATCTATCACTTGAGCACCCAGAAACCTGAAGCCTGAAAGACTGAGGAAACCATCCACTCTGTCTGGCTTCTGGAGACAGAGAAAGAAAACAACGGCACGAAAGGGAAACATGAGCGTGCTTCAAAAGAAGTGAGAAGAAGAGAAGAGCAAGAGGGATAAGGAGAGAAAGAGAGAGAGAGAGAGTGAGGGGGAGATATGGAGGGAGGGAGAAAAGGAAGGAGGAGGGAGAAGAGCAAGAGGGATAAGGAGAGAAAGAGAGAGAGAGAGAGAGAGAGAGTGAGGGGGAGATATGGAGGGAGGGAGAAAAGGAAGGAGGAGGGAGAAGAGCAAGAGGGATAAGGAGAGAGAGTGAGGGGGAGATATGGAGGGAGGGAGAAAAGGGAAGGAGGAGGGAGAAGAGCAAGAGGGATAAGGAGAGAAAGAGAGAGAGAGAGTGAGGGGGAGATATGGAGGGAGGGAGAAAAGGAAGGATGAGGGAGAAGAGCAAGAGGGATAAGGAGAGAAAGAGAGAGAGAGAGATATGGAGGGAGGGAGAAAAGGGAAGGAGGAGGGAGAAGAGCAAGAGGGATTAGGAGAGAAAGAGAGAGAGAGAGAGTGAGGGGGAGATATGGAGGGAGGGAGAAAAGGAAGGAGGAGGGAGAAGAGCAAGAGGGATAAGGAGAGAAAGAGAGAGAGAGAGTGAGGGGGAGATATGGAGGGAGGGAGAAAAGGAAGGAGGAGGGAGAAGAGCAAGAGGGATAAGGAGAGAAAGAGAGAGAGAGAGAGAGAGAGAGTGAGGGGGAGATATGGAGGGAGGGAGAAAAGGAAGGAGGAGGGAGAAGAGCAAGAGGGATAAGGAGAGAAAGAGAGAGAGAGAGATATGGAGGGAGGGAGAAAATGGAAGGAGGAGGGAGAAGAGCAAGAGGGATAAGGAGAGAAAGAGAGTGAGGGGGAGATATGGAGGGAGGGAGAAAAGGGAAGGAGGGAGAAGAGCAAGAGGGATAAGGAGAGAAAGAGAGAGAGAGAGAGTGAGGGGGAGATATGGAGGGAGGGAGAAAAGGAAGGAGGAGGGAGAAGAGCAAGAGGGATAAGGAGAGAAAGAGAGAGAGAGAGAGAGATATGGAGGGAGGGAGAAAAGGGAAGGAGGAGGGAGAAGAGCAAGAGGGATAAGGAGAGAAAGAGAGAGAGAGAGAGAGATATGGAGGGAGGGAGAAAAGGGAAGGAGGAGGGAGAAGAGAAAGAGGGATAAGGAGAGAAAGAGAGAGAGAGAATGAGGGGGAGATATGGAGGGAGGGAGAAAAGGAAGGAGGAGGGAGAAGAGCAAGAGGGATAAGGAGAGAAAGAGAGAGAGAGAGAGAGATATGGAGGGAGGGAGAAAAGGGAAGGAGGAGGGAGAAGAGCAAGAGGGATAAGGAGAGAAAGAGAGAGAGTGAGGGGGAGATATGGAGGGAGGGAGAAAAGGAAGGAGGAGGGAGAAGAGCAAGAGGGATAAGGAGAGAAAGAGAGAGGGAGAGAGAGAGAGATATGGAGGGAGGGAGAAAAGGGAAGGAGGAGGGAGAAGAGCAAGAGGGATAAGGAGAGAACGAGAGAGAGAGTGAGGGGGAGATATGGAGGGAGGGAGAAAAGGAAGGAGGGGGGAGAAGAGGAAGGTAGAGAAATGATGGAAAGGGTAGAAGCTGGAATGTATTTTTATTTCTGTCTCAGGTCAACGTCAATAGGGATATTCGGATCCTTTTGAGAAGTGTATTTTGACAGAAGTTTAACATTCTGTCATAAAGAGCACATGTTCAAATGAATAAAAAACACATTTTCCCTTCTCAAGAGGGTAAAAAAAAGAAGAAGACTAGAATAAGTGCCTATTAAGTGCCCCCAAAAGTAAGAGGATTGACAATTTCATCTTAAAATCAGCCATCAATCCCCTGGAAGCTTGTTGTGTGCAACAAGGAGTGGCAATTGACCCTTTGCTAGCCCCGCCCCCTTGGTTACTGTTGCAACCTCCAACAGCATTTTCCCGGGAAGCCCAATACCCCCATCAACCACTGGCTAAATCCCCTCACAATCATGGGTGGATTGGCCAGAAGGGACATCTTTTATTGGGGTGGGCTGGTCAGGTCAAAATCGACAAAAAAACAACAACAATTTTTTTGTATTTTATTATTTAAAAAACGCGGCCTCCTGTTTTTTTATTTTATAATTTTTGCACAATTTCTCTTTTTGTCGTAATAATCTATATTGGCTGACCAGTTGGAAACGGCCGGCAGACATACCAAGCTGCTAAATGTCTGAAATGAACAGACTTATTTGCTAAAAGTTCTGGTTCTTCTGGTCTGAGTGGTGCAGAGGACAGTGGTCCAGTCGAGGTAGGAAGAAAACAGAGAAAGATACACTCACACACACTAACACAGATCATGTAGCCTACTGCAGCCGGTAAAGCCTAATATTTAGCCTGTATATTGTATGAAAAAGTAAGCTAATTAGGGAAGAGGGGGAACATTTAGACACTAGTCTACTTGCAATATATAGCCTAACAGGTCGTTAGATTTGCTTTTCTAACACATACACTATATTTAAAAAAAAAATGTTTAACCTTTATTTAACTAGGCAAGTCAGTTAAGAACAAATTCTTATTTTCAATGACGGCCTAGGAACAGTGGGTTAACTGCCTGTTCAAGGGCAGAACGACAGATTTGTACCTTGTCAGCTCGGGGGTTTGAACTTGCAACGGCTCAGCCGCAAAGTGGTAGGCCACACATGCTCAAAGAACAGGACCATCAAGTGCTGAAGCACGTAGCGAGTAATAATCAAATGTCCTTAGTTGTAACACTCACTACCGAGTCCCAAACTGCTTCTGGAAGCAACCATCTGGCAGTACAACAGAAGAATCTGGGGTTTGGTGGATGCCAGGAGAATGCTACCTGCCCCAATGCATAGTGCCAACAGTAAAGTTTGGTGGAGTAGGAATAATGGTCTGTGGCTGTTTTTCATGGTCGGGCTAGGTCCCTTAGTTCCAGTTAGGGTTGCACATTTTGGGGAATATTCAGAGGTGGAAACTTTCTGTGGGAATTAGCGGGAATATATGGGGATTAACGGCAATATATGCTAATTCATATTAATTCCATTTAAATGTAGATGTTTTTTGCATTGGATATATTTACCATATTATGTGGAGACAGAAACATAAACCTGTAACCTCATCATAAATAGAGATTACAAATGATTAAATCCTTCCAATAGAAATAATCAATAAAAAAAATGACTGACGAATTTAACTTTAATTAAATGAGTTGACTCTTCACATGAGATGATTTCACTGAACAACAAAAGAAAGGGAATATTGAATGATCCCCAATGATCCATCACATCTCCCAAAAACATTTTCAACATACACCTGTAAAATGATGAGTCCAGAAACGAAAGCTTTGGTTGTCTTCCTCTCAGGCTTCCATGTCTTCTCCCTGGACCTCCTCAATGTCCACCTCTTGAACATCGGACTCTGTGGCCTCATCTTCACTGTCACCTTCCAACCTTGTTGAGGATGGCTCGTTGTCAGGCTCAAAAAGCCTCAAATTTGCCCGGATGGCCACCAATTTTTCAACCCTTGTATTTGTCAGCCTGTTGCGTGTTTTGGTGTGTGTTCCCAAACAAGGACCAGTTGCGCTCTGCGGCGGCTGATGTTGGTGGGATTTAGACGGTGATGGGGGCAACAGGGGAAAGAGCCACAGATCCACATCTCCATCCCAAAGCCCTTGCTTGGAAGTGTACTTCGCCAGACTGCCATATTCCATCTCCATCCCAAAGCCCTTGCTTGGAAGTGTACTTCACCAGACTGCCAAGAACCTTCCCCTCATCCAGGCCAAGGTGGCGAGACACGGTAGTGATGACACCATAGGCCTTGTTGATCTCTGCACCAGACAGGATGCTCTTGCCAGCATACTTGCTGTCCAACATGTATGCTGCGGCGTGTATGGGCTTCAGGCAGAAGTCTTCACACTTTTTAATGTATTTCAGAACTGCAGTTCCCTCTGCTTGGAGCAACAGTGAAGTGGGAAGGGCAGTACAGATTTATTCTCTTACATCTGCAAGCAGAGTCTGAACATCAGACAGGATGGCATTGTCTCCCTCAATCCGTGCAATGGCTACTGCTATAGGTTTCAGGAGTTTCACGTTGCTTACCACTCTCTCCCAAAATACATCATCCAGGAGGATCTCTTGGGGCTGTCCATATCGGCAGACTGTGATATGGCCATTTCTTGGAGAGACTTCTTCCACACCAGGAGACTGTCAAACATGATGACAACACCACCCCAATGGGTGTTGCTGGGCAGCTTCATTGTGGTGCTCTTATTCTTCTCACTTTGCTTGGTGAGGTAGATTGCTGCTATAACTTGAAGACCCTTCACATACCTAACCATTTCATTGGCTCCATTGTTTTCAGTGCCATTATGTCCTTGAGGAGCAGATTCAATGCATGAGCAGCACAGCCAATGGGTGTGATGTGAGGGTAGGCCTCCTCCACTTTAGACCAAGCAACCTTCATGTTCGCAGCATTGTCTGTCACCAGTGCAAATACCTTCTGTGGTCCAAGGTCATTGATGACTGCATTCAGCTCATCTGCAATGTAGAGACCGGTGTGTCTGTTGTCCTTTGTGTCTATGCTCTTGTAGAATAATGGTTGAGGAGTGGAGATGATGTAGTTAATTATTCCTTGCCCACGAACATTCGACCACCCATCAGAGATGATTGCAATACAGTCTGCTTTCTCTATGATTTGCTTGACCTTCACTTGAACTCTGTTGAACTCCGCATTCAGCAAATGAAAAGATAAAGCATGTCTGGTTGGAGGGGTGTATGCTGGGCGAAGACATTCAAAGTCTGATTCTAGGAAGACCATGTGCTGTTGCTATCAATAAGGTGTCTGATTCATCATTTTCACCTCAAATAGAAGTAGAGGGACTTTTGTCAGAGGTTGCTTGTTGTGAGGGCTGAAGGAACTTTATGCACTTGACCAGATGATTCTGCATCTTTGTTGCATTCTTCACATATGATTTGGCACAGTATTTTCAAATGTACACAGCTTTTCCTTCTACATTAGCTACAGTGAAATGTCTCCACACATCAGATAGTGCCCGTGGCATTTTCCTGTACAGATTAGAGGAAATTAGTTTAAAAAAAAACAAAAACAAATCCATGTACAGATAAATAGTTAAGCAGTTAGATTAAACAACTCCTTTGTAAGATACATGCTTTAAAATGAAACGCATGGAAACAGGTGAAATAACACTCCTCAGTTAGCAGGCTCAAGCAAGCTAAAACCCACATGGTAGCAAAAACTAACTAGCAGAAATTGTTAACAAGTTAGAAATGATTTAAACACACTTTTCTGTAGTCTACTATTTACTAGTTAACAAAAAATAATGTATGTCGTATAAAATATATTCACCCAGTATTGTAATCAAATCAGCTGTATCAGCTGAATCAGCTGTACATGTGATGGAAGAGTGCACTGTGCATGCAGAGGGTTGCAATTCCATTGAATTGGGGATAGTTTAGCCAAAATGTGCCACAAGACCTAGAATTGCCATATGTTTATCCCACAAAAAAAGGTTCACTATTATAAGCTAACTGTTTTCATGAATTTAAGCAAAATTCTCCAAATTCCAGGGCTTAACTTCCCATGGAAAAAACCTTTGCAACGCTAGTTCCAGTGAAAGGAAATCTTCTGTGCATCCAACTTTTTGGCAACACTTTGGGGAAGGCCCTTTCCTGTTTCAGCATGACAATGACCCTGTGCATAAAGTGTGGTCCATACAGAAATTATTTTTCAAGATCAGTGTGGAGAAACTTGACTGGCCTGCACAGAGCCCTGACCTCAACCCCATCGAACACCTTTGGAATTAATTGGAACTGTTAAATCATCCTAATGAATCTGTGATGTTGGGGGCTGTCTGTGTATTTTAAAGGGTTTTATCAATGCTTCTAAATCTCTGTCTCTCTTCAGCCCAGTGAAGGTTTGTGAATTGTAGCAGAGAGGAACAATCACGTATTTGCCCCCTCATTGGCTAGAGTGGTCCCACCTGATCTCGCCTCCTCCCACCCGCCTTCCATCTTTGAGGACATGTATTTCCATGGTTAGACCAGGGAGTTTGACTCGGCAACATAATAGCTCACATTTGACTGTAGTGACTAGGGACTCTGGTGTAGGATTACATTACATGAACACCGCCATTGGAGGCTGGAATGTCTCATCTAAAATTTAATTCGCTCATCGGAGGGCCCATCACTGCTTGCTTCAAAAGCTGGAAATCTGTCTGCAATTTGTGCCATTATTCTATGACAAACACAGATGATTTCATATTGAAGTCAATAGATGAAAACAGAGAGAGAGGAAGAGAGACACAGTTCCTTAATGTTTTGGCTGTATACAAAGCCTAATATTACACACAGCTAATTGAGCAGAACACGACATGCACTATAACTCAGAGGAGGAAGGGGAGGACCACCCTTCTCAATGAATTTAATAAAAATTCTAATTGTAAAACATTGAAAAAGTTATCCTTTTTAGATAAAACTATACTAAATATATTCACGTTTTATTGTATTCTGCAATGTTGGGAAGGACCGTAAAGTAAGCAATTCACTGTTCGTCTACACCTGTTGTTTACGAAGCATCTGACAATTAAAACTGTATTTGATTTGATATTATGTTTGTAGTGTAGCTAACCACTAAATGACTCACGGTCAGCATGCAGTCAAAGCTGGAACCACTTCTGGAGATAACTAGTGCTCTCAAATCGTATCCTGATGTCGACAGCAAGATGGGCATTGTATTCATAACATTGCTAACTTAGATAGCTGACATACATTTTGAGAAAACAAGTCATATTAAGTGGATAGCTAGCTAGCATTAGCAACATTTGGTGGTAAATGAGACAGAGCTAGCTAAGCTGAGCTAGCAGACAATGTAGCAAAAGTATAATTTCGGATTTAAATAAATCATCCATCAATAGGCTCTGCATTTCAGGAATCACAGTAGCAAGTACTTGTGGTGCACTGTTAAATTATTTAGCTATTTAAAAAAAGATAATAATAATCAAATAAAACTGTTTTTGCAATAGCCCTGTTTGGC
>NC_068438.1:44244763-44319763 GCF_023373465.1 Oncorhynchus keta
GGCGGAGCAGTTGCCGTACCAGGCGGTGATACAGTCCGACAGGATGCTCTCGATTGTGCATCTGTAGAAGTTTGTGAGTGCTTTTGATGACAAGCCAAATTTCTACAGCCTCCTGAGGTTGAAGAGGCGCTGCTGCGCCTTCTTCACGATGCTGTCTGTGTGGGTGGACCAATTCAGTTTGTCTGTGATGTGTACGCCGAGGAACTTAAAACGTACTACCCTCTCCACTACTGTCCCATCGATGTGGATAGGGGGGTGATCCCTCTGCTGTTTCCTGAAGTCCACAATCATCTCCTTAGTTTTGTTGACGTTGAGTGTGAGGTTATTTTCCTGACACCACACTCCGAGGGCCCTCACCTCCTCCCTGTAGGCCGTCTCGTCGTTGTTGGTAATCAAGCCTACCACTGTTGTGTCGTCCGCAAACTTGATGATTGAGTTGGAGGCGTGCGTGGCCACGCAGTCGTGGGTGAACAGGGAGTACAGGAGAGGGCTCAGAACGCACCCTTGTGGGGCCCCAGTGTTGAGGATCAGCGGGGTGGAGATGTTGTTACCTACTCTCACCACCTGGGGGCGGCCCGTCAGGAAGTCCAGTACCCAGCTGCACAGGGCAGGGTCGAGACCCAGGGTCTCGAGCTTGATGACGAGTTTGGAGGGTACTATGGTGTTAAATGCTGAGCTGTAGTCGATGAACAGCATTCTCACATAGGTATTCCTCTTGTCCAGATGGGTTAGGGCAGTGTGCAGTGTGGTTGAGATTGCATCGTCTGTGGACCTATTTGGGCGGTAAGCAAATTGGAGTGGGTCTAGGGTATCAGGTAGGGTGGAGGTGATATGGTCCTTGACTAGTCTCTCAAAGCACTTCATGATGACGGAATTGAGTGCTACGGGGCGGTAGTCGTTTAGCTCAGTTACCTTAGATTTCTTGGGAACAGGAACAATGGTGGCCCTCTTGAAGCATGTGGGAACAGCAGACTGGGATAGGGATTGATTGAATATGTCCGTAAACACACCAACCAGCTGGTCTGCGCATGCTCTGAGGGCACGGCTGGGGATGCCGTCTGGGCCTGCAGCTTTGCGAGGGTTAACATGTTTAAATGTTTTACTCACCTCGGCTGCAGTGAAGGAGAGTCTGCATGCTTTGGTTGCGGGCCGTGTCAGTGGCACTGTATTGTCCTCAAAGCGGGCAAAAAAGTTATTTAGTCTGCCTGGGAGCAAGACATCCTGGTCCGTGACGGGGCTGGTTTTCTTTTTGTAATCCCTGATTGACTGTAGACCCTGCCACATACCTCTTGTGTCTGAGCCGTTGAATTGCGATTCTACTTTGTCTCTATACTGACGCTTAGCTTGTTTGATTGCCTGGCGGAGGGAATAGCTGCACTGTTTGTATTCGGTCATGTTACCGGTCACCTTGCCCTGATTAAAAGCAGTGGTTCGCGCTTTCAGTTTCACGTGAATGCTGCCATCAATCCACGGTTTCTGGTTAGGGAATGTTTTAATCATTGCTATGGGAACGACATCTTCAACGCACGATCTAATGAACTCGCTCACCGAATCAGCGTATTCGTCAATGTTGTTGTTTGTTGTTGTGATGGAAGCAGTCTTGGAGTGTGGAATCAGATTGGTCGGACCAGCGTTGAACAGACCTCAGCGCGGGAGCTTCTTGTTTTAGCTTCTGTCTGTAGGCAGGGAGCAACAAAATGGAGTCGTGGTCAGCTTTTCCAAAAGGAGGGCGGGGCAGGGCCTTATATGCGTTGTGGAAGTTAGAATAGCAATGATCCAAGGTTTTACCAGCCCTGGTTGCGCAATCGATATGCTGATACAATTTAGGGAGTCTTGTTTTCAGATTAGCCTTGTTAAAATCCCCAGCTACAATGAATGCAGCCTCAGGATATGTGGATTCCAGTTTGCAAAGAGTCAAATAAAGTTTGTTCAGAGCCATCGATGTGTCTGCTTGGGGGGGAATATATACGGCTGTGATTATAATCGAAGAGAATTCCCTTGGTAGATAATGCGGTCGACATTTGATTGTGAGGAATTCTAAATCAGGTGAACAGAAGGACTTGAGTTCCTGTATGTTGTTGTGACCACACCACGTCTCGTTAACCATAAAGCATACGCCCCCGCCCTAAGAGGGGAGATCTAAAATATCTGTTAGATACTAAGAGGGGAGATCTAAAAGATCTGTTAGATACTAAGAGGGGAGATCTAAAAGATCTGTTAGATACTAAGAGGGGAGATCTAAAAGATCTGTTAGATACTAAGAGGGGAGATCTAAAAGATCTGTTAGATACTAAGAGGGGAGATCTAAAGGTGTAACAACTAGCATTGGTTACTAATATGACTAGGATTATGCCTTTGGCAGCTGGACAATAAAATACAGTTGATTTGCTGTATAAAATGACATGAAACAACCAGGTTTTAAACCAATTAAATGTATGGTTAAATAAATAGTTTCAAAATGTTGCTGTCTCTGCTCCAGATTCAGGGTTGGTGATGTGTGGAGGGCAACAGGCCCTGTCCTTCCCTCTCAGGTCTTGTGACCATTTCATCTGAACGAACCGTGCTTCGAGTATGTCGACAGAATCAAGCCTTTAGGCGTTAGCGCTAATTATCCTTAATTATATTTTTCAAACATGACTGGCATTTAAGCCTTTATTTATGTGATTAAAAGGCGTCTCCCATTTTCTGGCGTCTCCCTCATGTCAGCATCGGTTTGGACATGTGGTTGTAGCCAATATGCATATCACCTGCACTTTGACATGTAGGCTTTTTCTATTTATTTAATATTAATAATGTCGAGCCCTGCAGAGACACACTCACTCACTCACTCACTCACTCACTCACCACTCACCACTCACTCACCACTCACTCACTCACTCACCACTCACTCACTCACTCACTCACTCACTCACTCACTCACTCACACACACACACCCCACACACACACACACACACACACACACACACACACACACACACACACACGCACACGCGCACACGCGCACAGACGCACACACGCACACACGCACACACGCACACACGCACACACGCACACACGCACACTCTCACACACATAGTGCTGCAGGGTGAAATAAGTTTCCCCCCTTACAATCTTTTCAAATCATCTGGTTGTCTTTCTGCAGCACCAGCAGGTCTTTACTTGTGAGATTACAGTGTGAGGCTCTCCTTCCTCTCTTCGTCCCCCTCTGGCTTTTACTTCACTCTCTCTGTGCTTCCTTTAAGTACAGCCTCAAGGTCACAAGCTCTGAGTGGATTGGCCCGCTGACAAGGTTAACACATACAGTATGACACATGACACACAGCACCAGACAAAAACAGACGTAACACACTAGCACCTTGGTGTTGTACAGAATTAGCATATTAGTCGACATATGGTGGTAGGTTACCTGGTTACTACTAGCATTTCTCCTCCATGATGATGGATAGAGAGTGGAGTTACATTCAGTATGAGTCGTCAGGCTAGCTTTTTACTGTGCTACTATAAATCTACATTTTGCATACTTGCAGTGTTAAGTATTCACATACAGTGCTCTGTGGACCTCATAAATCCACACCTCTCACTCTAGACATGACCTCTGCATTCTCACAGCAAGATGGATTCAACTCGTGAACTATTTCATCCTCAGGGTGAGGATTGTGAGACTTGAGAATATTCTGGAACAATAAAAAAAAATCCACCTCTCAATCAGACATTTAGATCTTGGGGGAGAGAGAGAGAGAGAGAGAGAGAGAGAGAGAGAGAGAGAGAATGGGGAGAGAGAAGAGAGAAAGATAGAGAGACAGAGAGAGAGAATGGGGAGGGAGAAGAGAGAAAGATAGAGAGAGAGAATGGGGAGAGAGAGAGAGAGAGAGAGAGAGAGAGAGAGAATGGGGAGAGAGAGGAGAGAGAGATAGAGGGAGAGAGAGAGAATGGGGAGAGAGAAGAGAGAGAGGGAGGGAGAGAGAGAGAGAGGGGGAGATAGAGAGAGAGAGAGAGAGAGAGAGAGAGAGAGAGAGAGAGAGAGAGAGTGGGGAGAGAGAAAATTGGGAGAGAGAGAGAGAAGGGGGAGAGAGAAAATGGGGGAGAGAGAGAGGGAGAAAATGGGGAGAGAGAAGAGAGAAAGATAGAGAGACAGAGAGAGAGAATGGGGAGAGAGAGAGAGAGAGAGAGAGAGAGAGAGAGAGAGAGAGAGAGAGAGAGAGAGAATGGGGAGAGAGAAGAGAGAAAGATAGAGAGACAGAGAGAGAGAATGGGGAGGGAGAAGAGAGAAAGATAGAGAGAGAGAATGGGGGAGAGAGAGAGAGAGAGAGAGAGAGAGAGAGAGAGAATGGGGAGAGAGAAGAGAGAGAGGGAGGGAGAGAGAGAGAATGGGGAGAGAGAAGAGAGAGAGGAGAGAGAGAGAATGGGGAGAGAGAGAGAGAGAGAGAGAGAGAGAGAATGGGGAGAGAGAAAATGGGGAGAGAGAGAGGGAGAAAATGGGGAGAGAGAAGAGAGAAAGATAGAGAGACAGAGAGAGAGAATGGGGAGAGAGAGGAGAGAGAGAGGGAGAGAGAGAGAGAGAGAGAATGGGGGGAGAGAGAGAATGGGGAGAGAGAAAATGGGGAGAGAGAGAGAGAGAATGGGGAGAGAAAATGAGGGAGAGAGAGAGGAGAGAGAGAGAGAATGGGGAGAGAGAGAGAGAGAGAGAGAGAGAGAGAGAGAGAGAGAGAGAGAGAGAGAGAGAGAGAGAGAATGTGAGAGAGAGAGGGAGAGAGAGAGAGGGGAGAGAGAGAATGGGGAGAGAGAGAGAGAGAGAGAGAGAGAGAGAGAGAGAGAGAGAGGGAGAGAGAGAGAGAGAGAGAGAGAGGGAGAGAATGGGGGGGGAGAGAGAGAGAGAGAATGGGGAGAGAGAAAATTGGGAGAGAGAGAGAGAGAATGGGGGAAGAAAATGGGAGAGAGAGAGAGAGAGAGAGAGAGAGAGAGAGAGAAGAGAGAAAGATAGAGAGAGAGAATGGGGAGAGAGAGGAGAGAGCGAGAGAGAGAGAGAGAGAGAGAGAGAGAGAGAGAGAGAGAGAGAGAGAGAGAGAGAGAGAGAATGGGGAGAGAGAAGAGAGAGAGGGAGGGAGAGAGAGAGAGAGAATGGGGAGAGAGAAGAGAGCGAGGGAGGGAGAGAGAGAGGGGAGAGAGGGGAGATAGAGAGAATGGGGGGGAGAGAGAGAGAGAGAGAGAGAGAGAGAGAGAGAGAGAGAGAGAATGGGGGAGAGAGAGAGAGATAGAGAATGGGGAGAGAGAAAGTTGGGAGAGAGAGAGAGAATGGGGAGAGAGAAAATGGGGGAGAGAGAGAGGGAGAAAATGGGGAGAGAGAGGAGAGAGAGAGAGAGAGAGAGAGAGAGAGAGAGAGAGAGAGAGAGAGAATGGGGGGAGAGAGAGAGAGATAGAGAATGGGGAGAGAGAAAGTTGGGAGAGAGAGAGAGAATGGGGAGAGAGAAAATGGGGAGAGAGAGAGGGAGAAAATGGGGAGAGAGAGGAGAGAGAGAGAGAGAGAATGGGGAGAGAGAAGAGAGAGAGGGAGAGAGAGAGAGAGGGGAGATAGAGAGAATGGGGAGAGAGAGAGAGAGAGAGAGAGAGAGAGAGAGAGAGAGAGAGAGAGAGAGAGAGAGAGAGAGAGAGAGAGAGAGAGAGAAGAATGGGGGAGAGAGAAAATTGGGAGAGAGAGAGAGAGAATGGGGGAGAGAAAATGGGGAGAGAGAGAGAGAGAGAGAGAGAGAGAGAGAGAGAGAGAGAGAGAGAGAGAGAGAGAATGGGGAGAGAGAGAGGAGAGAGAGAGACAGAATGGGGAGAGAGAGAGGAGAGAGAGAGTGAGAATGGGGAGAGAGAGAGAGAATGGGGAGAGAGAGGAGAGAGAGAGAGAGAGAGAGAGAGAGAGAGAGAGAATGGGGAGAGAGCGAGAGAATGGGGAGAGAGAAAATTGGGAGAGAGAGAGAGAGAATATGGGAGAGAGAGAGAGAGAGAGAGAGAGAGAGAGAGAGAGAGAGAGAGAATGGGGAGAGAGAGAGGAGAGAGAGAGACAGAATGGGGGAGAGAGAGAGGAGAGAGAGAGTGAGAATGGGGAGAGAGAGAGAGAGAATGGGGAGAGAGAGGAGAGAGCGAGAGAGAGAGAGAGAGAGAGAGAGAGAATGGGGAGAGAGCGAGAGAATGGGGAGAGAGAAAGATGGAGAGAGAGAGAGAATGGGGGAGAGAGAAAGAGGGAGAGAGAGAGAAAATGGGGAGAGAGAGAGGGAGAGAGAGAATGGGGAGAGAGAGAGAGAAAGCGAGAGAGAGAGAGAGAGAGAAAGCGAGAGAGAGAGAGAAAGAGAGAGAGAGAGAGAGAGAGAGAGAGAATGGGGGGAGAGAGAGAGAGAGAGAGAATGGGGAGAGAGAATGGGGAGAGGGAGAGAGAATGGTGAGGGAGAGAGAGTATGGGGAGAGAGAGAGAGAGAGAGAGAGACAGAGAGAGAGAGAATGGGGGAGAGAGAGAGAATGGGGAGAGAGAGAGAGAGGGGGAGAGAGAGAGAGCGAGAGAGAGAGAGAGAGAATGGGGGAGAGAGAGAGAGAATGGGGAGAGGGAGAGAGAATGGGGAGAGGGAGAGAGAATGGGGGGAGAGAGAGAGAATGGTGAGGGAGAGAGAGAATGGGGAGAGAGAGAATGGGGAGAGGGAGAAAGAGAATGGGGAGAGAGAGAAAGAATGGGGAGAGAGAGAATGCGAGAGAGAGAGAATGTGGAGAGAGAGAGAATGGAGAGAGAGAGAATGGGGAGAGAGAGAGAGAGAGAGAGAGAGAGAGAGAGAGAGAGAGAGAAGAGAGAGAGAGAGAGAGAGAGAGAGAGAGAGAGAGAGAGAGAGAGAGAGAGAATGGGGAGAGTATCCCGAACAATTATAAATGAGCTTCTTCTTACTCTTCTTCTATTTTTATATTATACACTTCCCTCCCTTCCCCACTTCCCACTCTCTCTACCTCCCTCTCTCTACCTCCATCTCTCTACCTCCCTCCCTTCCCCCCTCTCTACCTCCCTCCCTCCCTTCCCACTCTCTCTACCTCCCTCTCTCTACCTCCCTCCCCTCTCTCTACCTCCCTCTCTCTACCGCCCTCCCTCCCTTTCCACTCTCTCTACCTCCCTCTCTCTACCTCCCTCCCTCCCTTCCCACTCTCTCTCCCTCCCTCCCTTCCCCCTCTCTCTACCTCCCCCTCTCTACCTCCCTCCCTCCCTTCCCACTCTCTCTACCTCCCTCTCTCTACCTCCCCTCTCTACCTCCCCTCTCTACCTCCCTCCCTTCCCACTCTCTCTACCTCCCTCTCTCTACCTCCCTCCCTTCCCCCTCTCTCTACCTCCCTCTCTCTACCGCCCTCCCTCCCTTTCCACTCTCTCTACCTCCCTCCCTCCCTCCCTTCCCACTCTCTCTCCCTCCCTCCCTCCCTTCCCCCTCTCTCTACCTCCCTCTCTCTACCTCCCTCCCTCCCTTCCCCCTCTCTCTCCCTCCCTCTCTCTACCTCCCTCCCTTCCCACTCTCTCTACCTCCCTCTCTCTACCTCCCTCCCTTCCCCCTCTCTCTACCTCCCTCTCTCTACCTCCCTCCCTTCCCCCTCTCTCTACCTCCCTCCCTTCCCCCTCTACCTCCCTCTCTCTACCTCCCTCCCTTCCCACTCTCTTTCCTCTCTCTCTACCTCCCTCCCTTCCCCCCCTCTCTACCTCCCTCCCTTCCCACTCTCTCTTTCCTCTCCCTCTACCTCCCTCCCTCCCCCCTCTCTCTACCTCCCTCCCTTCCCCCTCTCTCTAACTCCCTCTCTTCCCACTCTCTTTTACCCCTTCTCTCTAACCACAAAAAAGCTGACAGACAGGTAGCTGAGTTTAATCACAGGCTAACACCCATATCAGTTAGGAGTCACTCGCAGGTGACTGTCAGGGTGTGTGTGTGTGTGTGTGTGTGTGTGTGTGTGTGTGTGTGTGTGTGTGTGTGTGTGTGTGTGTGTGTGTGTGTGTGTGTGTGTGTGTGTGTGTGTGTGTGTGTGTGTGTGTGTGTGTGTGTGTCTTTGCCATTCAGAGTCCTGTGTCAGAAGTGTGTGAATCTTGCATTGTAAGTATGTTGTTTAGTGAAGGTTCACTGAATGCTTAAACTTGAACCGTTACCTTCCCTTCCTCTTCCCGAGTCCATGTGTGTGTAGTGTGTGTGTGTGTGTGTAGTGTGTGTGTGTGTGGATCTGTGATGCAGCTGCTCTGATGCTAACCCCATTGAAGACATAGAAACATAGAGGCCCATTTGGCAACTGTGAGAAGGAGAGGGAGGGGGGTGGAGACACACCCATTAGATGAACTCGCCCTGAGGCCTTCACTGTAAGTCTGTTAACTAGAACAGGGTGGATAAACAGACAGACAGACAGACAGACAGACAGACAGACAGACAGACAGACAGACAGACAGACAGACAGACACACACACACACACACACACACACACACACACACACACACACACACACACACACACACACACACACACACACACACACACACACACACACACACACACACACACACACACACACACACACACACACACACACACACACAGATATATTTAACTGTTACCAAGCGACGTGAGAATGATGAGTACATGCTACCCTCAGACCTTAACACTGAGTGGGAGTGATGAGTACATGCTACCCTCAGACCTTAACGCTGAGCGAGAGTGATGAGTACATGCTACCCTCAGACCTTAACACTGAGTGATGAGTACATGCTACCCTCAGACCTTAACACTGAGTGAGAGTGATGAGTACATGCTACCCTCAGACCTTAACGCTGAGTGATGAGTACATGCTACCCTCAGACCTTAACACTGAGTGATGAGTACATGCTACCCTCAGACCTTAACACTGAGTGATGAGTACATGCTACCCTCAGACCTTAACACTGAGTGATGAGTACATGCTACCCTCAGACCTCAGACATAACAGACATTTACTCCCTCCTCTCATTCTGAGAGATCTCTCTCTCGCTCACTGTCCCCCCCCTCTCTCTCTCTCTCTCTCTCACTTTCCCTCCCTCTCTCTCTCTCTCTCTCTCTCTCACTTTCCCTCTCACTCTCTCACTTTCCCTCTCACTTACCCTGGGCATAACATGACTGTCTCTCTGTCTCTAGGCCCGGGCCAGACCTGGGTATAACATGCCTGTCTCTCTGTCTCTAGGCCCGGCCCAGACCTGGGTATAACATGACTGTCTCTCTGTCTCTAGGCCCGAACCTGACCTGGGCACTGGTCCATTCCTGCAGAATGATGAGGCCAGACTGTTTTCTGTAGATATTCTAACCATTAATGACTCTCTCTGCAACAATAACAACTTCCATTTTTGCCTGTTTTGCTTTTGTGTGTGGACCAAAAGGCTCCTTAACAGCTTCTACCCCCAAGCCATCAAATGGCCACCGGACTATTTACATTGACCCCCCCATTTGTTTTGTACACTGCTGCTACTCGCTGTTTATTATCTATTCATAGTCACTTCACCCCTACCTACATGTTTAAATGACCTCTAACCTGTACCCCCGCACACTGACTCGGTACCGGTACCCCCTGTATATAGCCTCCACACTGACTCGGTACCGGTACCCCCTGTATATAGCCTCCACACTGACTCTGTACCGGTACCCCCTGTATATAGCCTCCACACTGACTCGGTACCGGTACCCCCTGTATATAGCCTCCACACTGACTCTGTACCGGTACCCCCTGTATATAGCCTCCACACTGACTCGGTACCGGTACCCCCTGTATATAACCTCCACACTGACTCGGTACCGGTACCCCCTGTATATAGCCTCCACACTGACTCGGTACCGGTACCCCCTGTATATAGCCTCCACACTGACTCTGTACCGGTACCCCCTGTATATAGCCTCCACACTGACTCGGTACCGGTACCCCCTGTATATAGCCTCCACACTGACTCGGTACCGGTACCCCCTGTATATAGCCTCCACACTGACTCGGTACCGGTACCCCCTGTATATAGCCTCCACACTGACTCGGTACCGGTACCCCCTGTATATAGCCTCCACACTGACTCTGTACCGGTACCCCCTGTATATAGCCTCGTTGTTGTTATGTTATCGTGTTACTTTTTATAATTTTTTACTTTAGTTTATTTATCACGACGCCAGGACAGCGGAGTGGAGTCAATCACCACCTTCCGGAGACACCTGAAACCCCACCTCTTTAAGGAACACCTAGGATAGGATAAAGTAATCCTTCTCACCCCCCTTAAAAGATTTAGATGCACTATTGTAAAGTGACTGTTCTACTGGATGTCATAAGGTGAATGCACCAATTTGTAAGTCGCTCTGGATAAGAGCGTCTGCTAAATGACTTAAATGACTAAATGTAAATGTAATGGTATACAGTATATTTTCTTAACTCTTCTTGAACTGCACTGTTGGTTAAGGGCTTGTAAGTTTTTCACGGTTGTGTTTCTGTTGTATTCGGTGCATGTGACAAATAAAGTTTGATTTGTGTGTGTTTGTGTGTGTGTGTGTGTGTAGCTCTTACCTGAGTATGACTCCCTGCTCCTCTCCAGTAGCTGTGAACTGCAGTCCTCCCAGGCCCCTGTCAGTTGGCTAAGGAAACCCTGTACATCTCTTAGCTCCTCACGAGAGCATCGAAGCAGAGACAGGGTGGCAGTCAGGGCCTGCTGCTGTCTTACGCACCTCTCTCTGTACACACACACACACACACACACACACACACACACACACACACACACACACACACACACACACACACACACACACACACACACACACACACACACACACACACACACACACACACACACACACACACACACACACACACACAGTCAGGGCTCTGCTGCTGTCCTACACACCTCTCTGTAACACATACACACAGTCCGGGCTCTGCTGCTGTCTTACGCACCTCTCTCTGTAACACACACACACACAGTCAGGGCTCTGCTGCTGTCCTACACACCTCTCTGTAACACATACACACAGTCAGGGCCTGCTGCTGTCCTAAACACCTCTCTGTAACACATACACACAGTCAGGGCTCTGCTGCTGTCCTACACACCTCTCTCTGTAACACACACACAGTCAGGGCTCTGCTGCTGTCCTACACACCTCTCTCTGTAACACATACACACAGTCAGGGCTCTGCTGCTGTCCTACACACCTCTCTCTGTAACACACACACCTTTACAATTACACACTTTAGATATTATAACATCACTTGTCTAACCCTTGTTTTAACAGTCAGACTCTCTCTCTCTGTCTGTCTGCATCTCTGTCTCTCTCTACCTATCTCTCTTTCTCTCTCTCTACCTAACTCTCTCTCAAAGAAAACGGCAGATCAGTCGTCTGCGAAAGAGAGAAGCACTTTAGGCGACGTGAAAAACTAACTGTACATTCACACACTCAGTCACACACACAGTCATTTACAAACACACTCAGTCATTTACACACACGCTCAGTCATTTACACACACGCTCAGTCATTTACACACACGCTCAGTCATTTACACACACGCTCAGTCATTTACACACACGCTCAGTCATTTACACACACGCTCAGTCATTTACACACACGCTCAGTCATTTACACACATGCTCAGTCATTTACACATGCGCTCAGTCATTTACACACACGCTCAGTCATTTCCACACACACACAGTCATTTACACACACGCTCAGTCATTTCCACACACACACAGTCATTTACAAACATACTCAGTCATTTACACACACGCTCAGTCATTTACACACACGCTCAGTCATTTACACATGCGCTCAGTCATTTACACACACGCTCAGTCATTTCCACACACACACAGTCATTTACACACACGCTCAGTCATTTCCACACACACACACAGTAATTTACAAACATACTCAGTCATTTACACACGCGCTCAGTCATTTACACACGCGCTCAGTCATTTACACACACGCTCAGTCATTTACACACACGCTCAGTCATTTACACACGCGCTCAGTCATTTACACACGCGCTCAGTCATTTACACACACGCTCAGTCATTTACACACGCGCTCAGTCATTTACACACACGCTCAGTCATTTACACACACGCTCAGTCATTTACACACACGCTCAGTCATTTACACACACGCTCAGTCATTTACACACACGCTCAGTCATTTACACACGCGCTCAGTCATTTACACACACGCTCAGTCATTTACACACGCGCTCAGTCATTTACACACGCGCTCAGTCATTTACACACGCGCTCAGTCATTTACACACACGCTCAGTCATTTACACACACGCTCAGTCATTTACACACATGCTCAGTCATTTACACACACGCTCAGTCATTTACACACATGCTCAGTCATTTACACACACGCTCAGTCATTTACACACACGCTCAGTCATTTACACACATGCTCAGTCATTTACACACACGCTCAGTCATTTACACACACGCTCAGTCATTTACACACATGCTCAGTCATTTACACACATGCTCAGTCATTTACACACACGCTCAGTCATTTACACACACGCTCAGTAATGCGGAGCGATGACGTGGAAAACTAGAACGCAGAATAGAACATTCTGTTATTCCAAGAAGGGTTTTGACAGAACTCTGGGTTAGAGCACACTGAACTCATTCAGAAACATACTGACAAGCACACACTCACTGATACACACACACACTCACTCACTGATACAGACACACACACACACACTCACTGATACACACACACACGCACACTCACTGATACACACACACGCACACTCACTGATACACACACACACACTCACTCACTGATACACACACAGACACACACACACACTCTCACTGATACACACACATACACACACTCACTGATACACACACATACACACACTCACTGATACACACACACACACACACACACACACACACACACACACACACACACACACACACACACACACACACACACACACACACACACACACACACACACACACACACACACACACTCACTGATACACACACACACTCACTGATACACACTCAGACCCACACTCACTGACACACACACACACACACACACACACACACACACACACACACACACACACACACACACACACACACACACACACACACACACACACACACACACACACACACACACACACACACACACACACACGCACGCGCGCACACTCACTGATACACACACACACACACACACGCACACTCACTGATACACACACACACACTCACACGCACACTCACTGATACACACACAGTCACACGTACACTCACTGATACACACACACACAGTCACACGCACACTCACTGATACACACAGTGCTCGAATGGAGGGGGTTCACGGTGGTTCGCCGTACCCCTTGTTAGAAAAACAGGCTAAAAGCATAACCCTTGTTAGTTTAAGATTGTGGCTTTTTTTTTTACATAGGAAAAATCTCTTAAATCCTTAGCAGAGGTGAGAAATCTGGGTCTGATGGAGAGGATGAAGTAGGAAGGAAGTAGGGGGGAAGTAGGGAGGATGTAGGGAGGAAGTAGGGGGGAAGTAGGGAGGATGTGGGGAGGATGTGGGGAGGAAGTAGGGGGGAAGTAGGGAGGATGTGGGGAGGAAGTAGGGGGGAAGTATGGAGGATGTAGGGAGGATGTGGGGAGGAAGTAGGGGGGAAGTAGGGAGGATGTGGGGAGGACGTAGGGGGGAAGTAGGGAGGATGTGGGGAGGAAGTAGGGGGAAAGTAGGGGGGATGTGGGGAGGATGTGGGGAGGACGTAGGGAGGAAGTAGGGAGGATGTGGGGAGGAAGTAGGGGGAAAGTAGGGGGGAAGTAGGGAGGATGTGGGGGGGGTAGGGCAGATGTAGGGGGAAGTATGGAAGACGTAGAGAGGAAGTATAGAGGACATAGGGGAGAAGAGAGGAAGTAGGGAGGACGTAGGGGAGAAGAGAGGAAGTAGGGGGGACGTAGGGAGGACATAGAGAGGAAGTATAGAGGACATAGTGGAGAAGAAAGGAAGTAGGGAGGACGTAGGGAGGACATAGAGAGGAAGTAGAGAGGACATAGGGGAGAAGAGAGGGAGTAGGGAGGACATAGGGAGGACATAGAGAGGAAGTATAGAGGACATAGGGGAGAAGAAAGGAAGTGGGGAGGACGTAGGGAGGACATAGAGAGGAAGTATAGAGGACATAGGGGAGAAGAGAGGAAGTAGGGAGTACGTAGGGAGGACATAGAGAGGAAGTATAGAGGACATAGGGGAGAAGAGAGGGAGTAGGGAGGACGTAGGGAGGAAGTAGAGAGGAAGTATAGAGGACATAGGGGAGAAGAGAGGAAGTGGGGAGGATGTAGGGAGGACGTAGAGAGGAAGTATAGAGGACATAGGGGAGAAGAGAGGGAGTAGGGAGGACGTAGGGAGGAAGTATAGAGGACATAGGGGAGAAGAGAGGAAGTAGGGAGGACGTAGGGAGGACATAGAGAGGAAGTATAGAGGACATAGGGGAGAAGAGAGGAAGTGGGGAGGATGTAGGGAGGACGTAGAGAGGAAGTATAGAGGACATAGGGGAGAAGAGAGGAAGTAGGGAGGACGTAGGGAGGACATAGAGAGGAAGTATAGAGGACATAGGGGAGAAGAAAGGAAGTGGGGAGGAAGTAGGGAGGACGTAGAGAAGAAGTATAGAGGACATAGGGGAGAAGAAATTAAGTGGGGAGGAAGTAGGGAGGAAGTAGAGGAGAAGTATAGAGGACATAGGGGAGAAGAGAGGAAGTGGGGAGGAAGTAGGACTGAAGTAGGAAGCAATCGGAGCAGAAGTAGCCTATCAACATGCGTGCACCTCGCTCATTGTCTAATTTCAGCAGAATATTGTCTGTTGGTCAGTAAGAGCTCGCAGCTCAAACAACTGGTTGTCCTGTGGAGAAGCTCACAGACGAACCAAAGTGGTAGTTAAATTGAGCTCGTTTCTCAAAATAATGAATCTGTGATGTATTATTTCCCTCCACTTTCTGAGGAAGACGCCTGTTGGTGTGATCCATGTGTGTCGGGTAGCCGGGTAGCATGAGGAAAGTGTCATTTCTAAGACGTTCCTCAAAAACCTTCCCAGTTACACTTTTTACCGATTGTTAACCCACGTTTGCTGAAACCATCTCATGTACTCAAAACTCTAAACACAAAACAGTTAGCCAATTTTCCCAAACCACAGAGACATCTTGCAAAATGGAACACAGCAATCAAAATCATGTACTCCCTGCTCAAAATGAAACTCGGGATACAAATGACACACGTATTAAATGAATCTAACTCAGTGACAACAGAGATCACGCTAATGTGGCATGTTCCAAAAACACCACTATCAGATCCTATTACAGTGTAAAGACTCAGACGTTGTTGTCACACTGTATACTGTTTGTGTCTACTCAAACAATGAAAGCAACACGAATGCAAAAATGTCCGTTTTATATTTCAACATAATTCAATACATATTAAACAACGTACTGTAAACACACTTACAGCAAAAATGTATCCCATACAGTACATATATTTTACGTATGCAAAGGAAGGAAAATAGTGCTATTTGTACTGCTGTACTGTACGTTAGATCAATTGTGCGGAATAGATAAGTCAAGAAACAAATACTTCATTGCGAAAACAAAAATCAGTCACATCTGTTGTTTTGGTCCGGCCACAGATTTTGATCAACATCACAGGCGAATATTCTCCTTGGCCAGACAGCAGGGGAAAATATCTTCTGGCATGACGCATCCACCCCTGACAGGACTGGAACGTCACCACAGGGCTCCTCCATGGCCTGGAGAAGGGCCATATGTTCACGGGGTTTGAGATCATACACCTTCCACCGCCATGCTGAAAACAACTCCTCAGTGGGGTTGAGAAATGGGGAATATGGTGGGAGATAGAGAATTGTAAACCTTGGATGGTCATTAACCTAGCAGTTGCGGATCTGAGCAGCCCACTGGAAACTACTGTACCAAATTAGAGCATAACATTAGCTGCTCAGGGTCATCTGGCCCTTTCTGCTCTGGCTGAAAAACATTGTCATGTAAGGTGTTCAGGACATTAAAGAGATGTTGTACGGTCCAAGGGTGGCAAGGCAGTGGAGGACCACATCGTGGCTCATAGCTGTGCATATAGTGACATTTCCCCCGTGTTGGCCCGGTACCTCAATGATGGCGCGTTGACCAATGATGTTCCTTCCTCTCCTCCTCATCTTCGCCTAAATTGAATCCAGTCTCATCTATCAATATGAGTTCCTGGGGGATGGGCATCCAACTCCATGATTCTCTGAAATGTGTGTAAATACTGTAATGGGTGTATAGTAAAGTTCACTGGCAAAAATCAATGAGTCTCTGATGTTTTAGCAGTGTAATAAAACTACATGGTTTACTTGCACATATTCGGTACTGTTTATCCTTCACTCTTTGGGAATTCCTTTCAAATGGGACTCAGTAGATTTACTTCATCCGGAGATGGTGTTTGTTAAGGATGCCGGCTGTGGTTGATAAACTCACTCTGACGTTATGGAAGATGACCGTGTTTTCAATCATCAGTTGTTGGATTTCCCACCATCTTAATGGCATTATGTTCAACCATCGTTTGCACAATGTCAGATCCCTGTTCTCCTGTAGATAAACACGTTCTACCACAACGTGGTGGTCGTCTTTCAGATCTACAAAAAAAATAAATAGCACACAGTACAGGAAACACTACAGTAATACAGTATACCCAGATAAACATGTTACGAAGTAGTATAGCTCCCAATGTCATACATACAGCAACACAGTAATACAGTATACCCAGATAAACATGTTACAAAGTAGTATAGCTCCCAATGCCATACATACAGCAACACAGTAATACAGTATACCCAGATAAACATGTTACGAAGTAGTATAGCTCCCAATGCCATACATACAGCAACACAGTAATACAGTATACCCAGATAAACATGTTACAAAGTAGTATAGCTCCCAATGCCATACATACAGCAACACAGTAATACAGTATACCCAGATAAACATGTTACGAAGTAGTATAGCTCCCAATGTCATACATACAGCAACACAGTAATACAGTATACCCAGATAAACATGTTACGAAGTAGTATAGCTCCCAATGCCATACATACAGCAACACAGTAATACAGTATACCCAGATAAACATGTTACAAAGTAGTATAGCTCCCAATGCCATACATACAGCAACACAGTAATACAGTATACCCAGATAAACATGTTACGAAGTAGTATAGCTCCCAATGCCATACATACAGCAATACAGTAATACAGTATACCCAGATAAACATGTTACGAAGTAGTATAGCTCCCAATGCCATACATACAGCAACACAGTAATACAGTATACCCAGATAAACATGTTACGAAGTAGTATAGCTCCCAATGCCATACATACAGCAATACAGTAATACAGTATACCCAGATAAACATGTTACGAAGTAGTATAGCTCCCAATGCCATACATACAGCAACACAGTAATACAGTATACCCAGATAAACATGTTACGAAGTAGTATAGCTCCCAATGCCATACATACAGCAACACAGTAATACAGTATACCCAGATAAACATGTTACGAAGTAGTATAGCTCCCAATGTCATACATACAGCAACACAGTAATACAGTATACCCAGATAAACATGTTACAAAGTAGTATAGCTCCCAATGCCATACATACAGCAACACAGTAATACAGTATACCCAGATAAACATGTTACGAAGTAGTATAGCTCCCAATGCCATACATACAGCAACACAGTAATACAGTATACCCAGATAAACATGTTACAAAGTAGTATAGCTCCCAATGCCATACATACAGCAACACAGTAATACAGTATACCCAGATAAACATGTTACGAAGTAGTATAGCTCCCAATGCCATACATACAGCAACACAGTAATACAGTATACCCAGATAAACATGTTACAAAGTAGTATAGCTCCCAATGCCATACATACAGCAATACAGTAATACAGTATACCCAGATAAACATGTTACGAAGTAGTATAGCTCCCAATGCCATACATACAGCAACACAGTAATACAGTATACCCAGATAAACATGTTACGAAGTAGTATAGCTCCCAATGTCATACATACAGCAACACAGTAATACAGTATACCCAGATAAACATGTTACGAAGTAGTATAGCTCCCAATGCCATACATACAGCAATACAGTAATACAGTATACCCAGATAAACATGTTACGAAGTAGTATAGCTCCCAATGTCATACATACAGCAACACAGTAATACAGTATACCCAGATAAACATGTTACGAAGTAGTATAGCTCCCAATGCCATACATACAGCAACACAGTAATACAGTATACCCAGATAAACATGTTACGAAGTAGTATAGCTCCCAATGTCATACATACAGCAACACAGTAATACAGTATACCCAGATAAACATGTTACGAAGTAGTATAGCTCCCAATGCCATACATACAGCAACACAGTAATACAGTATACCCAGATAAACATGTTACGAAGTAGTATAGCTCCCAATGCCATACATACAGCAACACAGTAATACAGTATACCCAGATAAACATGTTACGAAGTAGTATAGCTCCCAATGCCATACATACAGCAACACAGTAATACAGTATACCCAGATAAACATGTTACGAAGTAGTATAGCTCCCAATGCCATACATACAGCAATACAGTAATACAGTATACCCAGATAAACATGTTACGAAGTAGTATAGCTCCCAATGCCATACATACAGCAACACAGTAATACAGTATACCCAGATAAACATGTTACGAAGTAGTATAGCTCCCAATGCCATACATACAGCAACACAGTAATACAGTATACCCAGATAAACATGTTACGAAGTAGTATAGCTCCCAATGCCATACATACAGCAACACAGTAATACAGTATACCCAGATAAACATGTTACGAAGTAGTATAGCTCCCAATGTCATACATACAGCAACACAGTAATACAGTATACCCAGATAAACATGTTACGAAGTAGTATAGCTCCCAATGCCATACATACAGCAACACAGTAATACAGTATACCCAGATAAACATGTTACGAAGTAGTATAGCTCCCAATGTCATACATACAGCAACACAGTAATACAGTATACCCAGATAAACATGTTACAAAGTAGTATAGCTCCCAATGTCATACATACAGCAATACAGTAATACAGTATACCCAGATAAACATGTTACGAAGTAGTATAGCTCCCAATGTCATACATACAGCAACACAGTAATACAGTATACCCAGATAAACATGTTACGAAGTAGTATAGCTCCCAATGTCATACATACAGCAACACAGTAATACAGTATACCCAGATAAACATGTTACGAAGTAGTATAGCTCCCAATGCCATACATACAGCAACACAGTAATACAGTATACCCAGATAAACATGTTACGAAGTAGTATAGCTCCCAATGCCATACATACAGCAACACAGTAATACAGTATACCCAGATAAACATGTTACGAAGTAGTATAGCTCCCAATGCCATACATACAGCAACACAGTAATACAGTATACCCAGATAAACATGTTACGAAGTAGTATAGCTCCCAATGCCATACATACAGCAACACAGTAATACAGTATACCCAGATAAACATGTTACGAAGTAGTATAGCTCCCAATGCCATACATACAGCAACACAGTAATACAGTATACCCAGATAAACATGTTACGAAGTAGTATAGCTCCCAATGCCATACATACAGCAACACAGTAATACAGTATACCCAGATAAACATGTTACGAAGTAGTATAGCTCCCAATGCCATACATACAGCAACACAGTAATACAGTATACCCAGATAAACATGTTACGAAGTAGTATAGCTCCCAATGTCATACATACAGCAACACAGTAATACAGTATACCCAGATAAACATGTTACGAAGTAGTATAGCTCCCAATGCCATACATACAGCAACACAGTAATACAGTATACCCAGATAAACATGTTACGAAGTAGTATAGCTCCCAATGCCATACATACAGCAACACAGTAATACAGTATACCCAGATAAACATGTTACAAAGTAGTATAGCTCCCAATGTCATACATACAGCAATACAGTAATACAGTATACCCAGATAAACATGTTACAAAGTAGTATAGCTCCCAATGCCATACATACAGCAACACAGTAATACAGTATACCCAGATAAACATGTTACGAAGTAGTATAGCTCCCAATGTCATACATACAGCAATACAGTAATACAGTATACCCAGATAAACATGTTACGAAGTAGTATAGCTCCCAATGCCATACATACAGCAACACAGTAATACAGTAATACAGTATACCCAGATAAACATGTTACAGATAAAAGTAGTATAGCTCCCAATGCCATACATACAGCAACACAGTAATACAGTATACCCAGATAAACATGTTACGAAGTAGTATAGCTCCCAATGCCATACATACAGCAACACAGTAATACAGTATACCCAGATAAACATGTTACGAAGTAGTATAGCTCCCAATGTCATACATACAGCAACACAGTAATACAGTATACCCAGATAAACATGTTACGAAGTAGTATAGCTCCCAATGCCATACATACAGCAACACAGTAATACAGTATACCCAGATAAACATGTTACGAAGTAGTATAGCTCCCAATGCCATACATACAGCAATACAGTAATACAGTATACCCAGATAAACATGTTACGAAGTAGTATAGCTCCCAATGTCATACATACAGCAACACAGTAATACAGTATACCCAGATAAACATGTTACGAAGTAGTATAGCTCCCAATGCCATACATACAGCAACACAGTAATACAGTATACCCAGATAAACATGTTACAAAGTAGTATAGCTCCCAATGCCATACATACAGCAACACAGTAATACAGTATACCCAGATAAACATGTTACGAAGTAGTATAGCTCCCAATGCCATACATACAGCAACACAGTAATACAGTATACCCAGATAAACATGTTACGAAGTAGTATAGCTCCCAATGCCATACATACAGCAACACAGTAATACAGTATACCCAGATAAACATGTTACAAAGTAGTATAGCTCCCAATGCCATACATACAGCAATACAGTAATACAGTATACCCAGATAAACATGTTACGAAGTAGTATAGCTCCCAATGCCATACATACAGCAACACAGTAATGAAACATTGAATGTGTTGCCTTTACAGTACGTATTGGAATCTACAGTCTTTACTGTGCATTATGTTGTACTATTGTCAAGTAGTAAAAGTAGTAGAGAGGTCCAATGTCTGCAGAACAAACCTATTCTCATTTTGGAACGTCTGGATGATGGATGCTACGGTGAAGTGGCTCATATTGGGCAGCACTCTCTGCCCAGCCTCTCTCAAGGTCAAACCATGGTTGACCACATTGCACACCATAGATGCCTACATTTTAATCAGAAATTACTCTCCTTGTTCTTGGTTCACCTCTACGTCCACCTCCACCTCTACCTCTACTACCTCCACCTCTACTACCTCCACCTCCACCTCCACCTCTACCTCTACTACCTCCACCTCTTCTACCTCCACCTCTTCTACCTTCACCTCTACCTCTACTGTACCTCCACCTTTACCTCTACCTCCACCTCTTCTACCTCCACCTCCACTACCTCCACCTACACCTTTTCTACCTCCACCTCTTCTACCTCCACTTCTAACTCTACCTCTACTGTATCTCCACCTCTTCTACCTCGACCTCTTCTACCTCCACCTCCACCTCTTCTACCTCCACCTCCACCTCAACCTCTTCTACCTCCACCTCTACCTCCACCTCAACCTCCACCTCAACCTCCACCTCAACCTCTTATACCTCCACCTGCACCTCTACATCCACCTCAACCTCTTCTAACTCCACGCCCACTTCTACCTCTACCTCTACTGTACCTCCAACTCCACCTCCACCTCTTCCACCTCCACCTCCATTTCTACCTCTACTGTACCTCTTCCTCCACCTCTACCTCCCTCTCTACCTCCACCTCTTCTACCTCCACCTCCACCTCTACCTCCACCTCAACCTCTTATACCTCCACCTGCACCTCTACATCCACCTCAACCTCTTCTACCTCCATGCCCACTTCTACCTCTACTGTACCTCCAACTCCACCTCCACCTCTTCTACCTCCATGCCCACTTCTACCTCTACTGTACCTCCAACTCCACCTCCATCTCTTCTACCTCCACCTCCATTTCTACCTCTACTGTACCTCTAACTCCACCTCCACCTCTACCTCCCTCTCTACCTCCATCTCCATTTCTACCTCTACTGTACCTCTACCTCCATCTCTACCTCTTCCACATCCACCTCTTCTTCCTCCACTACCTCTACCTCCACCTCTTCTACCTCTACCTCCACCTCTTCTACCTCTACCTCTTCCACCTCCACCTCTTCTACCTCTACCTCTTCCACCTCCACCTCCACTACCTCTACCTCCACCTCCAACTCTACCTCCCTCTCTACCTCCACCTCTTCTACCGCCACCTCCACCTCTACCTCCACCTCTTCTACCTCCACCTGCACCTCTACCTCCACCTGAACCTCTTCTACCTCCATGCCCACTTCTACCTCTACCTCTACTGTACCTCCAACTCCACCTCCACCTCTTCTACCTCCACCTCCATTTCTACCTCTACTGTACCTCTACCTCCACCTCCACCTCTACCTCCCTCTCTACCTCCACCTCTTCTACCTCCATCTCCATTTCTACCTCTACCTCCATCTCTACCTCTTCCACCTCTACCTCTTCTTCCTCCACCTCCACTACCTCTACCTCTTCTACCTCTACCTCTTCCACCTCCACCTCCACCTCTACCTCTTCCACCTCCACCACCTCTACCTCTTCTACCTCCATCTCCACCTCTACCTCTTCCACCTCCACCTCTTCTACCTCCACCTCCACTACCTCTACCTCCACCTCTACCTCTTCCACCTCCACCTCTTCTACCTCCACCTCCACTACCTCTACCTCCACCTCTACCTCTTCCACCTCCACCTCTTCTACCTCCACCTCTACCTCTTCCACCTCTACCTCTTCCACCTCCACCTCTTCTACCTCCACCTCTACCTCTTCCACCTCTACCTCTTCCACCTCCACCTCTTCTACCTCCACCTCTACCTCTTCCACCTCTACCTCTTCCACCTCTACCTCTTCCACCTCCACCTCCACCTCCTCCAAATTCTTATTTTCAATGACGTTCAGGGGCAGAATGACAGATTTGTACCTTGTCAGCTCGGTTACTAGTCTAACCACTACCTGCCGTCCCATATCAGGTCAGCGATCACTCACCTCAGATTAGACAAAGATTATTTCTACAACAAGCAGGACGCACAAGACATTCTCCAAACACCCGAAAAGGCCGACATCCCCGTTATTTGCAAGAGGAAGAGGAGCAGGTACAGAGGCCACAGAGCCCGATGTCTCGTGAGGACCTGCAGAAGGCGAGTGGGAAAGCTGCCTTACCGTCAATATTACTCGCCAACGTGCAATCATTGGACAATAAATTAGACGAGGTACGATCACGAATATCCTACCAACGGGACTTCTAAAACTGTAATATCCTATCTTTCACGGAATTGTGGCTGAATGACGACATGGATATTCAGCTAGCGGGATACACGCTGCACTGGCAGGACAGAACAGCACACTCCGGTAAGACGAGGGGGGGAGGTCTCTGCATATTTGTAAACAACAGCTGGTGCACGAAATATAAGGAAGTCTCTAGATTTTGCTCGCCTGAAGTAGAGTATATTGTGATAAATTGCAGGCCACACTACCTGCCTAGAGAGTTTTCAGCTATACTTTTCGTGGCTGTTTATTTACCACCACAGACAGATGCTGGCACTAAGACTGCACTCAGTCAGCTGTATAAGGAAATAAGCAAACAGGAAACCACTCACCCAGAGGCGGCGCTCCTAGTGGCCGGAGACTTTAATGCAGGGAAACTTAAATCAGTTCTACCAAATTTCTATCAAAATGTTAAATGTGCAACCAGAGGGAAAAAAATTCTAGATCACCTGTACCCCACACACAGAGACACGTACAAAGCTCTCCCTCGCCCTCCATTTGGTAAATCTGACCATAACTCTATTCTCCTGATTCCTGCTTACAAGCAAAAATTAAAGAAGGAAACCCCAGTGACTCGGTCAATAAAAAAGTGGTCAGATGAGGCAGATGCTAAACTACAGGACTGCTTTGCTATCACAGACTGGAACATGTTCCGGGATTCTTCCGATGGCATTGAGGAGTACACCACATCAGTCACTGGCTTTATCAATAAGTGCATCGAGGAAGTCGTCCCCACAGTGACTGTACGTGCATACCCCAACCAGAAGCCATGGATTACAGGTAACATTTGCAATTAGCTAAAGGGTAGAGCCGCCGCCTTCAAGGTGCGGGACTCTAACCCGGAAGCTTACAAGAAATCCTGCTATGCCCTGCGACGAACCATCAAACAGGCAAAGCATCAATACAGGGATAAGATTGAATCATACTACACTGGCTCTGGTGCTCATCTTATGTGGCAGGGCTTGCAAACTATTACTGACTACAAAGGGAAGCACAGCCGTGAGCTGCCCAGTGACACGAGCCTACCAGACGAGCTAAATCACTTCTATGCTCGCCTCGAGGCAAGCAACACTGAGGCATGCCTGAGAGCATCAGCTGTTCCAGATGACTGTGTGATCACGCTCTCCGTAGCCGACGTGAGTAAGACCTTTAAACAGGTCAACATACACAAGGCTACGGGGCCAGACGGATTACCAGGACGTGTGCTCTGGGCATGTGCTGACCAACTGAAAGGTGTCTTCACTGACATTTTCAACATGTCCCCGATTGAGTCTGTAATACCAGCATGTTTCAAGCAGACCACCATAGTCCCTGTGCCCAAGAACACAAAGGCAACCTGCCTAAATGACTACAAACCCGTAGCACGTTTGTAGCCATGAAGTGCTTTGAAAGGCTGGTCATGGCTCACATCAACACCATTATCCCAGAAACCCTAGACCCACTCCAATTTGCATACCACCCAAACAGATCCACAGATGATGCAATCTCTATTGCACTCCACACTGCCCTTTCCCACCTGGACAAAAGGAACACTTATGTGAGAATGCTATTCATTGACTACAGCTCAGCGTTCAACACCATAGTACCCTCAAAGCTCATCACTGAAGCTAAGGATCCTGGGACTAAACACCTCCCTCTGCAACTGGATCCTGGACTTCCTGACGGGCCGCCCCCAGGTGGTGAGGGTAGGTAGCAACACATCTGCCACGCTGATCGTCAATACTGCAGCCCCCCAGGGGTGTGTACTCAGTCCACTCCTGTACTCCCTGTTCACCCACGACTGCATGGCCAGGCACGACTCCAACACCATCATTAAGTTTGCAGACGACACAACAGTGGTAGGCCTGATCACCGACAACGACGAGACAGCCTATAGGGAGGAGGTCAGAGACCTGGCCGGGTGGTGCCAGAATAACAACCTATCCAAGACTAAGGAGATGATTGTGGACTACAGGAAAAGGAGGACCGAACACACCCCCATTCTCATCGACGTGGCTGTAGTGGAGCAGGTTGAGAGCTTCAAGTTCCTTGGTGTCCACATCAACAACAAACTAGAATGGTCCAAACACACCAAGACAGTCATGAAGAGGACATGACAAAGTCTATTCCCCCTCAGGAAACTAAAAAGATTTGGCATGGGTCCTGAGATCCTCAAAACGTTCTACAGCTGCAACATCGAGAGCATCCTGACCGGTTGCATCACTGCCTGGTACGGCAATTGCTCGGCCTCCGACCGCAAGGCACTACAGAGGGTAGTGCATATGGCCCAGCTAAGCTGCCTGCCATCCAGGACCTCTACACCAGATGGTGTCAGAGGAAGGCCCTAAAAATGGTCAAAGACCCCAGTGATAGACTATTCTCTCTACTACCACATGGCAACCCCTCTTTTACGCTACTGCTACTCTCTGTTCATCATATATGCATAGTCACTTTAACCATATCTACATGTACATACAACCTCAATCAGCCAGACTAACCGGTGTCTGTATGTAGCCACGCTACTTTTATAGCCTCGCTACTTTTATAGCCTCTACTGTATATAGCCCCTACTGTATGTAGCTTCGCTACTGTTATTTTTCACTGTCTTTTTACTGTTGTTTTTATTTCTTTACTTACCTATTGTTCACCTAATACCTTTTTTGCACTATTGGTTAGAGCCTGTAAGTAAGCACTTCACCGTAAGGTCTACCCTGTTGTATTCGGCGTGTGTGACAAATAAACTTTGATTTGATTTGATTCTACCTCCAGCTCTTCTACCTCCACCTCCACCTTCACCTCATCTACCTCCACCTCTACCTCTACCTCTACCTCCACCTCTTCTACATACATCTCTACCTCTTCTACCTCCACCTCTACCTCTAACTCCACCTCTTCCACATCCGCCTCTTCTACCTCCACCTCCACCTCCACCTCTTCTACCTCCACCTGCACCTCTACCTCTTCTACTTCCACCTCTACCTCCACCTCTTCTACCTCCACCTCCCTCTCCACCTCTTCTACCTCTACCTGCACCTCTACCTCTTCTACTTCCACCTCTACCTCCACCTCTTCTACCTCCACCACTTCTACCTCCACCTCTTCTACCTCCACCTCCACCTCTTCTACCTCCACCTCCACCTCTACCGCTACCTTTTTTTATTTTTTATTTTTTTATTTCACCTTTATTTAACCAGGTAGGCTAGTTGAGAACAAGTTCTCATTTGCAACTGCGACCTGGCCAAGATAAAGCATAGCAGTGTGAACAGACAACACAGAGTTACACATGGAGTAAACAATTAGCAAGTCAATAACACAGTAGAAAAAAATGGGCAGTCTATATACAATGTGTGCAAAAGGCATGAGGAGGTAGGCGAATAATACAATTTTGCAGATTAACACTGGAGTGATAAATGATCAGATGGGCATGTACAGGTAGAGATATTGGTGTGCAAAAGAGCAGAAAAGTAAATAAATAAAAACAGTATAAAAACAGTATGGGAATGAGGTAGGTGAAAAAGGGTGAGCTATTTACCTATAGACTATGTACAGCTGCAGCGATCGGTTAGCTGCTCGGATAGCTGATGTTTGAAGTTGGTGAGGGAGATAAAAGTCTCCAACTTCAGCGATTTTTGCAATTCGTTCCAGTCACAGGCAGCAGAGTACTGGAACGAAAGGCGGCCAAATGAGGTGTTGGCTTTAGGGATGATCAGTGAGATACACCTGCTGGAGCGCGTGCTACGGATGGGTGTTGCCATGGTGACCAGTGAACTGAGATACTCCAACTCACCTGTGGCCTTTTTATCCATACCAAAGGTCTGATTGCAAAGTGAACATTTACACATAACTAGTGTTTGCACATGTGAAGAGTGAAAGTGGTCAATTGGTAATTGAGCGTAGCTTGTTGAACAGTGTTGTTTTTAATTTGCAGACAATAGATTTTAGTTGGGAAGGTTGTGCCAAAGATTTTTTGTCTGGTTCTACTAAATTAGTTACAGGTTTGGGTCATTGTGCCTATGGGTCCAGTTTTAGTGTGTAAACAATTGGGGGAAAGTGTAATTGTTGACTCCAAAGTAGGCCAGCCTGGCATCATGATGATTTGTAGCCTGTCAATCAGGTGATCATATGTTTTTGCAACTCTGCCATCACATGTATAGAAATGCTGCTAGCCAAACAAGAGGTCTCTTTCTAGTGGTCACAGGGTTTAAAGCCCCCATGCAGTTTATTTAATATTTTTAAATCATCACTATATGTCTAATAAATAAACAATGTGTGTTTATTTCATGAAAATAACTCACATTTTTATTTGTATTATTTATTATTATTATTATTTATTTATTATCTCCTTTTACAATTAAAATGCTCAGTCTGATCGTGTGTTGATACAGATGTAAATACATTTACATACACAGCCCTGATTGGCGGATAGGATTGTCATACACAGCCCTGATTGGCGGATAGGATTGTCTAGACACTAGGGCCTACCCCTCCAAAGTAAGACGATTCATAAGCAAAACAAAGATGAAAGGTCATTGTCCAAAAACGACATCCCACCTGATCAGGATGAAATTCCAGGCATTGTTTTATTTTCATAATTTTCAAAAATATTGAGTGTTATTTCAAGATCATAGTGTGGAATATATTAAATAAATGAAAACCATAAAATCTATTTTTTTTTAATGCACTTCTCCTTTAGTATAGTTGTGTATAGTTGTAGTATATAGTTGTGGACTTCCCATATAGTTGTGGACTTCCCATTTTGATAGTGAACATGAAAAAACCTGGAAAACTATGAACCTGGGAAAAACAAAACCTGGAAAACTACATTTGACAAAAAAGTAAAACAGATTTTTTTTTTTAAATGCATGAAATAGCCTACCCAAAAGATGTAATGAATTATGTTATACTACGTAAAATGTCAGGAAATATGGCCCCCAAGTTAAACTTTTGGTGGTTGAAGATATCCCTCTAGTGGTGTGGGGGCTGTGCTTTGGCAAAGTGGGTGGGGTTATATCCTTCCTGTTTGGCCCTGTCTGGGGGTGTCCTCGGATGGGGCCACAGTGTCTCCTGTCCCCTCCTGTCTCAGCCTCCAGTATTGATGATGCAGTAGTTTGTGTCGGGGGGCTAGGGTCAGTTTGTTATATCTGGAGTACTTCTCCTGTCCTATTCGGTGTCCTGTGTGAATCTAAGTGTGAGTTCTCTAATTCTCTCCTTCTTTCTTTCTCTCTCTCGGAGGACCTGAGCCCTAGGACCATGCCCCAGGACTACCTGACATGATGATGTCCCCAATACATGATGCTGCTGCTCCTCCTGACCTGAGCCCTGACCATGCCCCAACTACCTGATATGATGACCTGGTCCCCAGTCCACCTGGCCATGCTGCTGCTCCAGTTTCAACTGTTCTGCCTTACTATTATTCGACCATGCTGGTCATTTATGAACATTTGAACATCTTGGCCATGTTCTGTTATAATCTCCACCCGGCACAGCCAGAAGAGGCCGGGCCACCCCACATATGCTCTCTCTAATTCTCTCTTTCTTTCTCTCTCTCGGAGGACCTGAGCCCTAGGACCGTGCCCCAGGACTACCTGACATGATGACTCCTTGCTGTCCCCGGTCCACCTGACTGTGCTGCTGCTCCAGTTTCAACTGTTCTGCCTTGTTATTATTCGACCATGCTGGTCATTTATGAACATTTGAACATCTTGGCCATGTTCTGTTATAATCTCCACCCGGCACAGCCAGAAGAGGACTGGCCACCCCACATAGCCTGGTTCCTCTCTAGGTTTCTTCCTAGGTTTTGGCCTTTCTAGGGAGTTTTTCCTAGCCACCGTGCTTCTACACCTGCATTGCTTGCTGTTTGGGGTTTGAGGCTGGGTTTCTGTACAGCACTTTGAGATATCAGTTGTACGAAGGGCTATATAAATACATTTGATTTGATTTGATTTTGATTTGATTTGGTATATTTAATGTATCTCAACGAACAATAATTAAAATAGGCTCAAATGCAGGCTCCAGTCAGCATTTTGGCCTCCAACGTTGGTGAACTAACATTTCCCACACATCTGTTGAACTTATTTGGTTTTCACAATAGCTAATGTAAGTCAGTGGAACAAATCTCATTCCTTTACAATGGGCTACAATATATCAAATCAAAATCAAATCAAATCAAATGTATTTATATAGCCCTTCGTACATCAGCTGATATCTCAAAGTGCTGTACAGAAACCCAGCCTAAAACCCCAAACAGCAAACAATGCAGGTGTAGAAGCAATATAGGGTAACTAGTGTGCTGGTGTCAGCAAGAACACTACTGTTATTATACATACTTCTATGATGCCTTTTCCAGTGCTACTAGTGATGTTGGACAGTGTTGTATGTCATAAAACCCGTAGAAAAAGCTATGGGGGGGTAAAATCAGCTTTAATAGTGCAGATAGATTGTAGCTTCCATGTTACTGTAATTTTGTTATTTCAATATGTTTTCATTAATTGAATTCCCTTAATCTATTTTATGAGAATTTGTAAGATTCTTGTTTGCATAAAATAGACGGAGACCAGTCTTATCAATAATAGATAATAGTATTTATTCTCGGGGCTCACTACCACGTTACCACGAGCAACAGTTTATATACAATAACATGACGTCATTTCATTGCTTCTAGAATGAATCCCCTCCTCCCGACCTAGAATTAAGTGAGTTTAAAAGTTCATTCCAACTCACTAACACACTCACAGGTCACTACAACATAACTGAATTTACTCTTGATCCCTCACCATTATCGATAACTACTTAGCTGACAGTTCTAATTAACAGAAAACCTAGGAATGCACGCACTGCCTTATCTAAAACACCCCAGAGCTACGTTTCGTCGGTTCAACCATAGGTTAACGACCCTATCTGCTTACTTAACCCACTCCTCTCCAGACTAGTTTGGAATGGTGTTCGTTATATTTAATTACTCCTTGTCCGTGTCACACAATCCCTTCTTATGAACTCATAATGTTAATCAGATATAATAACAGAGTATAAGTTTACTTAGTTACAGTTCCATTTAAAATGAGAATATTGTTTAGTCATTTATTCATAATATTCCTAACATTCCATCAATGTAATTGTCTACATAATTTCCAATCCCACATAATGTATTTGTAAATATACAGTACCAGTCAACAGTTTGGACACACCTACTCATTCCAGGGGTTTTGTTTATTTAAAAAAAAAACTATTTTCTACATTGTAGAATAATAGTGAAGACATCACAACTATGAAATAAACTGTTAAACAAATAAAAATGTGTTCTATTTTTGATTCTTCAAAGTAGTCACTCTTTGCCTTGTTGACAGCTTTGCACACACTTGACATTCTCTCAACCAGCTTCGTGAGGTAGTCACCTGAAATACATTTCAATTAACAGGTGTACCTTGTTAAAAGTTAATTTGTGGAATTTCATTCCTTCTTAATGCGTTTTAGCCAATCCGTTGTGTCGTGACAAGGTAGGGTTGGTATACAGAAGATATCCCTATTTGGTAAAAGACTAAGTCCATATTATGGCAAGAACAGCTCAAATAAGCAAAGAAAAATTACAGTCTATCATTACTTTAAGACATGAAGGTCAGTCAATTCGGAAAATTTCAAGAACTTTGAAAGTTTCTTCAAGTGCAGTTGCAAAAACCATCAAGCACTATGATGAAACTGGCTCTCATGAGGCCCGCCACTGGAAAGGAAGACCCAGAGTTACCTCTGCTGCAGAGGACAAGTTCATTGGAGTTACCAGCCTCAGAAATTGCAGCCCAAATAAATGCTTCACAGAGTTCAAGTAACAGACACATCTCAACATCAACTGTTCAGAGGAGACTGTGTGAATCAGGTCTTCAGGGTCGAATTACTGCAAGGAAACCACTACTAAAGGACACCAATAAGAAGAAGAGACTTTCTTGGGCCAAGAAACATGAGCAATGGACATTAGACCGGTGGAAATCTGTTCTTTGTTCTGATGAGTCCAAATTTGACATTTTTGGTTACAACCGCCGTGTCTTTGTGAGACGCAGAGTAAGTGAACGTGCATGTGTGGTTCCCACCGTGAAGCATGGAGGAGGAGGTGTGATGGTGTGGGTGTGCTTTGCTGGTGACACTGTCAGTGATTTCTTTAGAATTCAAGGCACACTTAACCAGCATGGCTACCACAGCATTCTGCAGCGATATGCCATCCCATCTGGTTTGCGCTTTATTTTTCAACAGGACAATGACCCAACACACTTCCTGTATGTGTAAGGCCTATTTGACCAACAAGAAGAGTGATGGAGTGCTGCATCAGATTAACTAGCCTCCACAATCACCCGACCTCAACCCAATTAAGATGGTTTGGGATAAGTTGGTCCGCAGAGCAGCCAACAAGTGCTCAGCATATGTGGGAACTCCTTCAAGACTGTTGGAAAAGCATTCCAGGTGAAGCTGGATGAGAGAAAGCCAAGAGTGTGCAAAGCTGTCATCAAGGCAAAGAATGGCTACTTTGAAGAATATAAAATATAAAATATATTTTGAAATGTAATTTAATACTTTTTTGGTTACTACATGATTTCATATGTGTTATTTCATAGTTTTGATGTCTTCACTATTATTCTACAATGTACAAAATAGTAAAAATAAAGAAAAAACCTTGAATGAGCAGGTCTGTCCACATGTTTAACTGGTACTGTAAATCTAATCTGAAGTGACAGATTTTGAGAGTGGAGTGGCTGTTTTTCTTCTGACTGACCTCTACAGACCAGAAGTAAATGTATGTGGCTTTAGGTGATAAAACATGAAGATCAGAGGAGAAGAGTTCAGAGTTCCCTCCTCCATTTCTGATGTCTGAGAGTGTTTTACTTGCGTGACTTTATGTATGTGTGTCAGTGTGTGTCAGCGTGTGTGCTTGTCACGAGAGGCTGTTTTATAATGTCACATTACACAAATCGTAGCCTGACAGGCAGAAATGGAGGACCAGATATGAGCCAAATCTGTCATCAGTTACGAGGCTGAGAATTTGAGCTTGTGTGACTGAATTATCCAACACATACTAGTTAATGCACCGTGTTTTACTAGGCCAGCCTTGGTTATTAATAGTGTTGCACTCTAACATCTGACTTTAAGACATCAACAAAAGTCTATGGCAGAAATTACAACACTCCTCTCCTCATATCTTTCCCTCACCTGTCATATTTACTTTTCTCTACTTCCTTTTCTCTACAGTTTTATTGTCCTTTATTGTCCTGTTTTTCTCTCCCTCTTTTTTTTTCCTTCCTGCATCACGGCACCCAGATTTTTCCCATCTGCCCCAGCCTTCCTGTCGTGCCATTGGTCGGGTAGCCAAGAACCAATCAGATTAAAGCAGGCTGTTCTTTTGTTTCTGTTTTCCCTCTATCGTTTTTATCTTTCTTTCCTCCACCCTCCCTCTCTTCCGCCTGCCCACAGGCCTCCTGGCAGCTGTATTGGTCCCTTGTTTTCTCGTTCTATCCTTTCCTTACCTGAGCTGTTGGCAGAGCTCTCTCTCTTTACACAGCAGCCCCTCTGTCATGCCTCGCTCCAAACCCACACTCTTCAGCCTAGAGAGAGCGAGAGCGAGAGCGAGAGAGGGAGACAGAGATAGAGAGAGAGAGAGAGAGAGAGAGAGAGAGAGAGAGAGAGAGAGAGAGAGAGAGAGAGAGAGAGAGAGAGAGAGAGAGAGAGAGAGAGAGAGAGAGAGAGAGAGAGAGAGAGAGAGAGAGAGAGAGAGAGAGAGAGGGAGAGGGAGAGGGAGAGGGAGAGGGAGAGAGAGAGAGATAGAGAGAGAGAGAGAGAGAGAGAGAGAGAGAGAGAGAGAGGGAGAGGGAGAGAGAGAGGGAGACAGGGAGATAGAGGGAGATAGAGGGAGAGGGAGAGAGAGGGAGGGAGAGCAAGAGAGAGAGAGAAAAAGAGAGAGAGAGAGAGAAAAAGACCATCTTTTCTTGAATAAAATGTTAAAAATAATATAAATAATGCAGTGCAATGCACACATAACCACTACAAGAGGAGAATAAACAGTAAACTATTCACAGGGAGGAAGTGGAAGATTTATGAGAGGAATGGAGGACAGAAAGAAAGGCAAAAGATACCCTAATTATGACTTCTGTGATGTTTACATGGTGTCTTTATGTTTCTATGGAAACTGTCCTGCCTCATGTCACTATGTTCATTATCCAGAAATAAAACAAAACAACTACATATAAACATGAGAAGAGCTACTAGAAATTGTAAAACAGCCTAGAGAGTTAGTTTTAGAGTGTTAGAATGTTAGTGTTAGAATGTTCATGTTAGAATGTTAGAATGTTAGTGTTATACTGTTAGAGAGTAAGTTTTAGAATGTTAGAGTGTTAGTGTTAGAGTGTTAGAATGTTAGAGTGTTTGAGTGTTAGTGTTAGAATGTTAGAGTGTTAGTGTTATACTGTTAGAGAGTAAGTTTTAGAATGTTAGAGTGTTAGTGTTAGAGTGTTAGAATGTTAGAGTGTTTGAGTGTTAGTGTTAGAGTGTTAGTGTTAGAGTGTTAGAATGTTAAAGTGTTAGAATGTTAGTGTTAGAGTGTTAGTGTTATACTGTTAGAGAGTTAGTTTTAGAATGTTAGAGTGTTAGTGTTAGAATGTTAGAGTGTTAGTGTTAGAGTGTTAGAGTGTTAATAAATAAAACCCTGTCTCACAGTTTCCAGACATAACCAATCAACCAGGACAGAAAAACACATCAGCACTCAGATCATGTCGCCCGCCCAGCCAGACACCACATCCAAGCAGACACGCAGCATCTCACTCCCAGACCCAGCCAGACACCACAACAAACAAGTGCTGACAGTGATTTCTTAATGAGAGAGAGAGAGAGAGAGAGAGAGAGAGAGAGAGAGAGAGAGAGAGAGAGAGAGAGAGAGAGAGAGAGAGAGAGAGAGAGAGAGAGAGAGAGAGAGAGAGAGAGAGAGAGAGAGAGACACAGAGAGAGACACAGAGAGAGAGACACAGAGAGAGAGAGAGACTGAGGAGAGAGAGATGGTAGAGCAAATTACTCCTAAAATAAAGCAAGCTTTTTCAGTTAATGTAGTGTACATGACCAAAATAAACCTGAACATAAATTCTTCCCCTCTATTTTCAGAGGGACACAGAGACTCTGGATAAAATCCCCAGCAATTAGTTTAGCCTAACCTGGGCTATCAGATCACAACCCAACCAAACTTAAGGTAGCAGGAATTTATACTCAACACACACACAAATGCGCTCCACACCAGCTTTAACCGGGTAAATCCGTATGCATATGGATCTAATCCAAATCAAATCAAATTTTATTTGTCACATACACATGGTTAGCAGATGTTAATGCGAGTGTCGCGAAATGCTTGTGCTTCTAGTTCCGTCAATGCAGTAATAACCAACAAGTAATCTAACTAACAATTCCAAAACTACTGTCTTATACACAGTGTAAGGGGATAAGGAATATGTACATAAGGATATATGAATGAGTGATGGTACAGAGCAGCATAGGCTCTAGAGTTGATTGTATCGAGTACAGTATATACATATGAGACGAGTATGTAAACAAAGTGGCATAGTTAAAGTGGCTAGTGATACATGTATTACATAAGGATGCAGTAGATGATAATCCTGTCTGTGTGTATACTGTATCTGTCTGAATGAGTGTGTGTTAGACTGTGTGAGTTAGACTGTGTGAGTTCAGAACTAAGTATGGGTGTGATGATGATGTGTGTGTGTGTGTGTGTGATGATGATGTCCCTGTGTGTGTGTGTGTGTGTGTGTGTGTGTGTGTGTGTGTGTGTGTGTGTGTGTGTGTGTGTGTGTGTGTGTGTGTGTGTGTGTGTGTGTGTGTGTCATCCACCTCTGGCCTGCTCGCCTCCCTACCACTGAGGAAGTACAGTTCCCGCTCAGCCCAGTCAAAACTGTTCGCTGCTCTGGCCCCCAATGGTGGAACAAACTCCCTCACGATGCCAGGACAGCGGAGTCAATCACCACCTTCCGGAGACACCTGAAACCCCACCTCTTTAAGGAACACCTAGGATAGGATAAGTAATCCTTCTCACCCCCCTTTAAGATTTAGATGCACTATTGTAAAGTGACTGTTCTACTGGATGTCATAAGGTGAATGCACCAATTTGTAAGTCGCTCTGGATAAGAGCGTCTGCTAAATGACTTACATGTAAATGTAACTATTACACACCACTGCAACTATTACACACTGCAACAACTATTACACACCACTACAACTATTACACACCACAACAACTATTACACACCACGACAACTATTACACACCACTACAACTATTACACACTGCAACAACTATTACACACAATGACAATTATTACACACAAACCACGACAACAAATACAAACCACTACGACTATTACACACCACGACAACTATTACACACCACGACAACTATTACACACCACGACAACTAATACCCACCACTACAACTATTACACACACAACAACACACACACACACACAAACACACACACACAAACCACTACAACTATTACACACCACGATAAAAATTACACTACACCACAACAATTACAAACCACTACAACTATTACACACCACAACAATTATTACACACCACAACTAATACACACCACTATAACTATTACACACCACTACAAATATTACACACCACAACAACTATTACACACCACGACAACTATTACACACCACGACAACTAATACCCACCACTACAACTATTACACACCACACCACACACACATAGACAACTAATACACACACACACACACCTAGACAGCTAATACACACCACTACAACTAATACACACACAACCCACAACAACTATTACACACCACAACAACTATTACACACCACGGCAACTATTACACACCATGACAACTATTACACACACACCACTACAACTATTACATACCATGACAACTATTACACACCACGACAACAATTACACACCACAGAAGGAGGAAAGGAGAAGACAACAATTACACACCACTACAACTAATACACACCATGACAACTATTACACACCACGACAACTATTACACACCACCACAATTATTACACACCGCTACAACTATTACACACCACGACAACTATTACACACACACACCTGAGACAACTAATACACACACACACCTAGACAACTAATACACACCCACAACTATTACACACCACTACAACTATTACACACCACTACAACTATTACACACCACAACAACTATTACACACCACGACAACTATTACACACCACGACAACTATTACACACCATTCGACAACTATTACACACCACTACAACTATTACACACCACGCCAACTATTACACACCACAACAACTATTACACACCACTACAACTATTACACACCACTACAACTATTACACACCACAACAACTATTACACACCACGACAACTATTACACACCACTACAACTATTACACACCACTATAACTATTACACACCACTAGACAACAACTATTACAGACCACGACAACTATTACACACCACTACAACTATTACACACCACTACAACTATTACACACCACCACAACTATTACACACCACGACAACTAATACATACCACAACAATTAATACACACCAGGACAACAAATACACACCACTACAACTATTACACAACACGGTAACTAATACACACCAAGACAACAATTACACACACATCACTACAACTATTCAACACCACGACAACTATTACACACCACTACAACTATTCAACACCACGATAACAATTACACACCACCACAACAATTACACACTACTACAACTATTGCACACCACGACAACTATTACATACCACGACAACTAATACACACAAACAACGACAACTATTACACACCGCAACAACTATTACACACAACAACAAGTATTACACACAAACCACGACAACTATTACACACACACACACCAAGACAACTATTACACACTATGACAACTATAACTACAACTATTACACACCACTACAACTATTACACACACACACATAGACAACTAATACAAACCACGACAACTAATACACACCACTACAACTATTACACACCACGACAACTATTACACAACACGGTAACTAATACACACCAAGACAACAATTACACACACATCACTACAACTATTCAACACCACGACAACTATTACACACCACTACAACTATTCAACACCACGATAACAATTACACACCACCACAACAATTACACACTACTACAACTATTGCACACCACGACAACTATTACATACCACGACAACTAATACACACAAACAACGACAACTATTACACACCGCAACAACTATTACACACCACGACAACTATTACACACCACAACAACTATTACACACCACTACAACTATTACACACCACGACAACTATTACACACCACGACAACACACACACACACAAACACACACACACAGACACACACAAACCACTACAACTATTACACACCACGATAACAATTACACTACACCACAACTATTACAAACCACTACAACTATTACACACCACAACAATTATTACACACCACAACTAACACACATCATGACAACTATTACACACACACCTAGACAACTAATACACACCACTACAACTATTACACACACACACCACAACAACTATTGCACACCACGACAACTAATACACACCACTATAACTATTACACACCACTACAAATATTACACACCACAACAACTATTACACACCACGACAACTATTACACACCACGACAACTAATACCCACCACTACAACTATTACACACCACAACAACACACACACACACAAACACACACACACACACACACACAAACCACTACAACTACTACACACACACAACACGACAACTATTACACACCACTACAACTACTACACACACACACCACGACAACTATTGCACACCATGACAACTAATACACACCACTACAACTATTACACACCACGACAACTAATACCCACCACTACAACTATTACACACCACACCACACACACATAGACAACTAATACACACACACACACACCTAGACAGCTAATACACACCACTACAACTAATACACACACAACCCACAACAACTATTACACACCACAACAACTATTACACACCACGGCAACTATTACACACCATGACAACTATTACACACACACCACTACAACTATTACATACCATGACAACTATTACACACCACGACAACAATTACACACCACGACAATGATTACACACCACTACAACTAATACACACCACTACAACTATTACACACCACGACAACTATTACACACCACCACAATTATTACACACCACTATAACTATTACACACCACGACAACTATCACACACCACTACAACTATTACACACCACGACAACTATTACACACCACGACAACTAATACACACCACTATAACTATTACACACCACTACAACTATTACACACCACGACAACTATTACACACCACGACAACTATTACACACCACGACAACTATTAGTCCGCCCACGTGTTCTCGCACACCCCGAGAGCTTCTGGTCAGCGGGGTGGTGGCACCGGGATCCTCATCTCTCCCAAGTGGTCATTCTCTCTTTCTCCCCTTACCCATCTGTCTATCGCCTCCTTTGAATTCCATGCTGTCACAGTTACCAGCCCTTTCAAGCTTAACATCCTTATCATTTATCGCCCTCCAGGTTCCCTCGGAGAGTTCATCAATGAGCTTGATACCTTGATAAGCTCCTTTCCTGAGGACGGCTCACCTCTCACAGTGCTGGGCGACTTTAACCTCCCCACGTCTACCTTTGACTCATTCCTCTCTGCCTCCTTCTTTCCACTCCTCTCCTCTTTTGACCTCACCCTCTCACCTTCCCCCCCTACTCACAAGGCAGGCAATACGCTCGACCTCATCTTTACTAGATGCTGTTCTTCCACTAACCTCATTGCAACTCCCCTCCAAGTCTCTGACCACTACCTTGTATCCTTTTCCCTCTCGCTCTCATCCAACACCTCCCACACTGCCCCTACTCGGATGGTATCGCGCCGTCCCAACCTTCGCTCTCTGTCCCCCGCTACTCTCTCCTCTTCCATCCTATCATCTCTTCCTTCTGCTCAAACCTTCTCCAACCTATCTCCTGATTCGGCCTCCTCAACCCTCCTCTCCTCCCTTTCTGCATCCTTTGACTCTCTATGTCCCCTATCCTCCAGGCCGGCTCGGTCCTCCCCTCCCGCCCCGTGGCACGACGACTCATTGTGAGCTCACAGAACAGGGCTCCGGGCAGCCGAGCAGAATGGAGGAAAACTCGCCTCCCTGCGGACCTGGCATCCTTTCACTCCCTCCTCTCTACATTTTCCTCCTCTGTCTCTGCTGCTAAAGCCATTTTCTACCACTCTAAATTCCAAGCATCTGCCTCTAACCCTAGGAAGCTCTTTGCCACCTTCTCCTCCCTCCTGAATCCTCCTCCCCCTCCCCCTCCTCCCTCTCTGCAGATGACTTCGTCAACCATTTTGAAAAGAAGGTCGACGACATCCGATCCTCGTTTGCTAAGTCAAACGGCACCGCTGGTTCTGCTCACACTGCCCTACCCTGTGCTCTGACCTCTTTCTCCCCTCTCTCTCCAGATGAAATCTCGTGTCTTGTGACGGCCGGCCGCCCAACAACCTGCCCGCTTGACCCTATCCCCTCCTCTCTTCTCCAGACCATTTCCGGAGACCTTCTCCCTTACCTCACCTCACTCATCAACTCATCCCTGACCGCTGGCTATGTCCCTTCCGTCTTCAAGAGAGCGAGAGTTGCACCCCTTCTGAAAAAACCTACACTCGATCCCTCCGATGTCAACAACTACAGACCAGTATCCCTTCTTTCTTTTCTCTCCAAAACTCTTGAACGTGCCGTCCTTGGCCAGCTCTCCCGCTATCTCTCTCTGAATGACCTTCTTGATCCAAATCAGTCAGGTTTCAAGACTAGTCATTCAACTGAGACTGCTCTTCTCTGTATCACGGAGGCGCTCCGCACTGCTAAAGCTAACTCTCTCTCCTCTGCTCTCATCCTTCTAGAACTATCGGCTGCCTTCGATACTGTGAACCATCAGATCCTCCTCTCCACCCTCTCCGAGTTGGGCATCTCCGGCGCAGCCCACGCTTGGATTGCGTCCTACCTGATAGGTCGCTCCTACCAGGTGGCGTGGCGAGAATCTGTCTCCTCACCACGCGCTCTCACCACTGGTGTCCCCCAGGGCTCTGTTCTAGGCCCTCTCCTATTCTCGCTATACACCAAGTCACTTGGCTCTGTCATAACCTCACATGGTCTCTCCTATCATTGCTATGCAGACGACACACAATTAATCTTCTCCTTTCCCCCTTCTGATGACCAGGTGGCGAATCGCATCTCTGCATGTCTGGCAGACATATCAGTGTGGATGACGGATCACCACCTCAAGCTGAACCTCGGCAAGACGGAGCTGCTCTTCCTCCCGGGAAGGACTGCCCGTTCCATGATCTCGCCATCACGGTTGACAACTCCATTGTGTCCTCCTCCCAGAGCGCTAAGAACCTTGGCGTGATCCTGGACAACACCCTGTCGTTCTCAACTAACATCAAGGCGGTGGCCCGTTCCTGTAGGTTCTTGCTCTACAACATCCGCAGAGTACGACCCTGCCTCACACAGGAAGCGGCGCAGGTCCTAATCCAGGCACTTGTCATCTCCCGTCTGGATTACTGCAACTCGCTGTTGGCTGGGCTCCCTGCCTGTGCCATTAAACCCCTACAACTCATCCAGAACGCCGCAGCCCGTCTGGTGTTCAACCTTCCCAAGTTCTCTCACGTCACCCCGCTCCTCCGCTCTCTCCACTGGCTTCCAGTTGAAGCTCGCATCCGCTACAAGACCATGGTGCTTGCCTACGGAGCTGTGAGGGGAACGGCACCTCAGTACCTCCAGGCTCTGATCAGGCCCTACACCCAAACAAGGGCACTGCGTTCATCCACCTCTGGCCTGCTCGCCTCCCTACCACTGAGGAAGTACAGTTCCCGCTCAGCCCAGTCAAAACTGTTCGCTGCTCTGGCCCCCCAATGGTGGAACAAACTCCCTCACGATGCCAGGACAGCGGAGTCAATCACCACCTTCCGGAGACACCTGAAACCCCACCTCTTTAAGGAACACCTAGGATAGGATAAGTAATCCTTCTCCCCCCCCCCCCCCCTTTAAGATTTAGATGCACTATTGTAAAGTGACTGTTCTACTGGATGTCATAAGGTGAATGCACCAATTTGTAAGTCGCTCTGGATAAGAGCGTCTGCTAAATGACTTACATGTAAATGTAACTATTACACACCACTGCAACTATTACACACTGCAACAACTATTACACACCACTACAACTATTACACACCACAACAACTATTACACACCACGACAACTATTACACACCACTACAACTATTACACACTGCAACAACTATTACACACAATGACAATTATTACACACAAACCACGACAACAAATACAAACCACTACAACTATTACACACCACGACAACTATTACACACCACGACAACTATTACACACCACGACAACTAATACCCACCACTACAACTATTACACACCACAACAACACACACACACACAAACACACACACACAAACCACTACAACTATTACACACCACGATAACAATTACACTACACCACAACAATTACAAACCACTACAACTATTACACACCACAACAATTATTACACACCACAACTAATACACACCACTACAACTATTACACACACACACCACGACAACTATTGCACACCATGACAACTAATACACACCACTATAACTATTACACACCACTACAACTATTACACACCACTACAACTATTACACACCACACCACACACACATAGACAACTAATACACACACACACACCTAGACAGCTAATACACACCACTACAACTAATACACACACAACCCACAACAACTATTACACACCACAACAACTATTACACACCACGGCAACTATTACACACCATGACAACTATTACACACACACCACTACAACTATTACATACCATGACAACTATTACACACCACGACAACAATTACACACCACGACAATGATTACACACCACTACAACTAATACACACCATGACAACTATTACACACCACGACAACTATTACACACAACCACAATTATTACACACCGCTACAACTATTACACACCACGACAACTATTACACACACACACCTAGACAACTAATACACACACACACCTAGACAACTAATACACACCACAACAACTATTACACACCACTACAACTATTACACACCACTACAACTATTACACACCACAACAACTATTACACACCACGACAACTATTACACACCACGACAACTATTACACACCACGACAACTATTACACACCACTACAACTATTACACACCACGCCAACTATTACACACCACAACAACTATTACACACCACTACAACTATTACACACCACTACAACTATTACACACCACAACAACTATTACACACCACGACAACTATTACACACCACTACAACTATTACACACCACTATAACTATTACACACCACTATAACTATTACACACCACTACAACTATTACAGACCACGACAACTATTACACACCACTACAACTATTACACACCACTACAACTATTACACACCACCACAACTATTACACACCACTACAACTATTACACACCAAAGACAGATCAAAAGGGGAAGAAAACGACTGCAATGACTGCAAACGACTGCACTTAACAACAGTACTTCTGTCATTGACTCAACATCATTAAGCAAGCCTTTTACATTTCTTAATGTACGTGCGAGTGTGAGCACGCCGTGTGTGCGTTCACTGTAAGAGTGAGTGTGTGTATGTGTGTGTGTGTGTGTCACCTGTGTTTGTATGTATCTTGTTGTTATGTTGTCTGGTAACCATGACGGACACCATAGTGATGACTGTAATCATCCAAAAACACAGAGAGGACAGCAACACACACACACACACACACACACACACACACACACACACACACTGATATCACATCTTCGCAGTCCTCATTAGTATCAAAGCCCAGAGACATGAAAGGCAGTTTACCCTCCAGCATGTATTTGAATACAAACGTACACACATGTGTTTATACAAGTGTGTTTCTGTGACAGGGAGGAATGCGTGTGTGTGTGTGTGTGTGTTACGTTCCCCAGTTTCTGTGTTGTAGTTTGTGTATTTGGTGTATTTGCATGTGTGTATTTTAGGAAATGGCTTCCTGAAATCCCTCAAGCAGCTGATTGGTCGACTCCATGGCTAATTGGAGAGCTGACCCCGCCCCCTCGTCAAGACGCAGCTGTCTTCAATTACCCATTCCTTCTCAAGCTATATAAAAGCCAATGTTCTCTTCAGAAGGGAGATTGCAGAAAGATTGATTGTGATTTAGAGAGATCATGGCTGAGAGAGGAGGCTGATGGCTGAGGGTCATATTATGTTTGTTGTTTCTGAGAGTGATACAGGCAGTTATGTGCTGTGTTAGTTTGTTGCATTATCAGATAGAGCTTATTTGATGTCCTTTGTTTGTTTGTGAAATTGTTTAATATTCTGTTTCATTTTTTCCCAGGGGGGAAGGGGAAGGCACCTAGGGAGTGCTTAGTTAAGAGGCCCGTGGGCATACATATACCCGTAGTGTATTCACTGTCTAGACACACTAGGAAAGACCTGGGCGGACCACCCCCTGTATTTTGGTTAGCGCACCAGGTGGTGCTAAGTTAGGTAAGTAGTGGTTAGGCAGGTAAGGTAGGAGAGGTTAGGTAAGTAGTGGGTAGGCAGGTAAGGTAGGAGAGGAGAGGTTAGGTAAGTAGTGGGTAGGCTGGTAAGGTAGGAGAGGGTAGGTTAGGTAAGTAGTGGGTAGGCAGGTAAGATAGGAGAAGGGGGGCTTTGATATTTACTTTCTTTGCTTTGGTTCCGTCCAGCCCCTTTTCCCCATAATACCGTGTGAAGGAATAAATTCATAGTAAACGGTAAATTCTGCCTTTTGTCATCCTTATTCGCACCTACAGTCCATACCTCTTTCACTTCACGGGGAGTTGAGTTGTAGCAGGGTGTTGTGTTCCCTCTTCACAGAGGCGTAGCATAATGGGGGCTGATCCGGGATCCATTAACCCACCAGACCCTGCTGCTCTGAGCTCTCTGTGGTTGGTGATTGAGGTGTGATGGTGGGTTGTGAGTTTGGATGACTTGTTTAGTTTTTGTGTGTCCAGTAGATTGCTGTGTACAAGATGGCTGCCTCAGCCATCTCCAAGTTCTTTGAAGCGCCCTCTATTGATTGTTTGGTGAGGTTTCGGAAAGTAGGGTAGCCAGGTGGTAAGAGCATTGGACTAGTAACTAGAAGGTTGCAAGTTCAAACCCCCGAGCTGACAAGGTACAAATCTGTCGGTCTGCCCCTGAACAGGCAGTTCACTGTTCCGAGGCCGTCATTGAAAATAAGAATTTGTTCTTAACTGACTTACCTAGTTAAATAAAGGTAAAAGAAAAAGAAAAGTATACCTTAGCTGACCATTATGGATTCGTTTTCCCTGAGAAAGCCCTAAAGGCTGAGCTTTTGGTGCTAGTCGGAGAGGGTTTAGTGAGAAAATGAATTCTCTTGTTGAAAGATGACGAGAGCGAGGCTTCAGGAGAGGAGACGGGTAGACCTTCCGATGCCAAGTCGGAGGACAGGGCAGAGGAAGGGGTTGCTTGTACCCCCTTTACATTGCCCCGATTTGACCCTTTATCTTCTGCTTCATGTCGTTCAGACGGGACCACTAGGTTGAAGGTGAGGCTGGCCCGTTTAGAAATGCAGCAAAAAGATAAAGAGAGACAGATTCATTTTTAACTTGAAATTAGGGAAATAGAAGCCGACAAGGAGGTAAGGATTCGACAACTGGAGCTAGACGCTGGCTCCAGTGCAACTCCACAAGCTGCTCATCATCAAGCCCACTTCGATGTGAGTTAAAATATAGCTTTAGTCCCTCCATTTCGAGAGTCGGAAGTTGATTCCTATTTCTCTGCGTTTGAGTGTGTGGCCGCTGCGCTGCATTGGCCACTCGAGGTTTGGCGGCTCCTGTTGTAATGTAAATTGTCTGGGAAAGACCAGGAAGTAGTAGCTGCTCTCTCCCTGGAAGACAGTTTACACACGATACAGTTAAAGCTACCGTGTTGAGGGCTTATGAGTTGGTGCCTGAAGCTTATAGGCAGCGCTTCAGGAACCAAAAGAAACCCTCTCACCATACTTTTGTTGAGTTTGCAAGGGACAGAGACTCTGTTTAAATCGATGGTGTTCAGCCAGCAAAGCTAACACCTTTGCTGATATTCGGGAGTTGATGCTGTTGGAGGATTTTAAAAGAAACCTCCCTGATAGAATTGTAGTTCATTTAAATGGTGGTCCTTCTGTAGCTCAGTTGGTAGAGCATGGCGCTTGTAACGCCAGGGTAGTGGGTTCGATTCCCGGGACCACCCATACGTAGAATGTATGCACACATGACTGTAAGTCGCTTTGGATAAAAGCGTCTGCTAAATGGCATAAAGTAAAGTAAAGTAAAGTTAAATGAACAGAAAGTGGTGACATTGGCCCAGCCAGCAGTGTTGGCAGATGAGTACGCTTCGACACACAAGACTGTCTTTGGTGCGCCTCGTTTTGAAGGCCGGACGATTACATCATCAGTGCCTCGTTCAGGTCGCCTAAGCGTTTTCATGAAATCTGTGAATGTTTTTACTGTCACCAAAAGGGTCACGTGATTGCGGACTGCCCGGTTTTGAAAAATAAACCGAAACAGTCCCTGTTCACCGTCCCCAAAAATGAAAAGTTTGGGTTTAGTCAAGTCTTTGGCCTGTCCGTTGGACCGAGTTATTGATTCAGCATTTGAGAAACCGGATCAAGTCTATGCTCTGTTTATCTCTGCCGGTTGTGTTTCCTTAACTGGGGAACAAGCTGATCAAAAGCCTATCCAAATCTTACTTGACACCGGGGCGGCGCAGTCAGTAATCGTTACTGATGCTTTACCCTGGTCTCCTGAAAAGTATTGTGGCTCGCATGTCATATTACAGGGGATAGAGACCAAAACCGTACCTGTACCATTACACTGGGTCCACTTAGTGTCAGACTTAGGATCAGGATGTTTACGTGTTGGTGTAGTGTCTACACTGCCAGTAAAATGAGTCACATTGCTACTAGGGAATGTAATTGCTGGTGGTAATGTCACTCCTGTGTTAGAGGTAGTAGACAACACAGAAATCAGAACTACAGATGAGAAATTGGTTCAAGCATTTCCCCATAATCTCGCAAGCTTGGAGATGTGGAGGATTTGGCTAGTTCCATTTTTGAGAATGTTGAGGTAGAAGACAATGCACCGAATATACCTTCTTGCAATGCCGACAGTTTTTACCCTGTAAAAACTAAGGCAGGGGAAAGCGAAATCGCGCCCCAATTACATGACATTCTTTTGTCTGTCACCCCCGAGAAGGTGATTGAATGTCAAAAGGGAGACACCAGTCTTCGCAAGTGTTTTGCTTCTGTAATTTCCATTGAGGAAGCTAAAACTAAGGAGACCGCCTACTTTATGGAAGCAGGAGTTTTGATGTGGAAATGGGCAGCTCATGACACCGTTAATGACTGGAGTGAAGTGTGTCAAGTGGTTGTTCCTACACAGTTACGACAGCAGGTGCTGTCCTTCGCCCATGACCAGGCGTTGACCGGACACTTGGGGATCACAAAGACTTATAACGGAGTCCTTCAACATTTTTTCTGGCCAGGTTTGAAGTCGGACCGTTGTCCAAATTTGTAAAACATGTCACGTATGTCAACTCACTGGGAAAGTGAATCAAACAGTTCCTGAGTGAGTGAGTGAGTGATAATTTATTGTGTAGGTCCATTGTCGAAAACCAGGTCAAGTAACCAATTCCTACGAACAATAATGTGTAGTGTTACTCGATACCCAGAGGCTATTCCCCTCCGTACAATAACGGCTAAGACTGTGGTGAAGGCACTTAGTGAAGTTCTTCTCTACATTTGGACTCCCTAAAGTAATCCAAACTGATCAGGGATCCAACTTTATGTCCAAACTGTTTTCAAATGTGTTAAAGACATTGTGTATTTCCCATCAGGTCTCCAGTCCGTATCATCCAGAGAGTCGAGGGGCTCTCGAACGCTGGCATCAGACGCTGAAGGCAATGCTACGCATGTATTGCATGGATACCAGTACCGATTGGGATGAGGGGGTGCCCTTTGTCCTATTTGCTATTAGGGAAACGATACAAGAGTCCTTAGGGTTCAGCCCTGCTGACCTTGTGTTTGGACACACCCCACGGGGTCCCCTGAAAGTTATGAAGGAGCATGTCTTATCTCCTACACCCAGTAGCGCCCTAAAAATGTTTTGGATTATGTCAGTAAGATTCGGGAGAGACTGCACGCCGCCTGTGCCTTAGCCCAAAAGTCTCTCTCCTCGTCTCAAAAAAACGCATGAAGTTGCATTATGACAAAAAGGCTTTTGGCCGGTCTTTTGCACCAGAGGATCAAGTTTTAGTTTTGTTGCCAATCCCTGGCTCATCTCTGTCGGCACGTTTTTCTGGACCATATCTTGTGCACACCACGACAACTATTACACACCACGACAACTATTACACACCACGACAACTATTACACACCACGACAACTATTACACACCACGACAACTATTAAACACCACGACAACTATTACACACCACGACAACTATTACACACCACGACAACTATTACACACCACGACAACTATTACTACACACCACGACAACTTACTACACACCACGACAACTATTACACACCACGACAACTATTACACACCACTACAACTATTACACACCACTACAACTATTACACACCACTACAACTATTACACACCACGACAACTATTACTACACACCACTACAACTATTACACACCACAACAACTATTACACACCACTACAACTATTACACACCACGACAACTATTACACACCACGACAACTATTACACACCACGACAACTATTACACACCACAACAACTATTACACACCACTACAACTATTACACACCACGACAACTATTACACACCACTACAACTATTACACACCACTACAACTATTACACACCACGACAACTATTACAAACCTCTACAACTATTACACACCACTACAACTATTACACACCACGACAACTATTACACACCACGACAACTATTACACACCACTACAACTATTACACACCACGACAACTATTACACACCACGACAACTATTACACACCACAACAACTATTACACACCACTACAACTATTACACACCACGACAACTATTACACACCACGACAACTATTACACACCACGACAACTATTACACACCACTACAACTATTACACACCACGACAACTATTACACACCACGACAACTATTACTACACACCACTACAACTATTACACACCACGACAACTATTACACACCACAACAACTATTACACACCACAACAACTATTACACACCACGACAACTATTACACACCACGACAACTATTACACACCACTACAACTATTACACACCACTACAACTATTACACACCACGACAACTATTACTACACACCACTACAACTATTACACACCACAACAACTATTACACACCACGACAACTATTACACACCACGACAACTATTACACACCACGACAACTATTACACACCAAAGAAACATCAAAAGGGGAAGAAAACGACAACAATGATGCACTTAACGACAGTACTTCTGTCATTGACAACTCAACATCAATTAGCAAGCCTTTTACATTTCTTAATGTACGTGCGAGTGTGAGCGCGCCATGTGTGCGTTCACTGTAAGAGTGAGTGTGTGTATGTGTCACCTGTGTTTGTATGTATCTTGTTGTTGTGTTGTCTGGTAACCATGATGGATACCATAGTGATGAATGTAATCATCCAAAAACACAGAGAGGACAGCAACACACGCACGCACGCACGCACGCACGCACGCACGCACACACACACACACACACACACACACACACACTGATATCACATCTTCGCAGTCCTCATTAGTATCAAAGCCCAGAGACATGAAAGGCAGTTTACCTTCCAGCATGTATTTGAATACAAACTCACACACATGTGTTTATACAAGTGTGTTTCTGTGACAGGGAGGAATGCGTGTGTGTGTGTGTGTGTGTGTGCGCATGTTGGGAGGGGAGGGGGGGCATGTGTAAAATACAAAATCTGTTGCTGTTGCTAATGGCTGTAATAGTGCTACTGTTGTTGTTGTTGTATCTGTTGTCATGATTCCAGATGGTGCCCTGAGCCGGTCAGCTTTTCAAAAACATCCACTGTAATAAAACTCAAACTCACTCATTATACACTCCCTGACTGTACACGTACCGTGGGTATACAGAGTGGGTATTCATTTGATATGTATCGTAACGCTCCCATTGGGACAGACATAATGACTTGCATGAATAATGTTTTTGAAGAAAGGCTGACTCTGTAACTCCAGAGTAGATCTGCCTGAGAGTTACCACACACACACACACACACACACACACACACACACACATACATTTGTGCCAGAACAATGCTGATTGTTGTATTGTTTGTGTGGTTACTATAGGTAACATGAACTGAAGATATAACCACAATGGTAAATGGAATATAGATGTAAGCGCTTCCCTAGAATGAATGGCTGTGAATGTCAATTTATCATACAATCTGCCACTCCATTACCATACCATCTACCCCTCCTTTACCATACCATCTACTCCCCTTTACCATGCCATCTAATCCCCTTTACCATACCATCTACTCCCTTTACCATACCATCTAACCTCCTCTACCATACCGTCTACTCCCTTTACCATGCCATCTACTCCTCCTTTACCATACCATCTACTCTCCTTTACCATACCATCTACCCTCCTCTACCATACCGTCTACTCCCTTTACCATACCATCTACTCCCCTTTACCATACCATCTACCCCCCTTTACCATACCATCTACCCTCCTTTACCATACCATCTACCATACCTCTACTCCCTTTACCATACCATCTACTCCCCTTTACCATACCATCTACCCTCCTTTACCATACCATCTACTCCTCCTTTACCATACCATCTACCCTCCTTTACCATACCATCTACCCTCCTCTACCATACCATCTACTCCTCCTTTACCATACCATCTACCCCCTTTACCATACCATCTACCCTCCTTTACCATACCATCTACCCTCCTTTACCATACCATCTACCCATCCTTTACCATACCATCTACTCCTCCTTTACCATACCATCTACTCCCCTTTACCATACCATCTACTCCCCTTTACCATACCATCTACCATACCATCTACTCCCCTTTACCATACCATCTACCCCCTTTACCATACCATCTATCCTCCTTTACCATACCATCTACTCCTCCTTTACAATACCATCTACCCTCCTTAACCATGCCATCTAATCCCTTTACCATACCATCTACTCCCCTTTACCATACCATCTACCCTCCTTTACCATACCATCACCCTCCTTTACCATACCATCTACCCTCCTTTTACCATACCACTCCCCTTTCATACCATCTACCCTCCTTTACCATACCATCTACTCCCCTTTACCATACCATCTACCCATCCTTTACCATACCATCTACTCTCCTTTACCATACCATCTACTCCCCTTTACCATACCATCTGCCCTCCTTTACCATACCATCTACTCCTCCTTTACCATACAATCTACTCCCCTTTACCATACCATCTGCCCTCCTTTACCATACCATCTACTCCCTTTACCATACCATCTACTCCTCCTTTTACCATCTACTCCCCTTTACCATACCATACCCTCCTTTACCATACCATCTACACCTCCTTTACCATGCCATCTAATCCCTTTACCATACCATCTACCCATCCTTTACCATACCATCTACTCCCCTTTACCATACCATCTACCCATCCTTTACCATACCATCTACTCTCCTTTACCATACCATCACTCCCCTTTACCATACCATCTACTCCTTTACCATACCATCTACTCCTCCTTTACCCCGTCTACTGCCCTTTACCATACCATCTACCCTCCTTTACCATACCATCTACTCCCTTTACCATGCCATCTAATCCCTTTACCATACCATCTACTCCCCTTTACCATACCATCCTCCCTTTACCATACCATCTACCTTTATGCCATCTAATCCCTTTACCATACCATCTACTCCCCTTTACCATACCATCTACCCCCTGGCCTACCATCTACCATACCATCTACTCCTCCTTTACCATACCATCTACCCCCTTTACCATACCATCTTACCATCTACTCCCCTTTACCATAGCATCTACCCCCTTTACCATACCATCTATCCTCCTTTACCATACCATCTACTCCTCCTTTACCATACCATCTACTCCTCCTTTATGCCTACCCTCTTTACCATGCCATCTAATCCCCTTTACCATACCATCTACATCTACCCTCCTTTACCATACCATCATCTATCTACTCTCCATTACCTCCTACCCCTTTACCATACCATCTGCCCTCCTTTACCATACCTTCTACTCCTCCTTTACCATCTACCATCTGCCCTCCTTTACCATACCATCTACTCCCCTTTACCATACCATCTACTCCTCCTTTACCATACCATCTACTCCCCTTTACCATACCATCTACACCTCCACCATGCCATCTAATCCCCATACCATCTACTCTCCTTTACCATACCATCTATCTACTCTCCTTTACCATACCATCTACCCTCCTTTACCATACCATCTACTCCCCTTTACCATACCATCTACCCCCCTTTACCATACCATCTACTCCCCTTTTACCATGCCATCTACCCTCCTTTACATACCATCTACCCTCCTTTCTCCTTTACCATACCATCTACCATCCTTTACCATACCATCTACCCCTCTTTACCATACCATCTACCATCTATTTCACTCACCATTACCATCCAGCCCCAGGTGTGTGAGCGTGTGTATGTGGGGGTTTGTGTGTGTAGGTCTCTCTAACAACAGCCTATGTTTCACTCTGATATACTGGAGAAGATATTACAACATGCTACTAACTAGAAATGTGATTTTCTGCAGGCGGAAATGGAAAAGGGTGGTACATTAGTGTTTGTGTATTTAGATGAGCACAGTTCTTGGAGGCACAACCATCATAAGAGCATTTATTCGAACAAACAGTCATACACCCACTGTGCAGTCAGTCAGTCAGTCAATCATTCAGAACAGCAAGCAGCACCTTCTTCTCCCTCCCTCCTTCTCTCAGTTCTTGGAGGCACTCCCCCCCTCCCTGCCTCCCTCCCTGCCTCAGTTCTTGGAGGCACTCCCCCCTCTCTCCCTCCCTGCCTCCCTCCCTGCCTCAGTTCTTGGAGGCAATCCCTCCCTCCCTGTCTCAGTTCTTGGAAGCACTCCCTCCCTCCCTGCCTCCCTCACTCCCTCCCTCCCTAACTGCCTCCCTCCCTCCCTCCCTCAGTTCTTTGAGGCACTCCCTCCCTCCCTCCCTGCCTCCCTCCCTCCCTCAGTTCTTGGAGGCACTCCCTGCCTGCCTCCCTGCCTGCCTGCCTGCCTGCCTGCCTGCCTGCCTGCCTGCCCCTCCCTGCCTCCCTCCCTGCCTGCCTCCCTGCCTGCCTGCCTCCTCCCTGCCTGCCTCCCTCCCTGCCTGCCTCCCTCCCTCCCTGCCTCCCTTTCTCCTGTTAATCTCTCCAATGCCGATAAATTGCAGCTAAAGTACTGCGCTGAGTGCTGTTAAATTGCAGGATAAGTGATTAGGAGAGAGTGAAGGTGTGGGTGAGAGAGTGTGTGAGTACAGGAAGAGAGTAGGACTGTTGATTTTTAGAAGAGAACATCCTTCTTTCAGTAAACATTGACCCCTAACAGATCATCATAGCAGGTCAAATCAGGCCTCATTAGGCTGCCTGTTTGACCTTTGACCCTATTTGACCTCAGTGTGCCCCCAGGCTCTAAACATACCATTTATAATCTACTAGATGGAGGATTAGGCTAACCCCTGAGGCATTTCACCAGGAGCGTGTAGGCTATTAATTACATAGCACGGTATAAGCCTACGCACATGCACACACGCTCATACACACACAAATACACACTGATGCATGCATACAACAATACACATAGAGAGAGAGAGAGAGAGAGAGTCTGACCACAGCCTCTGGCTAGGAATTAACTGTCAATCAATAATGGAGCTAATGGGTGCAGAGGACAGGAGATCATTTGATGGTGTCTGGGTCCAGTGAGTGGTTCAGCCCCCGTAGCGTTGGGTGACAACAGACTGATTTAAAGTGTTCCCCATTATTTATTGCATTGCCTATGGTGATGATGTGTGCTCTGTGTGTGTGTGAGAAACATGCCCTCTAACACAACAGTCTGGCTGTAGTATGCGTGAGGAGCTCATTGACCCCCCCTGCCCTTCCTCCCCCTCCCTCCACTGCCACTTCCTGGTGTGACAGCTGTGAATGCATAGCGTGCCTCCTCACACACCCGCACCACATGTGCATCACACGCAGGAGACACACACACACAGGTTCACAGAAACAGTTGCAAAAGACTCACTGTATCAACAATGCAGTAGAAGCAAAGAGGAATTGACACTCATTCCCACATAGAAACACACACACACACACACACCAGCCAACTTTAAAAACGCAATTACAACCACTGGTGCTGGCTGGCCCAGAAACACACTTTGCCAGCAGTAACACTTTGAACAGCAGCACCACAGCAATATGATCTGACAGTCAGAGTTCATCAGCTTCCTGCTTCTATAACTCCTATAGCAATATGATCTTACAGTCAAGAGTTCATCAGCTTCCTGCTTCTATAACTCCTATAGCAATATGATCTTACAGTCAGAGTTCATCAGCTTCCTGCTTCTATAACTCCTATAGGAATATGATCTGACAGTCAGAGTTCATCAGCTTCCTGATTCTATAACTCCTATAGGAATATGATCTGACAGTCAGAGTTCATCAGCTTCCTGCTTCTATAACTCCTATAGGAATATGATCTGACAGTCAGAGTTCATCAGCTTCCTGCTTCTATAACTCCTATAGGAATATGATCTGACAGTCAGAGTTCATCAGCTTCCTGCTTCTATAACTCCTATAGGAATATGATCTGACAGTCAGAGTTCATCAGCTTCCTGCTTCTATAACTCCTATAGGAATATGATCTGACAGTCAGAGTTCATCAGCTTCCTGCTTCTATAACTCCTATAGGAATATGATCTGACAGTCAGAGTTCATCAGCTTCCTGATTCTATAACTCCTATAGGAATATGATCTGACAGTCAGAGTTCATCAGCTTCCTGATTCTATAACTCCTATAGGAATATGATCTGACAGTCAGAGTTCATCAGCTTCCTGATTCTATAACTCCTATAGGAATATGATCTGACTGTCAGAGTTCATCAGCTTCTTGATTCTATAGGAATATGATCTTACAGTCAGACTTCATCAGCTTCCTGCTTCCATAACTCCTGAACATCTCTAAAACTAAGAGCATTGTAATTGGTACAAATCATTCACTAGGTTCTAGCCCTCGGCTGAATCAGGTAATAAGTGGTGTGGCTGTTGAACAAGTTGAGGATACTATATTACTTGGCGTTACCTTAGATTGTAAACTGTCATGGTCAAAACATATAGATTTGACGGTTGTAAAGTTGGGGAGAGGTCTGTCTGTAATAAAGAGATGGGGAGAGGTCTGTCTGTAATAAAGAGATGGGGAGAGGTCTGTCTGTAATAAAGAGATGGGGAGAGGTATGTCTGTAATAAAGAGATGAGGAGAGGTCTGTCTGTAATAAAGAGATGGGGAGAGATATGTCTGTAATAAAGAGATGAGGAGAGGTCTGTCTGTAATAAAGAGATGGGGAGAGGTCTGTCTGTAATAAAGAGATGAGGAGAGGTCTGTCTGTAATAAAGAGATGGGGAGAGGTATGTCTGTAATAAAGAGATGGGGAGAGATATGTCTGTAATAAAGAGATGAGGAGAGGTCTGTCCTTAATAAAGAGATGGGGAGAGGTCTGTCTGTAATAAAGAGATGAGGAGAGGTATGTCTGTAATAAAGAGATGGGGAGAGGTCTGTCTGTAATAAAGAGATGGGGAGAGGTATGTCTGTCATAAAGAGATGAGGAGAGGTCTGTCCTTAATAAAGAGATGGGGAGAGGTATGTCTGTAATAAAGAGATGAGGAGAGGTATGTCTGTAATAAAGAGATGAGGAGAGGTCTGTCCTTAATAAAGAGATGGGGAGAGGTCTGTCTGTAATAAAGAGATGAGGAGAGGTATGTCTGTCATAAAGAGATGAGGAGAGGTATGTCTGTAATATAGAGATGGGGAGAGGTCTGTCTGTAATAAAGAGATGAGGAGAGGTCTGTCTGTCATAAAGAGATGGGGAGAGGTCTGTCTGTAATAAAGAGATGGGGAGAGGTCTGTCTGTCATAAAGAGATGGGGAGAGGTCTCTCTGTAATAAAGAGATGGGGAGAGGTCTGTCTGTAATAAAGAGATGGGGAGAGGTCTGTCTGTAATAAAGAGATGGGGAGAGGTATGTCTGTAATAAAGAGATGGGGAGAGGTCTGTCTGTCATAAAGAGATGGGGAGAGGTCTCTCTGTAATAAAGAGATGGGGAGAGGTCTGTCTGTAATAAAGAGATGGGGAGAGGTCTGTCTGTAATAAAGAGATGAGGAGAGGTATGTCTGTAATATAGAGATGGGGAGAGGTCTGTCTGCAATGAAGAGATGGGGAGAGGTCTGTCTGTCATAAAGAGATGGGGAGAGGTATGTCTGTAATAAAGAGATGGGGAGAGGTATGTCTGTAATAAAGAGATGGGGAGAGGTATGTCTGTAATAAAGAGATGGGGAGAGGTATGTCTGTAATAAAGAGATGGGGAGAGGTCTCTCTGTAATAAAGAGATGGGGAGAGGTCTGTCTGTAATATAGAGATGGTGAGAGGTCTGTCTGTAATAAAAAGATGGGGAGAGGTATGTCTGTAATATAGAGATGGGGAGAGGTCTGTCTGTAATAAAGAGATGAGGAGAGGTATGTCTGTAATATAGAGATGGGGAGAGGTATGTCTGTAATAAAAAGATGGGGAGAGGTATGTCTGTAATAAAGAGATGGGGAGAGGTATGTCTGTAATAAAGAGATGGGGAGAGGTATGTCTGTAATAAAGAGATGGGGAGAGGTCTGTCTGTAATAAAGAGATGAGGAGAGGTATGTCTGTAATAAAGAGATGGGGAGAGGTCTGTCTGTAATAAAGAGATGAGGAGAGGTCTGTCTGTAATAAAGAGATGGGGAGAGATATGTCTGTAATAAAGAGATGGGGAGAGGTCTGTCTGTAATAAAGAGATGGGGAGAGGTCTGTCTGTAATAAAGAGATGAGGAGAGGTATGTCTGTAATAAAGAGATGGGGAGAGATATGTCTGTAATAAAGAGATGGGGAGAGGTCTGTCTGTAATAAAGAGATGGGGAGAGGTATGTCTGTAATAAAGAGATGGGGAGAGGTATGTCTGTAATAAAGAGATGGGGAGAGGTATGTCTGTAATAAAGAGATGGGGAGAGGTATGTCTGTAATAAAGAGATGGGGAGAGGTATGTCTGTAATAAAGAGATGGGGAGAGGTCTGTCTGTAATAAAGAGATGGGGAGAGGTATGTCTGTAATAAAGAGATGGGGAGAGGTCTGTCTGTAATAAAGAGATGAGGAGAGGTATGTCTGTAATAAAGAGATGGGGAGAGGTCTGTCTGTAATAAAGAGATGAGGAGAGGTATGTCTGTAATAAAGAGATGGGGAGAGGTATGTCTGTAATAAAGAGATGGGGAGAGGTATGTCTGTAATAAAGAGATGGGGAGAGGTATGTCTGTAATAAAGAGATGGGGAGAGGTATGTCTGTAATATAGAGATGGGGAGAGGTCTGTCTGTAATAAAGAGATGGGGAGAGGTCTGTCTGTAATAAAGAGATGGGGAGAGGTCTGTCTGTAATAAAGAGATGGGGAGAGGTATGTCTGTAATAAAGAGATGGGGAGAGGTATGTCTGTAATATAGAGATGGGGAGAGGTCTGTCTGTAATAAAGAGATGGGGAGAGGTCTGTCTGTAATAAAGAGATGAGGAGAGGTCTGTCTGTAATAAAGAGATGGGGAGAGGTCTGTCTGTAATAAAGAGATGGGGAGAGGTCTGTCTGTAATAAAGAGATGGGGAGAGGTCTGTCTGTAATAAAGAGATGGGGAGAGGTCTGTCTGTAATAAAGAGATGGGGAGAGGTCTGTCTGTAATAAAGAGATGGGGAGAGGTATGTCTGTAATAAAGAGATGGGGAGAGGTATGTCTGTAATAAAGAGATGGGGAGAGGTCTGTCTGTAATAAAGAGATGGGGAGAGGTCTGTCTGTAATAAAGAGATGGGGAGAGGTCTGTCTGTAATAAAGAGATGGGGAGAGGTCTGTCTGTAATAAAGAGATGGGGAGAGGTCTGTCTGTAATAAAGAGATGGGGAGAGGTCTGTCTGTAATAAAGAGATGGGGAGAGGTCTGTCTGTAATAAAGAGATGGGGAGAGGTCTGTCTGTAATAAAGAGATGGGGAGAGGTATGTCTGTAATAAAGAGATGGGGAGAGGTATGTCTGTAATATAGAGATGGGGAGAGGTATGTCTGTAATAAAGAGATGGGGAGAGGTATGTCTGTAATATAGAGATGGGGAGAGGTCTGTCCTTAATAAAGAGATGGGGAGAGGTCTGTCTGTAATAAAGAGATGGGGAGAGATATGTCTGTAATAAAGAGATGACACCACACTCCAAAAAGCAAGTCCTGCAGGCTCTAGTTTTATCTTATCTTGATTATTGTCCAGTCGTGTGGTTCAGTGCTGCAGGGAAAGACCTAGTTAAACTGCAGCTGGCCCAGAACAGAGTAGCACCTCTTGCTCTACATCAGAGGGCTGATATAAATACTATGCAAGCCAAGTCTCTTTTGGCTAAGAGTTGAGGAGAGACTGACTGCATCACTTCTTATTCTTATAAGAAACATTAATGTGTTGAAAATCCCAATTGTTTGCATAGGCAAATTACACACAGCTATGACACACACACTTATCCCACCAGACAGGCCACCAGGGGTCTTTTCACATTCCCCAAATCCAGAACAAATTCAAGAAAGTGTACAGTATTATATAGAGCCATTATTGTATGGAACTTCCTTCCATCTCATATTGCTCAAATACACAGCAAACCTGGTTTAAAAAAAAACAGATGAAGCAACACCTCACGACACAACACCTCACGACACAACGCCTCACAACACCTCACAACACAACACCTCACAACACCTCACAACACCTCACGGCACAACACCTCAGGGCACAACACCTCACAACACCTCACGGCACAACACCTCACGGCACAACACCTCACGGCACAACGCCTCACAACACCTCACAACACCTCACGACACCTCACGACACAACACCTCACGACACAACACAACACCTCACGGCACAACACCTCACAACACCTCACAACACCTCACGGCACAACACCTCACAACACCTCACAACACCTCACAACACCTCACGGCACAACACCTCACAACACCTCACGGCACAACGCCTCACGGCACAACACCTCACAACACCTCACGGCACAACACCTCACGGCACAACACCTCACGGCACAACACCTCACGGCACAACACCTCACGGCACAACACCTCACAACACCTCACGGCACAACACCTCACGGCACAACACCTCACAACACCTCACAACACCTCACGGCACAACACCTCACGGCACAACACCTCACAACACCTCACGGCACAACACCTCACAACACCTCACGGCACAACACCTCACGGCACAACACCTCACAACACCTCACGACACAACACCTCACGGCACAACACCTCACGGCACACACACGACACCTCACGACACAACACCTCACGGCACAACACCTCACAACACCTCACGACACAACACCTCACGACACAACACCTCACAACACCTCACAACACCTCACAACACCTCACAACACCTCACAACACCTCACAACACCTCACGACACAACACCTCACGACACAACACCTCACGGCACAACACCTCACAACACCTCACAACACCACACCACACCTCACAACACCTCACAACACCTCACAACACCTCACAACACCTCACAACACCTCACGACACAACGCCTCACGGCACAACGCCTCACGGCACAACACCTCACGGCACAACACCTCACGGCACAACGCCTCACGGCACAACACCTCACGGCACAACACCTCACGGCACAACACCTCACGGCACAACACCTCACGGCACAACACCTCACGACACAACACCTCACGGCACAACACCTCACGGCACAACACCTCACGGCACAACACCTCACGACACAACACCTCACGGCACAACACCTCACGGCACAACACCTCACGGCACAACACCTCACGGCACAACACCTCACGGCACAACGCCTCACGGCACAACGCCTCACGGCACAACACCTCACGGCACAACACCTCACGGCACAACACCTCACGGCACAACGCCTCACGGCACAACGCCTCACGGCACAACACCTCACGGCACAACACCTCACGGCACAACACCTCACGGCACAACACCTCACGGCACAACACCTCACGGCACAACACCTCACGGCACAACACCTCACAACACCTCACGGCACAACACCTCACAACACCTCACAACACCTCACGGCACAACACCTCACGGCACAACACCTCACGGCACAACACCTCACGGCACAACACCTCACGGCACAACACCTCACGGCACAACACCTCACAACACCTCACGGCACAACACCTCACGGCACAACACCTCACGGCACAACACCTCACGGCACAACACCTCACGGCACAACACCTCACGGCACAACACCTCACGGCACAACACCTCACGGCACAACGCCTCACGGCACAACGCCTCACGGCACAACACCTCACGGCACAACACCTCACGGCACAACACCTCACGGCACAACGCCTCACAACGCCTCACGGCACAACACCTCACGGCACAACGCCTCACGGCACAACACCTCACGGCACAACGCCTCACGGCACAACGCCTCACGGCACAACGCCTCACGGCACAACGCCTCACGGCACAACACCTCACGGCACAACACCTTACGGCACAACACCTCACGGCACAACACCTCACGGCACAACACCTCACGGCACAACACCTCACGACACAACACCTCACGGCACAACACCTCACGGCACAACACCTGCATGCACGGTACACAGATGCATGCACGATACACAGGTACATGCACGGCACATAGATGCATGCACAATACACAGATGCATGCACGGTACACAGATGCATGCACGGTACACAGATGCATGCACAATACACAGAAGCATGCACGGTACACAGATGCATGCACGATACACAGAAGCATGCACGGTACACAGATGCATGCACGATACACAGGTACATGCACGGCACATAGATGCATGCACAATACACAGAAGCATGCACGGTACACAGATGCATGCACGATACACAGGTACATGCACGGCACATAGATGCATGCACAATACACAGATGTGTGCACGATACAGATACAGGACTACAGCTAAGTCAAGATCTAAATCAGATATCTTCTGTGAAATCTACAATAAGTGGTCATTTTTTCTCCTCTCTTCTTTCCTTCTCTCTGGAGTGAAATATGGAACAGAATCTCTCTCTCTCTCTCTCTCTCTCTCTCTCTCTCTCTCTCTCTCTCTCTCTCTCTCTCTCTCTCTCTCTCTCTCTCTCTCTCTCTCTCTCTCTCTCTCTCTCTCTCTCTCTCTCTCTCTCTCTCTCTCTCTCTCTCTCTCTCTCTCTCTCTCTCTCTCTCTCTCTCTCTCTCTCTCTCTCTCTCTCTCCCTCCCTCCCTCCCTCCCTCCCTCCCTCCCTCTCCCACCTCTCTCTCCCACCTCTCTCTCTCACCTCTCTTCCAGCTGATGCAGGTCTTCCCTCTGTTCCTCCAGATGAGTGCTGGACTGTTGGAGTTTTTCTTTCAGGACTCTCCATCTCTCCTCACTCCTTTTTTCTATCTCCTCATTTAGGAATCTCCTCTCTTCAAACCTCTTTTCATGTTCTTCTCTCAGGACTTTCTCTTTCTCTGTGGCCCCTCTCTGGATCTCTTCTCTCAGAGCCCTCTCCCACTCCTCTCTGCCCAGTTCCAGCAGCTCTCTCTTGGCTCTCTCTCTCTCTGTGGTCCCTCTCTGGTTCTGGAGCTCTCTCTCCACCTGGGCCAACCTGTCCTGGAGGAGCTGGAACTCGTGGAGGATGAGATAACTCACACCGCAGTACTGACACACAGTCTCCGACCTCTCCATCTGGAAACAACGGGACAGAAAGTACATCAGTCTCTCAGCCAATCGATCCAATAATGTAATCCAAACTAATGTGATTTTAACCACCACCAACTGTAACTCTACCCTTGCCTCTAACCTTAACCCTCAAATAGCTTCCTAACCATTACAATTCTTGTGATGATATAAACCCCTTATAAGGGATGCATATTTCTGTCCGTTTTGCTGCCAACTAATTAACCCTCATTACCCGGTCAACAAACGGTTACATTTGTTCCAAACAGTAAAATGACCTGACCAACAAAATAATACCATCAGAGCTATATAACGTATATAATGACGAGATGCTTACAAGCTTAGGCCAGAAAATAAACACATTGGACTTATTTTGGATCGATTTGGGGGAGAATGAAACCTCTCACTTCGCCTCTTCCTCTCTGATACAATGCACGCATACAAGTCCTGGCTATTGTTCATTAAGAGCTTAATGGAAACATGTAGTATAGCGAGCCTTTTATCTTCCAGTCTAAATGCTATAGTCTACTATGGAACATGAAACTCCTGTAACGAAGCAGATGATAACATGTCATTTTCAAACATTTACCCAAAATGCAATTTGCGTAAAACACAGTTGTAAACTGCACACTTAACGCGAGCGGCTCCATATGTGAAAGAGATGAACATCTCGGTTACAAACTTAGAAAGAGGGGGACTCTAATAGCAACTACTATGATGGGTTGCTAATATCACTAGGATTGTGACTTGTGGCTTCTGGACATGGAAAGAAAGTTGATATGAAAACCAATAGAACAAGGAGAGAAATACTGGTCAATGGCATCAGGAGGTCTTTCTAAAATAACTGCCTCCATGTTTTTATGGATGGATTTTCTCAAGGCTCCACTGAAAGGAAGAAGACATGCCTCATTATTTGAACTAAAGTAAAGGTTTCAAACCATTATACTGCCTCAAGCCCACATTGCACCATGGTGGTTGACGCGCTCATAGTAGGCAGGCTATAGAATACCACAGTATGAGTCACAATACCCAGAAAACCTTGTAGTCAAATAGGGAAAGGGTTCCCAGCATTTTTCTACCATTTCATTTTTCCCATAGGGGATTTTAGAAACACTTAAAATAAGGGCTGTGTTTCGTGTAGGCTTACCCTGGCGTGGCGTTTTGATAAACGTGTAAATCTCTCTCAGACAAGGTGACTTATCAATATATATTCGCCTGTATCTATCCCCCAAACATGGAATGCTAATTAGCTGCTAATGTGGCTATCATAAAGAACTACAAATACCATAATGATCTGGACCAGACTGCCGAATTGAGGCAAAGGTAAGAATCTCTGTATTAACTATCTAATGTTAGCTAAATGTAGTAATGAATACATTTCTTTAAATGGACAATTCTGTGAACTGTCTTGTGCTAGTTTTAGTCTCTGTATCCTGTCTGACAGGTGATATTCCTCTCCTCTAACTAGTCTCTGTATCCTGTCTGACAGGTGATATTCCTCTCCTCTAACTAGTCTCTGTATCCTGTCTGACAGGTGATATTCCTCTCCTCTAACTAGTCTCTGTATCCTGTCTGACAGGTGATATTCCTCTCCTCTAACTAGTCTCTGTATCCTGTCTGACAGGGTAATATTCATCTCCTCTAACTAGTCTCTGTATCCTGTCTGACAGGTGATATTCCTCTCCTCTAACTAGTCTCTCTGTCTGACAGGTGATATTCCTCTCCTCTAACTAGTCTCTGTATCCTGTCTGACAGGTGAGTCTCTGTATCAGTCTCTGTATCCTGTCTGACAGGTGATATTCCTCTCCTCTAACTAGTCTCTGTATCCTGTCTGACAGGTGATATTCCTCTCCTCTAAGTCTCTAGTCTCTGTATCTCTGTCTGACAGGTAATATTCCTCTCCTCTAACTAGTCTCTGTATCCTGTCTGACAGGTGATATTCCTCTCCTCTAACTAGTCTCTGTATTCTGTCTGACAGGTGATATTCATCTCCTCTAACTAGTCTCTGTATCCTGTCTGACAGGTGATATTCCTCTCCTCTAACTAGTCTCTGTATCCTGTCTGACAGGTGATATTCCTCTCCTCTAACTAGTCTCTGTATCCTGTCTGACAGGTGATATTCCTCTCTCTAACTAGTCTCTGTATCCTGTCTGACAGGTGATATTCCTCTTCTCTAACTAGTCTCTGTATCCTGTCTGACAGGTGATATTCCTCTCCTCTAACTAGTCTTCTTTATCCTGTCTGACAGGTGATATTCCTCTCCTCTAACTAGTCTCTGTATCCTGTCTGACAGGTGATATTCATCTCCTCTAACTAGTCTCTGTATCCTGTCTGACAGGTGATATTCCTCTCCTCTAACTAGTCTCTGTATCCTGTCTGACAGGTATTCATCTCCTCTAACTAGTCTCTGTATCCTGTCTGACAGGTGATATTCCTCTAACTAGTCTCTGTATTCTGTCTGACAGGTGATATTCCTCTCCTCTAACTAGTCTCTGTATCCTGTCTGACAGGTGATATTCCTCTCCTCTAACTAGTCTCTGTATCCTGTCTGACAGGTGATATTCCTCTCCTCTAACTAGTCTCTGTATCCTGTCTGACAGGTGATATTCCTCTCCTCTAACTAGTCTCTCTATCCTGTCTGACAGGTGATATTCCTCTCCTCTAACTAGTCTCTGTATCCTGTCTGACAGGTGATATTCATCTCCTCTAACTAGTCTCTGTATCCTGTCATACAGGTGATATTCCTCTCCTCTAACTAGTCTCTGTATCCTGTCTGACAGGTGATATTCCTCTCCTCTAACTAGTCTCTGTATCCTGTCTGACAGGTGATATTCATATCCTCTAACTAGTCTCTGTATCCTGTCTGACAGGTGATATTCCTCTCCTCTAACTAGTCTCTGTATCCTGTCTGACAGGTGATATTCCTCTCCTCTAACTAGTCTCTGTATCCTGTCTGACAGGTGATATTCCTCTCCTCTAACTCTGTATCCTGTCTGACAGGTGATATTCCTCTTCTCTAACTAGTCTCTGTATCCTGTCTGACAGGTGATATTCCTCTCCTCTAACTAGTCTCTGTATCCTTCTGACAGGTGATATTCCTCTCCTCTAACTAGTCTCTGTATCCTGTCTGACAGGTGATATTCCTCTCCTCTAACTAGTCTCTGTATCCTGTCTGACAGGTGATATTCATCTCCTCTAACTAGTCTCTGTATCCTGTCTGACAGGTGATATTCCTCTCCTCTAACTAGTCTCTGTATCCTGTCTAACAGGTGATATTCCTCTCCTCTAACTAGTCTCTGTATCCTGTCTGACAGGTGATATTCCTCTCCTCTAACTAGTCTCTGTATCCTGTCTGACAGGTGATATTCCTCTCCTCTAACTAGTCTCTGTATCCTGTCTGACAGGTGATATTCCTCTCCTCTAACTAGTCTCTGTATCCTGTCTGACAGGTGATATTCCTCTCCTCTAACTAGTCTCTGTATCCTGTCTGACAGGTGATATTCATCTCCTCTAACTAGTCTCTGTATCCTGTCTGACAGGTGATATTCCTCTCCTCTAACTAGTCTCTGTATCCTGTCTGACAGGTGGTAAATAAGATGCATGACGACTAACAAAAATACACAAGCGCCAATTTAATTCCACACAATTATACAAATTAACCAGCCTCACCAGCTCCCACTCTCACCTCCACCCACCAGTCAATCTCACCAACTCCCACTCTCACCTCCACCCACCAGCCAATTTCACCAGCTCCCACTCTCACCTCCACCCACTAGTCAATCTCACCAACTCCCACTCTCACCTCCACCCACCAGTCAATTTCACCAGCTCCCACCTCCACCCACCAGTCAATTTCACCAGCTCCCACTCTCACCTCCACCCACTAGTCAATCTCACCAGCTCCCACTCTCACCTCCACCCACTAGTCAATTTCACCAGCTCCCACTCTCACCTCCACCCACTAGTCAATCTCACCAGCTCCCACTCTCACCTCCACCCACTAATCAATCTCACCAACTCCCACTCTCACCTCCACCCACCAGTCAATTTCACCAGCTCCCACTCTCACCTCCACCCACTAGTCAATCTCACCAACTCCCACTCTCACCTCCACCCACCAGTCAATCTCACCAGCTCCCACTCTCACCTCCACCCACCAGTCAATCTCACCAGCTCCCACTCTCACCTCCACCCACCAGTCAATCTCACCAACTCCCACTCTCACCTCCACCCACCAGTCAATCTCACCAGCTCCCACTCTCACCTCCACCCACCAGTCAATCTCACCAGCTCCCACTCTCACCTCCACCCACCAGTCAATCTCACCAGCTCCCACTCTCACCTCCACCCACCAGTCAATCTCACCAACTCCCACTCTCACCTCCACCCACCAGTCAATCTCACCAGCTCCCACTCTCACCTCAGTAAACACAGAGGGCTGGTGATGACAACATAGAGGGAGAGAAAAAGAGGGAACAAGATAAAAGGAGTGAGAGGTGGGACAATGAGAGAGGAGAGAGAAGGATACGTGAGCAGGGGACATCATTGTGTGTCTACCAGAGTAGGCCGACATTCTATTTTCTTTCCATTTGATGTTTGACAAATGGCTGACGTGTGAGCTCACCTACACTAGCTTTCCTGGTGACATGTGCTTTTAAAAACAGTTGTATATCAGAAACAGGCCCTGCTGCTGCTGTCTGTGACCGTTGTTATTATGGCTGTCATTTCTCACCGCTTCTGATGTCTGGATTACATCCCAACCCAGAGGTCTCCCAGTGAAAACGTGACACAGGATGTTCTGGTGACAATCTGACAGTTCACGTGTCTTTGAGGCACAAGTTTGTCGACAAGGTGAAGCAAAGCCCAGAAATGTGTCAGTCATCCGTAAAACACACCGTGGCCGAACGAATGGCAGACTGTCATGTGTTTTCCTCTTAAGTCTATACTCTGACAACGCACAGACAGGGGTCAAATTATAAAACTATACAGAACCAGTCAAATGTTTGGACACACCTGCTCATTCAAGGGTTTTTCTTTATTTGTACAATTTTCTACATTGTAGAATAATAGTGAAGACATCAAAACTATGAAATAACACATATGGAATCATGTAGTAACCAAACAAGTGTTAAATAAATTAAATTATATTTTAGATTTTTCAAAGTAGCCACCCTTTGCCTTGATGACAGCTTTGCACACACTCTTGTCATTCTCTGGTTACTGAATATCTGTCTTCCTGTTGATCACCCTCTTCCAGTGCTCCTTCACTCTCTGTCAGTCTTCATTTATGCCATGTCCCTGTCTAGATGAAAGGTTTATCTATGTCATATCTACCTGCATCTGCCGTGTGTGTGTGTGTGTGTGTGTGTGTGTGTGTGTGTGTGTGTGTGTGTGTGTGTGTGTGTGTGTGTGTGTGTGTGTGTGTGTGTGTGTGTGTGTGTGTGTGTGTGTGTGTGTGTGTGTGTGTGTGTGTGTGTGTGTGTGTGTGTGTGTGTGTGTGTGTGTGTGTGTAGGGCTGTTGTGGTGGCCTTATTACCGCCACACTGGCAGTAATGAGTCATGACCACAGTCAAATTCTATGTGATCATTGAGTCACGGTAATCTCTCATTCACTCTGGACATGTGTTAGTAGAACCCAACTCATTAATGATCACCAGGCTGCTAATGGCCTGCTACTCAGGGCTCTATTGTCCCTCCATCAGGTCCTAATGGCCTGGTACTCAGGGCTCTACTGTCCCTCCATCAGGTCCTAATGGCCTGGTACTCAGGGCTCTATTGTCCCTCCATCAGGTCCTAATGGCCTGGTACTCAGGGCTCTACTGTCCCTCCTCTAATGGCCTGGTTGCTCTATTGTCCCTCCATCAGGTCCTAATGGCCTGGTACTCAGGGCTCTATTGTCCCTCCATCAGGTCCTAATGGCCTGGTACTCAGGGCTCTACTGTCCCTCCATCAGGTCCTAATGGCCTGGTACTCAGGGCTCTATTGTCCCTCCATCAGGTCCTAATGGCCTGGTACTCAGGGCTCTACTGTCCCTCCATCAGGTCCTAATGGCCTGGTACTCAGGGCTCTATTGTCCCTCCATCAGGTCCTAATGGCCTGGTACTCAGGGCTCTACTGTCCCTCCATCAGGTCCTAATGGCCTGGTACTCAGGGCTCTATTGTCCCTCCATCAGGTCCTAATGGCCTGGTACTCAGGGCTCTACTGTCCCTCCATCAGGTCCTAATGGCCTGGTACTCAGGGCTCTACTTTCCCTCCATCAGGTCCTAATAGCCTGGTACTCAGGGCTCTATTGTCCCTCCATCAGGTCCTAATGGCCTGTCCCTCCATCAGGTCTAATGGCCTGCTACTCAGGGCTCTATTGTCCCTCCATCAGGTCCTAATGGCCTGGTACTCAGGGCTCTACTGTCCCTCCATCAGGTCCTAATGGCCTGGTACTCAGGGCTATATTGTCCCTCCATCAGGTCCTAATGGCCTGGTACTCAGGGCTCTACTGTCCCTCCATCAGGTCCTAATGGCCTGGTACTCAGGGCTATATTGTCCCTCCATCAGGTCCTAATGGCCTGGTACTCAGGGCTATATTGTCCCTCCATCAGGCCCTAATGGCCTGATACTCAGGGCTCTATTGTCCCTCCATTGGTCCTAATGGTCTGGTACTCGGGGCTCTATTGTCCCTCTAACCTCTCTGACATCAATGCAAATACAATCTAAAATCACATCATCAAAACAGCATGTGCTTTTAAATCTCACCTCACTGTGATCATTGATGTGAAGAAAGAAGTTCAACAACAGGTTGAAACTGAATGGAAAACCTAGTTGTTGTGGATGTTGTTTCAAAGCCTTACAACAACAAAACGGACAGCGCTTTCTAAGGTGAGGATTCATTTAAAACACCATATGCATATTAGTGCTTAGTACACATAGGCTTATACATGAGCCCAAGCCTGGAAAAAACCCTGAATTAAAAGAATGAACCCAAGGGAAAGTTGCCTCCATTTTCTATTCAAGTGCACACGGATGACATTCATTTCTCTCTTCCCCTGTTCTTGACCACTTAATAATGGGTCATTCTAAATCAAAACTAATTTTTACATATTGTACTGAAACTAAAATATAAATGCAACAATTTTAAAGATTTTATTGAGTTACAGATCATATAAGGAAATCAGTCAAATGAATTAAATTCATTAGATCCTAATCTATGGATTTCAGATGACTGGGCAGGATTGTAGTCAGGGGTGGGCCTTGGAGGGCATAGGCCCACCTACTTGGCAGCCAGGCCCACTTACTTGGCAGCCAGGCCCACCCACTTGGCAGCCAGGCCCACTCACTTGGCAGCCAGGCCCACCCACTTGGCAGCCAGGCCCACCCACTTGGCAGCAAGGCCCACCCACTTGGCAGCAAGGCCCACTCACTGGGGAGCCAGGCCCACTCCCTGGGGAGCCAGGCCCACTCCCTGGGGAGCCAGGCCCACTCCTGGCAGCCAGGCCCACACACTTGGCAGCCAGGCCCACCCACTTGGCAGCCAGGCCCACCCACTTGGCAGCCAGGCCCACCCACTTGGCAGCCAGGCCCACCCACTTGGCAGCCAGGCCCACCCACTTGGCAGCAAGGCCCACTCACTGGGGAGCCAGGCCCACTCACTGGGGAGCCAGGCCCACCCACTTGGCAGCCAGGCCCACCTACTTGGCAGCAAGGCCCACTCACTGGGGAGCCAGGCCCACTCACTGGGGAGCCAGGCCGACCAACTTGGCAGCCAGGCCCACCCACATGGCAGCAAGGCCCACCAACTTGGCAGCCAGGCCCACCCACTTGGCAGCCAGGCCCACCTACTTGGCAGCAAGGCCCACTCACTGGGGAGCCAGGCCCACTCACTGGGGAGCCAGGCCCACTCACTGGGGAGCCAGGCCCACCAACTTGGCAGCCAGGCCCACCCACATGGCAGCAAGGCCCACCCACTTGGCAGCCAGGCCCACCAACTTGGCAGCCAGGCCCACTCACTGGGGATCCAGGCCCAGGCCAATCAGAATGAGTTTTCCCCCATAAAAGGGCTTTATTACAGACAGAAATACTCCTCAACAACTCTGGCATGGTGTTGTGTGACTAAACTGTACAAGTGGCCTTTTATTGTCCCCAGCACAAGGTGCACCTATGTAATGCTCATTCTGTTTAATCAGCTTCTTAATATGCCACACCTGTCAGAAACATGTATTACTTTGACAAAGGAGAAATTCTCACTAACAGGGATGTAAACATATTTGTATCACAACATTTGAGATAAATAAACTTTTTGCGCAAAAGGAACATTTCTCTTGTTTTTTATTTCAGCTCATGAAACATGGGACCAACACTTTACATGTTGCATTTATAATTTTGTTCAGTGCAGTAAAGACAAGATTACATTGCGAATAGTGTTATGGGTGAAAAGATGATCACTTGATAAGAGAACAGCGTGTGCAGCCTGAGATAACCGGCTGACAGAATGTCCTGACCGCCACAGCCCTAGGTCTGCGTGTGTTGTGATGTGTGGATGACTGAGTTATTTTTATTTTGTGCAAAATGTCCACACGCTTCCTGGAGGCTCAGAGACAGAGAGGATTGTGAAGTGCAGACAGGATCAGCAGGGTGTGTATGTCTGTGAAAGCCAGTCTATGTGTGTCTTCATGTGTGTGAGCCTGTCTATGTCTGTGTGTTTGGGTGTGTGTGAGGAGGCAGGCAGGGGGGGGGTTCAGTCAGGCCATGGTTGAGACACGGTTGAGGCCTCAGGTCAGACCAGGTTTCTATATCGCTCTCTTGTTTTCTTCCACAATCACTCAGGCACATACCCCACCCCGACACACACTCAAACACACACATCCGTGCTCACACCCGATAAAGATACGAAGACAGACAGCACTCTAAGCACATTATCACACACACACGCACACACACACACACAGGCCCTGGGGGCGGTGTGTTCGTTGTTCTCGTGATAGAGCTGGTTCCTGCAGAAAGACCCCTTGCCCTTGGCACTGACACATTCGCTTAGCACTCAAACTACAAGCTAACCCCTTCAACTCCCCCTCCCCACACACACCCTTTATACCCCCTCCCCCAGAACTGACACAAGGAGAGAAGAGGAATTAAATCATAAAGAAAAGAGGAAAAAGAAAGATAGAAAGAACGGGCTTGGTGGTTCATTTGCTAATGCCGGCAGCCAATGAGAGTGAGTTCACCTGTTACACCTAGCCTAGCAAGAGTGTTGGAGCTCCCCTCTACTACAATACCTGTTACACCTAGCCTAGCAGGAGTGTTGGAGCTCCCCTCTACTACAATACCTGTTACACCTAGCCTAGCAGGTGTGTTGGAGCTCCCCTCTACTACAATACCTGTTACACCTAGCCTAGCAGGTGTGTTGGAGCTCCCCTCTACTACAATACCTGTTACACCTAGCCTAGCAGGTGTGTTGGAGCTCCCCTCTACTACAATACCTGTTACACCTAGCCTAGCAGGTGTGTTGGGCCTCACCCACCTCTACTACAATACCTGTTACACCTAGCCTAGCAGGAGTGTTGGAGCTCCCCTCTACTACAATACCTGTTACACCTAGCCTAGCAGGAGTGTTGGAGCTCCCCTCTACTACAATACCTGTTACACCTAGCCTAGCAGGAGTGTTGGAGCTCCCCTCTACTACAATACCTGTTACACCTAGCCTAGCATACCTGTTACACCTAGCCTAGCAGGTGTGTTGGAGCTCCCATCTACTACAATACCTGTTACACCTAGCCTAGCAGGTGTGTTGGAGCTCCCTCTACTACAATACCTGTTACACCTAGCCTAGCAGGAGTGTTGGAGCTCCCTCCTCAATACCCACCTAGCCTAGCAGGAGTGTTGGAGCTCCCCTCTACTACAATACCTGTTACACCTAGCCTAGCAGGAGTGTTGGACCTCACCCACCTCTACTACAATACCTGTTACAACTAGCCTAGCAGGAGTGTTGGAGCTCCCCTCTACTACAATACCTGTTACACCTAGCCTAGCAGGAGTGTTGGAGCTCCCCTCTACTACAATACCTGTTACACCTAGCCTAGCAGGAGTGTTGGAGCTCCCCTCTACTACAATACCTGTTACACCTAGCCTAGCAGGAGTGTTGGAGCTCCCCTCTACTACAATACCTGTTACACCTAGCCTAGCAGGAGTGTTGGACCTCACCCACCTCTACTACAATACCTGTTACACCTAGCCTAGCAGGAGTGTTGGACCTCACCCACCTCTACTACAATACCTGTTACAACTAGCCTAGCAGGAGTGTTGGACCTCACCCACCTCTACTACAATACCTGTTACACCTAGCCTAGCAGGAGTGTTGGACCTCACCCACCTCTACTACAATACCTGTTACAACTAGCCTAGCAGGAGTGTTGGAGCTCCCCTCTACTACAATACCTGTTACACCTAGCCTAGCAGGTGTGTTGGACCTCACCCACCTCTACTACAATACCTGTTACAACTAGCCTAGCAGGAGTGTTGGACCTCACCCACCTCTACTACAATACCTGTTACAACTAGCCTAGCAGGAGTGTTGGACCTCACCCACCTCTACTACAATACCTGTTACAACTAGCCTAGCAGGAGTGTTGGACCTCACCCACCTCTACTACAATACCTGTTACAACTAGCCTAGCAGGAGTGTTGGAGCTCCCCTCTACTACAATACCTGTTACACCTAGCCTAGCAGGAGTGTTGGACCTCACCCACCTCTACTACAATACCTGTTACACCTAGCCTAGCAGGAGTGTTGGAGCTCCCCTCTACTACAATACCTGTTACACCTAGCCTAGCAGGAGTGTTGGAGCTCCCCTCTACTACAATACCTGTTACACCTAGCCTAGCAGGAGTGTTGGACCTCACCCACCTCTACTACAATACCTGTTACAACTAGCCTAGCAGGAGTGTTGGAGCTCCCCTCTACTACAATACCTGTTACAACTAGCCTAGCAGGAGTGTTGGACCTCACCCACCTCTACTACAATACCTGTTACAACTAGCCTAGCAGGAGTGTTGGAGCTCCCCTCTACTACAATACCTGTTACACCTAGCCTAGCAGGAGTGTTGGAGCTCCCCTCTACTACAATACCTGTTACAACTAGCCTAGCAGGAGTGTTGGAGCTCCCCTCTACTACAATACCTGTTTCACCTAGCCTAGCAGGAGTGTTGGAGCTCCCTCTACTACAATACCTGTTTCACCTAGCCTAGCAGGAGTGTTGGAGCTCCCCTCTACTACAATACCTGTTTCACCTAGCCTAGCAGGAGTGTTGGAGCTCCCCTCTACTACAATACCTGTTACAGCTAGCCTAGCAGGAGTGTTGGAGCTCCCCTCTACTACAATACCTGTTACACCTAGCCTAGCAGGAGTGTTGGAGCTCCCCTCTACTACAATACCTCTGCCTTTTTGTGTGTGTGTGTGTGTGTGTGTATTTGTCTGTGTGTGTCTGTGTGTGTACTTGTCTGTATGTGTGTGTGTGTGTGTGTGTGTGTGTGTCTGTCTGTCTGTGTGTGTACTTGTCTATGTGTGTGTGTGTGGGGGGGGAGCGCATTGTCTCATGCACAGGGGGTGGCGATGAAGCACTTTACAGACAAAGCACCTAAAATAGTCTCCTCCTCTCCCCTCCTCCCCTCTCCTCTATGCAGCTTCCCCTAACCGTCTCCTCAAATCCCACTGGCAGAAGTGGGTCACTGTCACACACGCACCGTCTGTCTCTCCCTCTCACACACACACACACACACACACACACACACACACACACACACACACACACACACACACACACACACACACACACACACACACACACACACACACACACACACACACACACACACACTATAACTCAAATCAGACCACACACATCCCTTGCCAACTGACCCCCCACACCCCTTCACGAACAGTCTTCGTCTCTGTCGCACCTAAGCAACCCTCCCTTAACTCTATTCAATCCTACCCTACCCTATCCTATCCTCCCAACCGTAACCATTTTCAAGCCCTCCCAACCTTAACCCTATTCAATCAAATCCTACCCTATTCTATTCTATCCTACCCTATTCTAGCCTAGCCTATCCTACCCAACCCTCCTAACCTTAACCCTATTAAATCCTATCCTACCCTATTAAATCCTATCCTACCCTATTCAATCCTATCCTACCCTATTCAATCCTAACCTACCCTATTCAAACATATCCTATCCTACCCAACCCTCTCAACCTTAACCCTATTCAACTCTATCCTACCCTATTCAAACCTATCTTACCCTATTCAACCCTATCCTATCCTACCCAACCCTCTCAACTTTAACCCTATTCAACTCTATCCTACCCTATTCAAACCTATCCTACCCTATTCAACTCTATCCTACCCTATTCAATCCTATCCTACCCTACCCAACCCTCACCCTATTCAACCCTATCCTACGTTATTCTATCCTACCCTACCCAACCCTCCCAACCTTAACCCTATTCAATCCTATCCTACCTTATTATATCCTACCCAACCCTCTCAACCTTAACCATATTCTATCCTATCATATTCAACCCTATCCTACCCTATTCAATCCCATACTATTATGTTCGATCTTACCCTATCGAACCCTACCCTAACCTAGGATAGAATAGGATAGGGTAGAGTAGGGTAGTATAGGATAGAGAAGGTTAGGATATGGTTAGGTATAGCAGGGTAGAATAGGGTAGAATAGGGGTAGGCCCTATCCGACCCCACCCCACCCTACCCTACACTACCCTTTCCTATCCTACCCTATCCAATACTACCCCATCCTACCCTACTCTACCTTATCCTACCCTATCATACCCTACCCTACTCTAACTTACTCTATCATATACTACCCTATCCTAACCTACCCTACTCTATTCTCCCCTATCCTACCTACCTACCGTATCCTATCCTACCCAACCCTACCCTTC
>NC_068438.1:44327263-44374763 GCF_023373465.1 Oncorhynchus keta
TACAGGACTGACACTATACCCTACAGGACTGACACTATACCCTACAGGACTGACACTATACCCTACAGGACCTGCAGGACTGACACTATACCCTACAGGACCTGCAGGCCAGACACTATACCCTACAGGACCTACAGGACTGACACTATACCCTGCAGGACCTGCAGGACTGACACTATACCCTACAGGACTGACAATATACCCTACAGGACTGACAATATACCCTACAGGACTGACACTATACCCTACAGGACTGACACTATACCCTACAGGACTGGCACTATACCCTGCAGGACTGACACTATACCCTACAGGACTGGCACTATACCCTGCAGGACTGAAACTATACCCTACAGGACCTGCAGGACTGACACTATACCCTACAGGACCTACAGGACTGACACTATACCCTACAGGACCTACAGGACTGACACTATACCCTACAGGACCTGCAGGACTGACACTATACCCTACAGGACTGACAGGACTGACACTATACCCTACAGGACTGACAATATACCCTTCAGGACTGACACTAAACCCTGCAGGACGGACACTATACCCTACAGGACTGACAATATACCCTACAGGACTGACACTAAACCCTGCAGGACTGACACTATACCCGACAGGAATGACAATATACCCTACAGGACTGACACTAAACCCTGCAGGACTGACACTAAACCCTACAGGACTGACAATGTACCCTACAGGACTGACACTAAACCCTGCAGGACTGACACTATACCCGACAGGACTGACACTATACCCTACAGGACTGACAATATACCCTACAGGACTGACACTAAACCCTGCAGGACTGACACTATACCCTGCAGGACGGACACTAAACCCTGCAGGACTGACACTATACCCGACAGGACTGACACTATACCCTACAGGACTGACAATATACCCGACAGGACTGACACTATACCCTACAGGACTGACAATATACCCTACAGGACTGACACTATACCCTACAGGACCTGCAGGACTGACACTATACCCTACAGGACCTGCAGGACTGACACTATACTCTACAGGACCTGCAGGCCTGACACTATACCCTACAGGACCTACAGGACTGACACTATACCCTGCAGGACCTGCAGGACTGACACTATACCCTACAGGACTGACAATATACCCTACAGGACTGACAATATACCCTACAGGACTGACAATATACCCTACAGGACTGACACTATACCCTACAGGACTGACACTATACCCTACAGGACTGGCACTATACCCTGCAGGACTGACACTATACCCTACAGGACTGGCACTATACCCTGCAGGACTGAAACTATACCCTACAGGACCTGCAGGACTGACACTATACCCTACAGGACTGACAGGACTGACACTATACCCTACAGGACCTACAGGACTGACACTATACCCTACAGGACCTGCAGGACTGACACTATACCCTACAGGACCTACAGGACTGACACTATACCCTACAGGACCTACAGGACTGACACTATACCCTACAGGACCTACAGGACTGACACTATACCCTACAGGACCTACAGGACTGACACTATACCCTGCAGGACCTGCAGGACTGAAACTATACCCTACATGACCTACAGGACTGACACTATACTCTACAGGACTGGCACTATACCCTGCAGGACCTACAGGACTGACACTATACCCTGCAGGACCTACAGGACTGACACTATACCCTACAGGACTGGCACTATACCCTGCAGGACCTTACAGGACTGACACTATACCCTGCAGGACCTACAGGACTGACACTATACCCTACAGGACTGACACTATACCCTGCAGGACCTACAGGACTGACACTATACCCTGCAGGACTGACACTATACCCTACAGGACTGACACTATACCCTACAGGACTGACACTATACCCTGCAGGACCTACAGGACTGGCACTATACCCTGCAGGACCGACACTATACCCTACAGGACTGACAGAGCTGATAGAGCTGATATACATTAGAGGAGGGGTAGAGGCACATGAGAGAGAGGGAATAAACTGGAGAAATAAAGAGAAAGACAGACAAAGTGAGGTTGAGTGGAATGGAGAGAGACAGGGAGATGTGGAGACAGAGACTCACAGAGAGATGGGGGGGGGCTACACTAATCATAGTGAACACATAACACAAGTGCTACCATTATCCCCTGACCTCCTGAGGTACGAAAGAGGAAGAAGGAGGAGTGTGTCTGGTTTTAAACTATCCATTATTCAGAGATGGAGGGAGCGAGGGATGGAGAGAGGGAGAGAGAGGGAGAGGGAGAGAGAGAGAGAGAGGCACCATGGTGTGGCTCAGTGGGACCTCCTGTGTGTTTCTCTTCTCTCTCTGGAAGAGTTTGCCACGCTCACATGAAAAATGGATGGATGGAAGGTGAACGAGAGGAAAAGAGATCTCCTTTGGGTGGTCAACAGACAGAGGCACGGAAAGGCGGGGAAAAGACAGGAGGAATCTACCTGTGTTTGTAAACACGGAGCAGAACAGAGAGAGGGAGAGAAAGTTTACTTCTGTACCACTTCATAGACAGATCATGTCAGGGTGACTTTGCTAAACTCTACAGTCTGCATGATCTAACACAGTGACTTGTATAGCACTCTGTAGGCAATCGACAGAATATCACTGTAGAGTTGACATTTCGATGGTCTGATGGTCCTGTATGAATACATAAAGTATAGTTCTACGTAATGTGTCATGTATAGCATAGACCTATAGCAAGTGATGCATGCCATAATCAAGGTGATCACTCATACTGAGCCTGTCTGTGACCCTGACCTGACTAAAGGGCTGGGAGTGGAATTCAGTCTCTCCTCCCAACCCTTCCGTGACCCGTTTAGATACACACCCAGACACAGAGTGCAGGGGGCAGCCAAGGGGTAAAACACAACACGCTATCTAAATGTGCTAGCTAGCTAACTCTACTCTTCATCAATTATCCATGAGCCAAGGAGAAACAAGTCCTGCATGTCTGTGCTGCTCTAACGTACTACGGTACTGGTTTACCAACAGGTGCTGCCCTAACGTACTAAGGTACTGGTTTACCAACAGGTGCTGCTCTAACGTACTACGGTACTAGTTTACCAACAGGTGCTACTCTAACGTACTACGGTACTGGTTTACCAACAGGTGCTGCCCTAACGTACTAAGGTACTGGTTTACCAACAGGTGCTGCTCTAACGTACTACGGTACTAGTTTACCAACAGGTGCTACTCTAACGTACTACGGTACTGGTTTACCAACAGGTGCTGCCCTAACGTACTAAGGTACTGGTTTACCAACAGGTGCTGCTCTAACGTACTACGGTACTAGTTTACCAACAGGTGCTACTCTAACGTACTACGGTACTAGTTTACCAACAGGTGCTACTCTAACGTACTACGGTACTAGTTTACCAACAGGTGCTGCCCTAACGTACTACGGTACCTAGTTTACCAACAGGTGCTACTCTAACGTACTACGGTACTAGTTTACCAACAGGTGCTGCCCTAACGTACTACGGTACTAGTTTACCAACAGGTGCTGCCCTAACGTACAATGGTACTAGTTTACCAACAGGTGCTGCCCTAACGTACTAAGGTACCTAGTTTACCAACAGGTGCTGCTCTAACGTACTACGGTACCTAGTTTACCAACAGGTGCTACTCTAACGTACTACGGTACTAGTTTACCAACAGGTGCTGCTCTAACGTACTAAGGTACCTAGTTTACCAACAGGTGCTGCTCTAACGTACTACGGTACCTAGTTTACCAACAGGTGCTACTCTAACGTACTACGGTACTAGTTTACCAACAGGTGCTGCCCTAACGTACTAAGGTACCTAGTTTACCAACAGGTGCTACTCTAACGTACTACGGTACTAGTTTACCAACAGGTGCTGCCCTAACGTACTACGGTACCTAGTTTACCAACAGGTGCTACTCTAACGTACTACGGTACTAGTTTACCAACAGGTGCTACTCTAACGTACTACGGTACTAGTTTACCAACAGGTGCTACTCTAACGTACTACGGTACTAGTTTACCAACAGGTGCTGCCCTAACGTACTACGGTACCTAGTTTACCAACAGGTGCTACTCTAACGTACTACGGTACTAGTTTACCAACAGGTGCTACTCTAACGTACTACTGTACTAGTTTACCAACAGGTGCTACTCTAACGTACTACGGTACTAGTTTACCAACAGGTGCTACTCTAACGTACTACGGTACTAGTTTACCAACAGGTGCTACTCTAACGTACTACGGTACTAGTTTACCAACAGGTGCTACTCTAACGTACTACGGTACTAGTTTACCAACAGGTGCTGCCCTAACGTACTACGGTACCTAGTTTACCAACAGGTGCTACTCTAACGTACTACGGTACTAGTTTACCAACAGGTGCTACTCTAACGTACTACGGTACTAGTTTACCAACAGGTGCTACTCTAACGTACTACGGTACTAGTTTACCAACAGGTGCTACTCTAACGTACTAAGGTACCTAGTTTACCAACAGGTGCTACCCTAACGTACTAAGGTACCTCGTTTACCAATAGGTGCTGCCCTAACGTACTAAGGTACCTCGTTTACCAACAGGTGCTGCCCTAACGTACTAAGGTACCTCGTTTACCAACAGGTGCCACTCTAACGTGCTAAGGTACCTCGTTTACCAACAGGTGCTGCCCTAACGTACTAAGGTACCTAGTTTACCAACAGGTGCTACTCTAACCTAGTTTACCAACAGGTGCTACTCTAACGTACTAAGGTACCTGGTTTACCAACAGGTGCTGCCCTAACGTACTACGGTACTAGTTTACCAACAGGTGCTGCCCTAACGTACTACGGTACCTAGTTTACCAACAGGTGCTACTCTAACGTACTACGGTACTAGTTTACCAACAGGTGCTACTCTAACGTACTACTGTACTAGTTTACCAACAGGTGCTACTCTAACGTACTACGGTACTGGTTTACCAACAGGTGCTACTCTAACGTACTAAGGCACCTAGTTTACCAACAGGTGCTGCTCTAACGTACTACGGTACTGGTTTACCAACAGGTGCTACTCTAACGTACTACGGTACTGGTTTACCAACAGGTGCTACTCTAACGTACTAAGGTACCTAGTTTACCAACAGGTGCTGCTCTAACGTACTAAGGTACCTAGTTTACCAACAGGTGCTGCCCTAACGTACTAAGGTACCTCGTTTACCAACAGGTGCTACTCTAACGTACTAAGGTACCTCGTTTACCAACAGGTGCTGCCCTAACGTACTAAGGTACCTAGTTTACCAACAGGTGCTACTCTAACCTAGTTTACCAACAGGTGCTAGTTTACCTAACGTACTAAGGTACCTCGTTTACCAACAGGTGCTGCCCTAACGTACTAAGGTACCTCGTTTACCAACAGGTGCTGCCCTAACATACTAAGGTACCTCGTTTACCAACAGGTGCCACTCTAACGTGCTAAGGTACCTCGTTTACCAACAGGTGCTGCCCTAACGTACTAAGGTACCTCGTTTACCAACAGGTGCTGCCCTAACGTACTAAGGTACCTCGTTTACCAACAGGTGCTGCCCTAACGTACTAAGGTACCTCGTTTACCAACAGGTGCTGCCCTAACGTACTAAGGTACCTCGTTTACCAACAGGTGCTGCCCTAACGTACTAAGGTACCTCGTTTACCAACAGGTGCTACTCTAACGTACTAAGGTACCTCGTTTACCAACAGGTGCTGCCCTAACGTACTAAGGTACCTCGTTTACCAACAGGTGCTACTCTAACCTAGTTTACCAACAATTTTAAGAAATTGTGTTATTTTTACCATGCTGTGATGGATTCTTACTGCTGTCTTGTCATTATTAACAGCACCAATGGTTTAATTAATAAACACAGAATGAAAAAAAGGCAATTAGCACATATAAAGGTGGCAAGTAATTGCAAATAATAGCATTTAAAAATGAAAATAAAAACAGAATAGATAGGCCTATCACTTTGTGAAAGCTGTCATAAGCACAGAGGAGTTTAGAAGTGTGTGTGCTGTGTGATCTCCCTCTCAGCGGTCCACCGTTAAACCACTGTGCAGACCCCCACGTCCCCAGGCTTAACAGCACTATGGGCATGTTATTTCACCCCTTATTATTCCTACATTGGCACATGTTGTCTGTTCAGCTTTGTTTTTTTGTTTTTCATTCGTTTATTTTTTTCTCTATCCAATAAATGGAGCTGAAGTCTTCTCCACAGGGGTCTAAGCCCAGAACATCCAGTATTTTACAAGCTGATTGAAATCTGAGTGGAGGGAGAGGGATGGGTAGAGAGAGAGAGAGAGAGAGAGAGGTGGAACTCTGCCATAAAATCGCACGATTAAAATAGGATAACCCAGTTTCCCAGAGCCTCTCCTTTGTGTGGTGAGACGGGGAGGAGGGGGCAGGGGGGGACAGGCTGTCTGTCTGTGGGCACGGAATGGCCACTCTCACACTGTGGTCGGGTTCCATTGTTGTTCACAGCTACCTCTAATTCTCTCTGGGAACATCCGGAAACTGACAGAAGAGACAAACAGGCGGTGCACACAGGGCTGCGAAGGGCAACATTACAACGGGAATCACTCCAGAAAGGAAGGAGACTGTGTGTGTGTGTGTGTGTGTGTGTGTGTGTGTGTGTGTAGTGTGTGTGTGAAGTACCTGTTGTATTTCCTCTGGGAGAGGGTAGTAGGGAATGTGCAGGCCCATCTCCTCTCTCTCCACAGACTCTCTCTCTCCTGTGATGATACAATGATGTGGGGCAAAATGAATCAACATGAAAACAGTGTTTTACTGTAGCTTAAATAGAATTGTCAGGACGTCATGCATACGGAACTATGAACGGAACTGATGCAAAGGCCTTGTCTCAAACCTCAGACTTTAAGGTTGATATACTGTAAAGTCACGGAGTAAAGGTTGAGGTGGTCCTGTGGGGAGGGGTTCACCCCAGTCCTAAAGCTAATGAGACCAGACTGGTCTGTCAGTGGGCCTATGCATTGTATGTTGTTACATGTCTGAGGTGACTGGGAGGGTAAATCAAGAGCAATGTGTTTCGACGTTTTTGGGCCAATGAGGTTTCTGCGTTATGATGCGTTTACCTGACTCTACAACATGACATGGCAGCCATGTTGGCTCCCCATTAAAGTGGAACTGACAGCGTTTCAGCAACATGAAATCGTATTAAAATGTGTACACCCGGGAAGAATAGGTCACCTCTTCCGTTTGACCTTCTGACAAGCGAGCACTTAAGATATGCTTGTTTTCATAAATGCATGGAATGACGTATAGTAAGGCATTTGTGAAACGTTTGTTGTAACATGTAAACGTAAAAGGTGTTTTTGCGCTGGATGGATCACCGGCGCGGTTGAAGGCAGCATCGCTGTGTGGTGCTCTCAAAATGTATTGAGGTTGAGTAGCCAGCCGAGGCTACTACTCAAATGTCTCTGTAAAAGGCCGACACGTTTCTCCTTTGCATGTTGTTTTGTTGCAGGTTTTTGTTATTTCCAACCTTTAAAAACAGAAGCCAGTCTGCAACATTCTAGTAACCTATGTGTCTGTACACTTTCCCTCCGCTGCGTGCTGTAAATCTGACAAAACGAAAGCAGACAAATTGAAGTTGAGTTCACCGATGGGAGCGAATCAGGTTGTAATTTCAGAAAGTAGATGACTCAACTCTTGACTCATTTATACTCGCTTGTGTACGCTAGTATATTAGCCACGTTATGACTGACTTGTGATCAAGTGGTCCTTCTGTGGCTCAGTTGGTAGAGCATGGCGCTTGTAACGCCAGGGTAGTGGGTTCGATTCCCGGGACCACCCATACGTAGAATGTATGCACACATGACTGTAAGTCGCTTTGGATAAAAGCGTCAGCTAAATGGCATATATTATTATTATTATATTATTGCCCTTGCTAGTTTGATTGTATTGACATTCCCAGCCTTAGTTACATTCGTCTGTTTTTATCCAATATATTTGAGTCATTGAAACTGAAACAGTGCATCCCAAATGGAGGCAGCAAACTATGTACCAGGTCAGCTGGGATTTACAATATTTTTTGGACTACAAAGAAATGTATTGTTGATCATGCATTGAACTGCATCCATCTATTCTACCCACAATGCATTACTGTATGTCGTGGATTTTTTTTTGTTGTTGTTCAAATATAACCTATTTTTAAAACCTCTTAGAAAGTTGATTTTGTAGCTTAACCTAGGAATTTGATTTTTTTTATACAGATATTATGATTGTCTGTTTGTTTCATATTGTTCAAATGCAGTCAGTTCCACTTTAACATTACATTGGGAACATGTAAACAATGTAAGTGCATATTCTAAATGTAAGAAGTTAGCATGTCTCTCTAAATATATGGTTCTGGGTGGCGTGATGTTGACCATATTAAATCCATTTCGCCGTGCCACATTAATAGATTAATCAGTACAGCTTATGGTATTTAGTCTATGGCCTGCACTGAGGGGACTGTCGCACACACACACACAGGTGGTATTGGTCATCTGAGGGGACATGCTAGGCTGGGCTAGTGTGTGATGCACAGATCTAAGATCAGTTTACCCTCCCGAAATCTTAACCTTGACCATTAGGTGGGAAATACAAAGCTGAATGTAGATCAGTGGGTATCCGCTAAGTAACCCCTGCGTGCGGTGAGACATATGCCCTCGCAGACGATCAGGGGGAATTGGAGTGAAAGGGCATGTGTGTATGTAGGGTACACACACGAGACAGACAAACACAGACACATCCCCCTCTATGCAGTCCCTCCTCCCTCCCTGGCCTGAAATGCAACAGGAAGACTTAGGTCCTCGTTTACTTGCTTACCCAGGAGTAGAAGCACCCTTTAGGACTGATTCAGACGTGAGAACAAGTTTTGCATAACAAACCCTTCCCTGTGACATTTTGGCCATTTTAGCCTTGATTGAACCACGAATCGTTCTAATGTGAGAGTGACAAGCTGTTCATAGACTCATCTATTCCGCATGAACACAATCGTGAGAGAAATGCACGTACAGGCTATACACACACACAGAAACAGACACACACAGAGAGAGAGAGAAACAGACACACAGACACGATCTATCTGTCTCTCAATTCTCCCACACACACAGATAGATAGACAGCTGTATGTTTGCTATAACACCACTTCTAAGCAGCGGGCTAGGGGGGTATCATCCGCTTGGCATACTGACAAATCTCAAATCAAGTTTCAAAAATGTATTTCGTTGGAGGCAGTCTGCTAACGTCAGCTGGTTAACTATCCTCCCCGAACAAACGACCAACTTTAAAACAAATCTGTTGCCTCTCTCTCACCACACATACACGTACCAAAAAGCTTTTTGATTTGGTTTTATAGTTGATCTAATCATCAACAGTAACACAAGACGCCTTTACCTACCCATTGGGCCAATTTTCTTGAAACGAAAGAAGCAAAACAGCAATTATCTCACTAAAAAGTGTTACGCTGTTTCCTTCTGTGCGCTTGGCCAGGAAGAGCGATCCAAGCGTTGTCTGTCACCATGGATACCGCGCCGGTTTTTACGCAGAATGACACAGTACGTCGCCTGCCTGAACTGCTGTTCCCAGCGCAGGAAGAGAGAGACACTTTTCAGGAACCAACACGCCTAACAGAGGAATCAAGCTTGGGAATGGCTTTGTGGTCTGTTATGTCTGTGCGTTTAATTCCTCGCCTCTAAAGTAATGTGAAACAACGGCAAGACAGTCCAGTGGGGCATTTCCCCCCTTTTACTTAGAAATATTACAGGAGGCAAGAGCAATTTATTTGAGGAAATATATTGTTTGTAAATGTAATTTGGCCGACATGTTTGGCTTTTTATCTGATATCATTGGTCTAATTTCATCCTCTCTGACTCGGTCTGTGTAGCCTAAGTATGGGTTAATGCGTTCTGCTGAGTTTGAGTGGCTGGCTGAGTGAATGAGTGACCTCTTCCCTGCATGCGTGTGATGCTATTTAACCCCGTCAATGAATCGTGCCGGTTTATCCGCCTTTGTGCCCTAAACTACGGGTACGTGATAACACGGCGTAAAGTATAGTTTCAGACAGACAAAGAAAATCCTCGAAGCTCGCGACCTTTCGTGCCTTTAGACTTGAGAACGCACGCGAACGAAATCTATGATTGACACTCACTCATGCCTCTCTCTTCCTGTCTCTCTTTCTATTTGACTCACTCACGCATGATGAAATCCCCTCAAATAATCAAGAACAGTGCTTAATAGGAACATACTGTATGCACCATAATAACTACATTTTCAATTTTATATGAACATAGCATATGAAAGGCTAGGCTATGTATCGTGGAATATATTGAACAAAAAGTTTAATTGTGTTCTTGTGATCTAATCGGTAGCCAAGGCAAATGAACCTAATTCTGAAGGTGCAGCCAGTGTTTCAGGGCGCCGTGCCTGGAGGGACTTTGAAGCTAGGCGTTATTGAGTCCGTTTAGCACGCTATGCCGTGTGGGCAAGTGTGTAATGTAAATAGAGAATCCTGCTGAGTGTGTGCTTGCGTGTGTCTCCGTAAGAGGGTGAGGGGATGGGGAGTGTGTATATGTGTGTGTGAGAGAGAGAGAGAGAGAGAGAGAGAGAGAGACAGAGGGCTATATATATTTGGCTTTTAGGCTTTGGCATAAGTTTCAAGTTCAACCAAATGCTTTACTTTCAGATTTCTCCTCAACAATGAAAAAACAATAAGAATAATCAAATATAAGAATAGGAACATAAGGTAAATGGCTCAGTAGAATTTAATTTTTTTAGCACAAGTATAATACAGAAAGTCATAGATGGGTGGGTTAGCCTATTTAGCAACGAAACCGATGAGTGAGCAACTATGGTGGAAAACAGATCGGGGTTGGCTTAGATTGTTAACAATGTGTAAACAATGTTTATGCTCCAAATGTTTATTGAAAACATTAATACATTTGCACAATGAGCACTTGTTGTCTTTCAAATACATCTTTACAGTTTGTGCCATATTAGCATTGACATGAAAGCAGTCAAAAGAAGAGGTAAACTCGCTGAAATGAGGCACCTACGATTCCCCACATGGCATCAGAATCACAACAAAGCATGGATTCTGGAACCATCCATGCGCATTCAGAATCGCAACAAAGCATGGATTCCGGCCCCATCCATGCCCATTCAGAATCACAACAAAGCATGGATTCCGGAACCATCCATGCGCATTCAGAATCACAACAAAGCATGGATTCCGGTCCCATCCATGCGCATTCAGAATCACAACAAAGCATGGATTCCGGTCCCATCCATGCGCATTCAGAATCACAACAAAGCATGGATTCCGGTCCCATCCATGAGCATTCAGAATCACAACTAAGCATGGATTCCGGCCCCAACCATGCGCATTCAGAATCACAACAAAGCATGGATTCCGGTCCCATCCATGCGCATTCAGAATCACAACAAAGCATGGATTCCGGTCCCATCCATGCGCATTCAGAATCACAACAAAGCATGGATTCCGGCCCCATCCATGCGCATTCAGAATCACAACAAAGCATGGATTCCGGTCCCATCCATGCGCATTTAGAATCACAACAAAGCATGGATTCCGGCCCCATCCATGCGCATTCAGAATCACAACAAAGCATGGGTTCCGGTCCCATCCATGCGCATTCAGAATCACAACAAAGCATGGGTTCCGGTCCCATCCATGCGCATTCAGAATCACAACAAAGCATGGGTTCCGGTCCCATCCATGCGCATTCAGAATCACAACAAAGCATGGATTCCGGTCCCATCCATGCTCATTCAGAATCACAACAAAGCATGGATTCCGGCCCCATCCATGCGCATTCAGAATCACAACAAAGCATGGGTTCCGGTCCCAACCATGCACATTCAGAATCACAACAAAGCATGGGTTCCGGTCCCATCCATGCGCATTCAGAATCACAACAAAGCATGGGTTCCGGTCCCATCCATGCGCATTTAGAATCACAACAAAGCATGGATTCCGGCCCCATCCATGCGCATTCAGAATCACAACAAAGCATGGGTTCCGGTCCCATCCATGCGCATTCAGAATCACAACAAAGCATGGGTTCCGGTCCCATCCATGCGCATTCAGAATCACAACAAAGCATGGATTCCGGTCCCATCCATGCTCATTCAGAATCACAACAAAGCATGGGTTCCGGTCCCATCCATGCGCATTCAGAATCACAACAAGAAGCATCACTGTCAATTATCTATGATAAAACACAAATTACAAATGAAAGCAGAATATAGGAATAATATGTATAATAATAACTGTATTATTGAGGCTATTGATAGATCTACTACTGACCTGCAAAAGCAAGATTATCAAGTATTATCTCGTGCTTAGATATGAGCTGTGTTCGTGGTTGGTGTTATGTTTTGATCATAGAGAATGATAGAGGACTTTAGTGGCCAAAAGGCATGTGCAGCGTGGTTGAGGGCTTCACCCATTTTAATGTAGTCAACTGGGCGTGACTTCCAACTTCATTGGCTGATCCCTCTTGGTGACCCTGTTGGAGTCATGCCCAACTGGGTCATCAGGAGGGATCAGCCAATCGTGAAGAAGAACATTTACTACAGCCAATGCTGTCACTGAAGCTATAATGGCACAAATACAAAGAAGAGTCCTTTAACTCTATGATGTTTATACCTGGAACGACATGAGCACCACCCCTCCACTGTCGCCTGTAATAGTATCCAGCTGCAGATCGCAGTTGCCTGTCACTAAAACTAGTCTGTCACTTAAACCAATACTATCGCCATCTACTGGCCGTGGTTAATCCCTACCACATACATATGGGCTCTTCTTTTCCTAGCTTCCTTTCCTCTTTTTTACTAGCTTCCTTTCCTTCCCTACTAGTTCCTTTCTGACTTCCTTACTCCCTTTCCCTAGCTTCCTTTCTTTCCTTTCCTAGATTCCATTCCTCCTTTCCTCACTCCCTTTCCTTTCCTCTTTTCCTAGCTTCCGTCCTTTTCCTAACTTCCCTCCTTGCTTTCTTTCCTCCTTCCCTACCTCCCTTTCCTCACCCCCATCCCTATGTCCATTTTCTTATCAATTTTCTTTCCTAGCTCCTTTCCACCTTTCCTAACTCCCTTTTTTTGCTTCTTTTGCTTAATCCCATGTGAGACATGGGATTAACTCTGGACACATGAAAGGTGGGATGTATACGAAGGGTACGGGGCAACAGAAGATGAACAGCAGAGGGGCTATTCATTTTGGAGATTGGAAACGGGCCGATAAACTGGGGGGAGAGCTTGCGGTATTCCACCCGGAGGGGCAGATCCCGGGTGGATAACCAGACCTTCTGCCCGAGACGATACCGGGAGCCGGGGTCCGGTGGTGATCCGCTTGTTGTTGATACCTGGAGGTGGTCTTGAGGAGGGCCGACCGGGCTCTCCAGGTACGACGACAGTGGCGGACAAACTGGGATGAGAACTGAGGACCCCGGTCGGAGACCATGTCCACGGGCAGCCTATGGATCCGGAAAACGTGCTGCACCATGAGCTGGGCCGTATCCTTGGCCGAGGGTAGCTTGAGGACAGAAATGAAGTGGGTGGCTTTGGAAAATCGATCCACCACGGTCAGGATGGCAGTGTTGCCATCAGACTGGGGAGACCCGTGACAAAGTCCAGGGAGATGTGATACCAGGGGCGATGAGCGACAGGCAGAAGTTGGAGGAGACCAGCCGGAGCTTGTCGAGGGGTCTTGTTCTGTGCACAGACCGTGCAAGCGACGACAAAGGTGGAGACGTCAGGAACCATGGTGGGCCACGTTGTAGCAAAAAAAAGCGTTGTCGCAAAAAAGCCAAGGTCCACCGGGAGTCCGGGTGGGAGGCAAGCCTGGAGGAGTGGGCCCACTCCAGGACCGCGGAGCGCACCACGTCAGGCATGAACATCTGTTCAGCTATGCTTCGCATTTCTCAAGGTGGGAAGGAGTTCTGGGGTTTCATGGGGCAATGACAGTGCTGGTTCTCCGGTGGGAGATGTTGAACCGGGTGAACAGTAGGGCCCATCTAGCCTAACTGGAAATGAGACGCTTGGTGGTGCGGAGATATTCCAGGTTCTTGTGGGTCCCACGTTCTGCCTCCTTCTCCACCACATGAACGGTGGGAGAGGTGGGAGGGGGAAGCCAGGGTGCTGTAGCCCCGGATAAAGCGGTGATGTCATGCCCAGGAACTGTAGCTGAACCAAGACAAACCGGTTCAACAGTGATGATGTAACCCAGAAAGGGGATGGTGGAGATGGAATATCATTAACCAGAGCCTGGAAGACAGCAGAGGCATTGTTCAATGGCAAGACAAACCGGTTCAACATGGCAGAGAATATGACCAGGTACCATTGTTAAGTGACCTCTGGACCTCTGGCCGTGTTGAAGGCAGTCTTCCACTCGTCCCCTCCCTTATCCGCACCAGGTGGTAGGTGTTCCGTAGGTCCAGCTTGGAGAACATGGTGGCACCCTGGAGCGGCTCGAAGGCCGAGGAGATGAGAGGTAGCAGGTAGCGGTTCTTCACCATGATGTCGTTGAGACCTCGGTAGTCGATGCACAGGCGTAGGGTTTTGTCCTTCTTCTCCAAAGAAGAACCTGCGCCGGCGGGGGAGGCAGAAGGACGGATAAACCCAGCAGCTAGGGTGTCCACAATGTAGGTCTCCATAGCCTTGGTCTCCGGACCCAACAGAGATTACAGTCGTCTCGGGACAGATGTTGCCTGGGTGAAGATCAATCCCGCAGTCATAGGGTCGGTGATGGGGGTAGTATTGTGGGTGACCCAGGCCTATAGAGCACCCGTCCAGAGCTCTAACGTCCATGTGAATGGAGAGGGGCTGAGTAGGGATATCCAGCTCAGAAGCCAGAGTAGCGTCCATAAAGCTCTCATCGGCTCCAGAGTCGATAAGGCCCCAGAGAGACTTCGACTGGTTCTCCCACAGCAACATGGCATGAAAAGGGATGTGAGTAGGGAGAGAGGAACAGTTATCCGTATGGCCCACAAGAGTACTGACTCCTACTGGTGAGCCTGGTCTTTTAGTGGACAGGTGGAGACAAAATGACCAGTAGTCCCGCAATACAGGCAACTCTAAGTGTGAAGCATGTATAACCATTCAGCTGGAGACAGCCTAGCTCTGCCTAATTGCATAGGTTTGGGAAGAGGTGAATCGGCAGCCTTTGGAGACTCTCAGAAAAACTTGGGTAGCCCTGGGTTCTCTCGGGGCGAGGTGTAGCTCAGAGGCGATGGGATAGCTTGGAGGCGAGGTGTAATCCTTGGCCGTGCGAGTGGAATCGAGTCTCCTCTCCTTCCTTTGTTCCCATAGTCACCCATTGATCCGAAAGGTCAAGGCAATGAGCAAGTCGAGATCTGTCGGTAGTTCTGGGGCAGCAAGTTTGTCCTTTACTTCCTCTGAAACTCTGTGCAGGGTAGCCAAGTGGTTAGAGCGTTGGACTAGTAACCGGAAGGTTGCGAGTTCAAACCCCCGAGCTGACAAGGTACAAATCTGTCATTCTGCCCCTGAACAGGCAGTTAACCCACTGTTCCTAGGCCGTCATTGAAAATAAGAATTTGTTCTTAACTGACTTGCCTGGTTAACTAAAGGTAAAATAAAAAAATACAAAATAAACATGTCGAACAGTGCTTCCGGGTTCCAGGAACTCTCAGAAGGACGGATGGGAACAACAGTGTATGGAAATCTAGCTGATGCCAATGTGCGGAAATCCACTGCGTAGTCAGCCACACTAAGGGAGCCTTGCCGAAGTTGGAGTAACTTACGGGTATCCTCTCCTGCACAATGGAGTATCAAAAACCTTCTTTACCTCTGCCACGAACTCCTCCAGACTGGAGCATACAGCCGACTGTTGTTCCCATACTGCCGTAGCCCAGGCAAGAACCCTCCAGGACATCAGCGTGATGAGATATGCTATCTTAGAGCAGTCTGAGGGGAAGGAGGAAGGCTGCAGCTCCATGATGAGTGATCACTGAGCGAGAAATTCCCGACAGGTGCCCGACTCTCCATTGAAGCGCTCCTGGGGAGGTGAGCGGGGTTCCCGGAAAACCGGGGCGACGGCACTGCTTGCAGCCGGGTTACTGAGGGGCTGGGAGGTTACCGTTGTGGTAAGCTGCTTAGTCGACAACCCACGGAATTGCTCCAGCAATGTGTTCAAGGCTTGGTCGTGACATTCGGCCAAGGTCCATCAGACCACGAAGGAACTCCTCGTTCCTTCTAATAATGGCTTCTTCGGAGGCGAGGGAATTGCGCATCTGGTCCGAGTCTGCTGGGTCAGTCATGGCCAGTTCGTACTATCACGTTTAGGTAAGACCCAGATGCAGACGGTGTAGATGTAACAAGAGTTTTTTTAAACAACAGGGGTGGGCAAAAGACAGGTCAAGACAGGCAGGGGTCAATAATCCAGAAAGGGTGTAAAGGATCCAGAACGGCAGGCAGTCTCAGGATCAGGGCTAGCAGAACAGTCAAACCCGGTAAGGGCTAGAAAACAGGACCAAGAAACAGGCTGGAGCAGTGAAACAAACGCTGGTAGGTTTTACGAATAAATACACAGGGGATAATGGGGAAGATGTGTAACACCTGGCAGGGGGTGGATACAAGCAAAAAGACAGGTGAAACAGATAAGGGTGTGACTCCCTGTATACAGCCTGCTCTCTGACTCACTGTATACAGCCTGCTCTCTGACTCCCTGTATACAGCCTGCTCTCTGACTCACTGTATACAGCCTGCTCTCTGACTCACTGTATACAGCCTGCTCTCTGACTCACTGTATACAGCCTGCTCTCTGACTCACTGTATACAGCCTGCTCTCTGACTCACTGTATACAGCCTGCTCTCTGACTCACTGTATACAGCCTGCTCTCTGACTCACTGTATACAGCCTGCTCTCTTACTCACTGTATACAGCCTGCTCTCTGACTCACTGTATACAGCCTGCTCTCTGACTCACTGTATACAGCCTGCTCTCTGACTCACTGTATACAGCCTGCTCTCTGACTCACTGTATACAGCCTGCTCTCTGACTCACTGTATACAGCCTGCTCTCTTACTCACTGTATACAGCCTGCTCTCTGACTCACTGTATACAGCCTGCTCTCTTACTCAAGCCTTCCCAGGAAGTGAAGAGGCGGAAAGTTATGTGCTTCATAGCGGGGAGATCAGCTCAAATACATATTGAGTTGTGTGTGCTTGCGTGTGTGTGTGTGTCTTTTTACAAGGTTGCTATAAGTGTGTGTGTAGAATGGATTTGCCTGAGATCTGTGTAACAAATATGAGAAGCGGATGTCGTGAGAGCACTCCGCCAGATCACTTCAAATAAGAGCGGTGTGGCTGAGGCAGGGCAGTCACGCAGTAGTCAGTCAGGGTCTGAAGAGAGAGAGAGAGAGAGAGAGAGAGAGAGAGAGAGAGAGAGAGAGAGAGAGAGAGAGAGAGAGAGAGAGAGAGAGAGAGAGAGAGAGAGAGAGAGAGAGAGAGAGAGAGAGAGAGAGAGAGAGAGAGAGAGAGAGAGAGAGAGAGAGAGAGAGAATAGAGAGAGAGAGAGAGAGAGAGAGAGAGAGAGAGAGAGAGAGAGAGAGAGAGAGAGAGAGAGAGAGAGAGAGAGAGAGAGATATTGAATTGGGGGAAAAAAGAGAACAATATTAAGCAGTCTATGTGTAATCAGTTTAAATTTGGAATTAAGTTTATTATTGTTTTAAGACAAAGATTACCAAGGTCTCACAAGGGTATAGTGAGTAAGGAAGGCCACAGTCTCGTGCCAGTGCAGGAAACACAAAGACACCCATCACACGGGAGAGTCATTGATGATGCGTGAGGCGTTAGAAACCTCACAGTGTGGAGCATCACAAAGGCATTTATTTTCCCAGAAACTGTGAACGAAAACCCCGGAGCATGTTGGTAGGATAGCTCCCGTCTAACGCGGTCCATATCGTGTCACACACCCCACCTTGCCGCCTCTAGGCGCCGGGGAAGGCGGTCTAGGGAGCACCCTGGCTGTGTGTGTGGGTTGGCTGGAAGACATCATTAAAACAGATTAGTGCAGCCACACAGAGACTGGGCTGAACTCGTCTGGACCAGGACAATGACCTCTGAAAAAGCCCCCTCACGTCACGCTGCCTTCAACAGAAATAACGCACAACTAAACGGTATCTTCATTTAAAGTCACTGATGAACTCTGATATCACATGAGAACATTCTGATATCACATCAGAACATTCTGATACCACATCAGAACAGTGTGTAATAGTTTGGTACCACATCAGAACATTCTGATACCACATCAGAACAGTGTGTAATAGTTTGGTACCACATCAGAACATTCTGATACCACATCAGAACAGTGTGTAATAGTTTGGTACCACATCAGAACATTCTGATACCACATCAGAACAGTGTGTAATAGTTTGGTACCACATCAGAACATTCTGATACCACATCAGAACATTCTGGTACCACATCAGAACAGTGTGTAATAGTCTGGTACCACATCAGAACATTCTGATACCACATCAGAACAGTGTGTAATAGTCTGGTACCACATCAGAACATTCTGATACCACATCAGAACAGTGTGTTATAGTCTGGTACCACATCAGAACATTCTGATACCACATCAGAACAGTGTGTAATAGTCTGGTACCACATCAGAACATTCTGATACCACATCAGAACATTCTGATACCACATCAGAACAGTGTGTAACAGTCTGGTACCACATCAGAACATTCTGATACCACATCAGAACAGTGTGTAATAGTCTGGTACCACATCAGAACATTCTGATACCACATCAGAACAGTGTGTTATAGTCTGGTACCACATCAGAACATTCTGATACCACATCAGAACAGTGTGTTATAGTCTGGTACCACATCAGAACAGTCTGGTACCACATCAGAACAGTCTGGTACCACATCAGAACAGTCTGGTACCACATCAGAACAGTGTGTAATAGTCTGGTACCACATCAGAACATTCTGGTACCACATCAGAACAGTGTGTAATAGTCTGGTACCACATCAGAACAGTGTGTAATAGTCTGGTACCACATCAGAACATTCTGATACCACATCAGAACAGTGTGTAATAGTCTGGTACCACATCAGAACATTCTGGTACCACATCAGAACAGTGTGTAATAGTCTGGTACCACATCAGAACATTCTGGTACCACATCAGAACAGTGTGTAATAGTCTGGTACCACATCGACACGACTTACTTAAATGACAGGAGCAAAGGGCAGAGCTGACTGAACACACACAGTCCTTCACAAACATAGTGAAACATCTCACTCAGCAGACTTCTCTCTCAAAGAATACCATGAAATAATCAGATGTTATAATTTTAACTTCGTCCCATTTGAAAAACAAAGCTAACACACAAAGAAAACATCTGAATTGAATGTATTTTTGTTTTTAGTCAGTTCATCAACTCTTCAGCAGAAGAGAAGGGTGGAGTACCTCCTCATTTCCCTTTCTCTCATTCTGGTGTGTGTGTGTGTGTGTGTGTGTGTGTGTGTGTGTGTGTGTGTGTGTGTGTGTGTGTGCATTTCACTGGGCAGTGCTCCAGCCAGTCATCCCAATCTGATCAGTATCACATGTTATCTAGAGAAGGACCACCCTGCTGTGGCAAGAGAGGAACAAATGAATGTCACTCCTCTCCACCGTTGAAACAGAGGGAGGAAATCTGTCCATCCACAACCAGGGTTTAAATTCAATAACCAGCCAATCACATACCTACACTGAGAGTGCCAGCCAATCACAGACCTACACTGAGAGGGCCAACCAAACACAGACCCACCCTGTGTTGTACTGTATACCAGTGCTGATGGTTTCTTCCCCTCTTCTTCGTACAGCGATAAGGGGCTGAATAAGGGTCTAGTCAGGCATGCTGGTGGGTTGTGTATCTAATCATGCTTCCACCCAATCAACTACCACTGAACAAATGGGACTTGGAGATATGCCCGCAATGTTAACATTTCTCAATTCCTCTCCATTGTTTTGTCTTTCTACGCTTCCATTACAGGAAGACATGTCAAATGGAAAAAGCAACAGAGAGATGACCAAATTCAAGTCGGCTCAAATTTGCGTTTGATTTGGCCCAAAACAACTCTGCCCTGTGTCAAGGTTGCACAAAGGCCTAGTTCTTTAAACACAGGCATGCACTGACACATGCATGTAAAAACAAGTACAACAAAACTGCAACTGTCCTCAGTTACCTTACCAACTAAAATATTATAATCACATTTCAGATACTTTTGAAAAACTACATAACTTTTTGGATGACTTAAACATTTTTAAAGGATGTTTGCAGAAAAAAAATACGTTATGACATTTGATGTTTTCTCAGTGACATTCACGTTTGTTCCACCTGAGCGAGTCTGACCACCAATCAGAGACCTCTATGATGATACACCAAATGATGACCACCAATTAGAGACCACTATGATGACACACCAAATGATTACCACCAATCAGAGACCACTATGATGACCACCAATCAGAGACTACTATGATGACACACTAAATGATGACCACCAATCAGAGACGACTATGATGACACTTTAAATGATGACCACCAATCAGAGACGACTATGATGACACACTAAATGATGACCACCAATCAGAGACAACTATGATGACACACTAAATGATGACCACCAATCAGAGACCACTATGATGACACACCAAATTTGTTTGATGGATCCTTTTTGTCATCTTCTAATGGCTCTTAGGGGGAAAGTAATCCAAAATAACAGAAAGTAATCAGATTACATTACTGCATTTGGATAATCAAAAAATGTATTTACTGATTACAATATTGGACATGTAACTAGTAACTGTAATGGATTACATTTAGAAAGGAACCTACATAACCTTGCACACAAGTCTCAACAAGCCAGAGCCTTGAATACTTCCCCACCACCTCACACGAGAATGTGCATATTCACACATCTTAAAAAGTAGATGTTTATATGCTCTCTTCCTCTCTCGCTCACTCAACCACCATCTTCCGCTCCATCCCACCCCATCTTCCCTCCCTCCCACTTTCTACCACCATCCTCTGCTTCCCCCCTAAATTGGTTTTCTGTTGACTGTTTGGTCATTGGCTCAGTTCTATTCCCAACTAGTAATTAAGCATTTGTTTTTAATCTCTGTTGCATTTGCATGTGAAGCAGTAGAAATGCCCAGACAGTAAAACTATGACTGTTCTCTGTAGACACACAGACCCTGGGTAGACGTCACAGAGAAGAATACTGTAGGGAGGAATAGCGGGAAGACAGAGGGAAAAGAGGGAGAGGTGCCGAGAGGCCATTAGACAAGCCACAATAAGACAGTGGAAGAAGAGGGAGTCTCATCTGAAATTGAAAGACCCAAAATGCTATGACACATAATGATATGACCCATAATGTTATGACCATAATCAATCAATCAATCAAATGTATTTATAAATGTCACGTCCTGACCTTAGTTCATTTTTTATGTCTCTATTTTAGTTTGGTCAGGGCGTGAGTTGGGGTGAGCATTCTATGTTTTCTATTTCTATGTGTTTGGCCTGTTATGGTTCCCAATCAGAGGCAGCTGGCTATCATTGTCTCTGATTGGAGAACCATACTTAGGCAGCCTGTTCTCCCACTATGGGTTGTGGGTAGTTGTTTTCTGATTTGTGTTTCTGCACCTGACAGGACTGTTTCGTTTTCGTTCATTCTCTTGTTATTTTGTGTTCAGTTGAAATAAAAAATAACATGAACACTTACACACTGCGCATTGGTCCGATCCTTTATAGTCCTCGTCAGAAGAGGAGGAAAATCATTACAGAACTACCCACCACCAAAGGACCAAGCAGCGTGGTGAAAGGGACTCCTGGACAGGTGAGCAGCGCAATCTGGAGTATGAGTCAACCTGGGAGGAGATAGAGAGGTGGTCGGTCGGAGCCCGCCTGGGATTCTCTAGAACAGAACGAGGAGGGATACCGGAGGATGGAGTTGACAACACAAACAAGGCAGCGCAACAGGCACAAGAGGCAGCCAAAAACATTTTTTGGGGGGAAGTTGACTGTTTCGTTTTCGTTCATTCTCTTGTTATTTTGTTTTGTGTTCAGGTGAAATAAAAATAACAAACACTTACCATGCTGCTCTGCATTGGTCCGATCCTTCATACTCCTCGTCAGAAGAGGAGGAGAACCGTTACAATTAAAGCCCTTTTTACATCAGCCCATGTAGATTATAACAGTGCATGGTCAAGATGTTCAAAAGTTCATAGATGACCGGCAGGGTCAAATAATAATAATCACAGTGATTATAGAGGCTGCAACAGCTCAGCACCTCAGAAGTAAATATCAGTTGGCTTTTCATAGCCGATCATTCAGAGTTAGAGACAGCAGGTGCAGAAGAGAGAGAGAGAGAGTCGAAAACAGCAGGTCCGGGACAAGGTAACCCCCAGACACATAAACTATTGCAGCATAATTACTGGAGGCTGAGACAGGAGAGGTCGGGAGAAACTGTGGCCCCGTCCGTCTATACCCCCGGACAGGGCCAACCAGACAGGATATAACCGGATATAACCTGAGACAAGGCCGAATATAGCCCACGAAGATCTCCTCGGCGGCACGAACCCGAGGGGGGGACCAACCCGGACAGGAAGATCACGTCAGTGACTCAACCCACTCAAGTGACGCACCCCTCCTAGGGACGGCTTGGAAGAGCACCAGAAAGCAAGTGACTCAGCCCCTGTAGTAGGGTTAGAGGCAGAGAATCCCAGTGGAGAGAGGGGAACTGGCCAGGTGGGTGGTTCGTCGCTCCAATGCCTTTCCATTCACCTTCACACCCCTGGCCCCTGGGCCAGACTACACTCAATCATAGGACCTACTGAAGAGATGAGTCTTCAATAAAGACTTAAAAGTCGAGACCGAGTCTGCATCTCTCACCTGGATAGGCAGACCATTCCAATAAAATGGAGCTCTATAGGAGAAAGCCCTGCCTCCAGCTGTTCGCTTTGAAATTCTATGGACAATAAGGAGGCCTGCGTCTTGTGACCGTAGTGTAAGTGTAGGTATGTTCGGCAGGACCATATCGGAAAGATAGATAGGAGCAAGCCCATGTAATGCTTTGTAGATTAGCAGTAAAACCTTGAATTCAGCCCTAGCCTTAACAGGAAGCCAGTGTAGAGAGGCTGTTTGGTTCTAGTCAGGATTCTAGCAGCTGTATTTAGCACTAACTGAAGTTTATTTGGTGCTTTATCCCGGTTAGCCGGAAAGTAGAGTCTAATAAAGTCGAGTCTAATAAAGTAGAGTCTAATAAAGTAGAGTCTAATATAGAAGAGTCTAATATAGAAGAGTCTAATAAAGTAGAGTCTAATAAAGTAGAGTCTAATAAAGTAGAGTCTAATATAGAAGAGTCTAATAAAGTAGTCTAATAAAGTAGAGTCTAATAAAGTAGAGTCTAATAAAGTAGAGTCTAATATAGAAGAGTCTAATATAGTAGAGTCTAATAAAGTAGAGTCTAATATAGAAGAGTCTAATATAGAAGAGTCTAATAAAGTAGAGTCTAATAAAGTAGAGTCTAATATAGAAGAGTCTAATAAAGTAGAGTCTAATATAGAAGAGTCTAATAAAGTAGAGTCTAATATAGAAGAGTCTAATAAAGTAGAGTCTAATATAGAAGAGCCTAATAAAGTAGAGCCTAATAAAGTAGAGTCTAATAAAGTAGAGTCTAATAAAGTAGACTCTAATATAGAAGAGTCTAATAAAGTAGAGTATAATATAGTAGAGTCTAATAAAGTAGAGTCTAATATCTTTATTTTACTAGGCAAGTCAGTTAAGAACAAATTCTTATTTTCAATGACGGCCTAGGAACAGTGGGTTAACTGCCTGTTCAGGGGCAGAACGACAGATTTTGTACTTTGTCAGCTCGGGGAATTGAACTTGCAACCTTTCGGTTACTAGTCCAATGCTCTAACCACTAGGCTACCCTGCCGCCCCAGTCTAATATAGAAGAGTCTAATAAAGTAGAGTCTAATAAAGTAGAGTCTAATAAAGTAGAGTCTAATATAGAAGAGTCTAATATAGTAGAGTCTAATATAGAAGTGATAAAGCATGGATTATTTTTGGACAGAAAGTTTTTGTTTTTTGAAATGTAGATGGGTAAAAGCTGTCCTTGAAACAGTCTTGATATGTTTGTCAAAAGAGAGATCAGGGTCCAGAGTAACGCCAAGGTCCTTTACAGTTTTATTTCAGACGACTGTACAACCACCAAGATGAATTGTCATCATCAGGATGAAAAGTAGAACATTTGCCACCATCCACTTCCTTATGTCTGAAACACAGGCTTCCAAGGAGGGCAATTTTGGGGCTTCACCATATTTCATTGAAATGTACAGCTGTGTACAGCTCATAGCATTGAAAGTTAACATTATGTTTCCGAATGACATTACCAAGAGGTAAAATATATAGTGAAAACAATAGAGGTCCTAAAACAGAACCTTTAGGAACACCGAAATGTACAGTTGATTTGTCAGAGGACAAACCATACACAGAGACAAGCTGATATCATTCCAACAGATAAAGTCTAAACCAGGCCAGAACTTGCCCGTGTAGACCAATTTGGGTTTCCAATCTTTCCAAAAGAATGTGGTGATCGATGGTATCAAAAGCAGCACTAAGGTCTAGGAGCACGAGGACAGATGCAGAGCCCTGGTCTGACGCCATTAAAAGTTAATTTACCACCTTCACGAGTCCAGTCTCAGTGCCATGATGATGTCTAAAACCAGACTGAAGTGTTTCAAATACATTGTTAGTCTTCAGGAAGGCAGTGAGTTGCAGATTTTTCAACAAAAAAATTGAGAGGAATGAGAGATTTGATATAGACCGATAGTTTTTTCTATATTTTCTGGGTCAAGGTTTGGCTTTTTCAAGAGAAGCTTTATTACTGCCACTTTTAGTGAGTTTGGTACACATCCTGTGGATAGGGAGCCATTCATTATGTTCAACATATGAGGGCCAAGCACAGGAAGCAGCTCTTTCAGAAGTTTAGTTGGAATATGGTCCAGTATGCAGTAGGGGCAACTTTATGACCCACAATGCTATGATCAATAACATTATGACTCATAATGTTGTGTCACGCCCTGATCTGTTTCACCTGTCCTTGTAATTGTCTCCACCCCCCTCCAGGTGTCGCCCATCTTCCCCATTATCCCCTGGGTATTTATACCTGTGTTCTCTGTTTGTATCTTGCCAGTTCGTCTTGTTTGTCAAGTCAACCAGCGTTTTTGTCTCAGCTCCGGCTTTTTCCAGTCTCTTTTTCTCACCCTCCTGGTTTTGACCCTTGCCTGTCCTGACTCTGAGCCCGCCTGCCTCACCACTCTGCCTGCCCCTGAGCCTGCCTGCCGTCCTGTACCTTTTCCCCTACTCTGGATTACTGACCTCTGCCTGACCTGACCCTGAGCCTGCCTGCTGTTCTGTACCTTTGCCAAACCCACTCTGGATTATCGATCCCTTCATGCCTGCCACTGTTGCTGTAATAAACATTGTTACTTCAACACAACCTGCATTTGTGTCTTACCTGAAATGTTATAGTTATGTCATGTTATGACCCATAATGTTATGACCCATAATGTTATGACCCACAATGTTATGACCCATAATGCTATGACTCTAATGTTATGACCCATAATGCTATGACTCCAATGTTATGACCCATAATGCTATGACTCTAATGTTATGACCCATAATGCTATGACTCTAATGTTATGACCCATAATGCTATGACTCTAATGTTATGACCCATAATGTTATGACCCATAATGCTATGACCCATAATGTTGTGACCCACCATTTTATAACCCACAATGTTATGATCCATAATACAGTATTATGACCCATAATGTTGTGACTCTTAATGGTATGACCCATAATGTTATGACTCTTAATGGTATGACCCATAATGTTATGACCCATAATGTTATGTAATGTTATAACCCATAATATTATGACCCATAATGTTATGTAATGTTATGACCCATAATGTTATGTAATGTTATGACCCATAATGTTATGACCCATAATGTTATTTAATGTTATGACCCATAATGTTATGTAATGTTATGACCCATAATGTTATGTAATGTTATGACCCATAATATTATGACCCATAATGTTATGACCCATAATGTTATGTAATGTTATGACCCATAATGTTATGTAATGTTATGACCCATAATGTTATGTAATGTTATGACCCATAATGTTATGTAATGTTATGACCCATAATGTTATGTAATGTTATGACCCATATTGTTATGTAATGTTATGACCCATAATATTATGACCCATAATGTTATGACCCATAATGTTAATGTAATGTTATGACCCATAATGTTATGACCCATAATGTTATGTAATGTTATGACCCATATTGTTATGTAATGTTATGTAATGTTATGACCCATAATGTTATGTAATGTTATGACCCATAATGTTATGACCCTTAATGTTACGACCCATAATGGTATTTCCCACATGAATCCTCTGTAGTTTAATTACCAGGTTTGCGTTAGCATGTTTTTCAAATCCTGTTTTTAACAGTGTAACCTATAAATGTGAGTGAGTGGCTGACTGAATTTGAGAATTATTAAGTAACTGACTGAATTTGAGAGTGATTGAGAAAGTGACTGAGTTGATTTAGTTTTGTTGCCAGTGGTTCTGTATTCTAGTCCTATTTTCCCACTCCTAATCCTCTGTCTTGAAAGGTTCCAACAACTACTTCCGGTGACGCATGTACAGCAGTGATCAGTGATCGTGTTTATGGAGGTGACCCTCGCGCCTGTGACGCATGTACAGCAGTGATCAGTGATCGTGTTTATGGAGGTGACCCTCGCGCCGGTTGCCTTGACAACACCCTGCCTACCATCTACCTTCATTCACCCTCTGAGAATCACAACTATGCAGGCAGCAGCAGTGAACAGAACAGAGAGGGAAGAAGAAGAATGTGTTGTTCTTCTCAGCTCTAAAGGGACACCCCGGGGCTCCCACCTGTTCCCACATATCAGCAGCAGAAATAGGTTGGTCGTGTCTCTCTTAGAAAACAGGGTGAAACCGCTGTAATATTTAGATCTATTATATTCTGCAGAGAAAATGTGAACTCATTTTGTTATACATTTGTATCTAATTAGTGGTTAGTATGAATGTGGTGTGATGGAAGCCCCTTATAGAACACAGTGCAACATATATGCTGGGGTGGAACTGGAAATCCTGAGTACTGGAAGTTCAGAACAGACAACCCTTTGTATAGAACCCTGGGCCTCATTTAGATCTCTCTCTCTCTCTCGTTTATTGGGTGACTGTGTGTGTGTTCGCTTGCATAAGTGTGTCCATACGTATGTGCATCAGGCCTATCAGATGGGTCGTTAAAACTATATGGGATGATTAGTGACCATGACACCCCCCTGGGGTTATTGCCATGGATACAGGAAAAACAACAACAGTACCTGATGAAAAGCAGCATGCAGATGACTGACGTGGGAACTCACTGATAGGATGGCTGGAGAAATTGCTAATTGGCTTAATGGTTACTTATTGGTAGCCTCCATTTACAACTTTTTTTCCTCACCAGACTTCATCAGAATCAATGTTTCCGAAACTCATTGGTTGAATGAGATGTTAACTTGTAACGTATTAGCAGGGTTGAGTAGGTTACTTTCTAATCTGTTACAGTTACCTGTCCAAAATTGTAATCAGTAACGTCATTTTTGGATTACCCAAACTGATTACTTTCAGTTACTTTTGGATTACTTTCTCCTTATGAGGCAGTAAAAGAAGACAAAAAGGCTCCATCAAACTCATTTGGTGGTCATCATAGTGGTCTCTGATTGGTGTGTCATCATAGTGGTGTCTGATTGGTGGCCATCATTTGGTGGTCATCATAGTGGTCTCTGATTGGTGGTCATCATTTGGTGTGTCATCCTAGTGGTTTCTGATTGGTGGTCATTATTTGGTGTGTCATCGTAGTGGTTTCTGATTGGTGGTCATCATTTGGTGTGTCATCATAGTGGTGTCTGATTGGTGGTCATCATTTGGTGTGTCATCATAGTGGTCTCTGATTGGTGGTCATCATAGTGGTCTCTGATTGGTGGTCATCATTTGGTGTGTCATCCTAGTGGTTTCTGATTGGTGGTCATTATTTGGTGTGTCATCATAGTGGTTTCTGATTGGTGGTCATCATTTGGTGTGTCATCATAGTGGTCTCTGATTGGTGGTCATCATTTGGTGTGTCATCATAGTGGTCTCTGATTGGCTTGACTTGCTAACTCATAGCTTTTAGCTCACTGATTGACTTGCTAACGCATAGCTTTTAGCTCACTGATTGACTTGCTAACTCATAGCTTTTAGCTCACTGATTGACTTGCTAACTCATAGCTTTTAGCTCACTGATTGACTTGCTAACTCATAGCTTTTAGCTCACTGATTGACTTGCTAACTCATAGCTTTTAGCTCACTGATTGACTTGCTAACTCATAGCTTTTAGCTCACTGATTGACTTGCTAACTCATAGCTTTTAGCTCACTGATTGACTTGCTAACTCATAGCTTTTAGCTCACTGATTGACTTGCTTACTCATAGTTTTAGCTCACTGATTGACTTGCTAACTCATAGCTTTTAGCTCACAGATTGACTTGCTAACTCATAGCTTTTAGCTCACTGATTGACTTGCTGACGCATAGCTTTTAGCTCACTGATTGACTTGCTCACTGATTGACTTGCTAACTCATAGCTTTTAGCTCACTGATTGACTTGCTCACTCATAGCTTTTAGCTCACTGATTGACTTGCTAACTCATAGCTTTTAGCTCACTGATCGACTTGCTAACTCATAGCTTTTAGCTCACTGATCGACTTGCTAACTCATAGTATAATAATATAATATAATATAAGTTAGCAAGTCGATCAGTGAGCTAAAAGCTATGAGTTAGCAAGCTTTTAGCTCACTGATTGACTTGCTAACTAATTGGTTGAACATTTAAATAACTAATTGGGTGGCTAATTATTGTATGGCTTGACTGACTGACAGTGTGACTGCAGGTCCCTGGAATTATGTCCCTCTGTGGTGAGTTAACTGAGTCTCAGCTGCAGCCAGATGTCTGTCCCTGAGTTGGGCTGAATGGATGGAGAACAGCTGTTTTACACAGAAAGGGCAGGGCAGAGTTTGGGAGAGAGATAGAGAGAGAGGGAGAGAGAAAGAGAGAGGGAAGTGGTCTGATTGAGTGTGTGCGTACGAGACTTGGTGTGCGTGACTGATTGAGGCCATCTATAGATAAACCTGAGGTAATGACTCTTATTCTTAAATCAAAACTAGGTGGTGGAGGTCCATGGTTAGATATCTCTTATTGCTGTCATCCCCTCTGTCTGCCTGTGTCTGTCAGTCTGCCTGTCTGTCTTCCTGTATGTCTGTCTGTTCTTCATTATGTCCCACTGGCTCTCCTTTCGTATTTATCTCTTGCTTTCATTCTCACCATCTCTTTATTTCTCCCTCTCCCCCATCCCCCCTCTAGAGAGGGCAAGAGAGAGATAGGGAGAGAGAGGGAGGGATGAGTTTTGCAGACGTATAGCTGGGCTGTACGCATTCCTGAAGGGTTGAGCATCCTGTTCCTCTTTATCCACATCTACGAGAGCTCACACCGTGTGGCACGTACGCACACACAAACACCATGCCACCCTTCTCCCACAGGGAACCCAGCATATCCAAGTACCTCCCAGCTCTTAAGAACAGGAAATGGGTGCCACTCTCTTGCTCTCCTTCTCCCCGCCCCTCCTCTCTCCTTCTCCCCGCCCCTCCCCTCTCTCCCCTTCTCCCCACCCCTCCTCTCTCTCCCCTTCTCCCCATCCCTCCTCTCTCTCCCCTTCTCCCCACCCCTCCTCTCTCTCCCCTTCTCCCCACCCCTCCTCTCTCTCCCCTTCTCCCCACCCCTCCTCTCTCTCCCCTTCTCCCCACCCCTCCTCTCTCTCCCCTTCTCCCCACCCCTCCTCTCTCTCCCCTTCTCCCCACCCCTCCTCCTCTCTCCCCTTCTCCCCACCCCTCCCTCTCTCCCCTTCTCCCCACCCCTCCTCTCTCTCCCCTTCTCCCCATCCCTCCTCTCTCTCCCCTTCTCCCCACCCCTCCTCTCTCTCCCCTTCTCCCCACCCCTCCTCTCTCTCTCCCCTTCTCCCCATCCCTCCTCTCTCTCCCCTTCTCCCCCTCCCTCCTCTCTCTCCCCTACTCCCCATCCCTCCTCTCTCTCCCCTTCTCCCCATCCCTCCTCTCTCTCCCCTTCTCCCCATCCCTCCTCTCTCTCCCCTTCTCCCCATCCCTCCTCTCTCTCCCCTTCTCCCCACCCCTCCTCTCTCTCCCCTTCTCCCCATCCCTCCTCTCTCTCCCCTTCTCCCCATCCCTCCTCTCTCTCCCCTTCTCCCCACCCCTCCTCTCTCTCCCCTTCTCCCCATCCCTCCTCTCTCTCCCCTTCTCCCCATCCCTTCTCTCTCTCCCCTTCTCCCCATCCCTCCTCTCTCTCCCCTTCTCCCCACCCCTCCTCTCACCTTCCCTTCTCCCCACCCCTCCCTCTCACCTTCCCTTCTCCCCACCCTTCCTCTCCCCTTCTCCCCATCCCTCCTCTCACCTTCTCCCCACCCTTCCTCTCACCTTCTCCCCACCCTTTCTCTCTTCTTCCTCCCAACCCTGTTTTCCCTCACCCCGTCAAAGCAACACTTCAGCGTACCCTCGCCCTGAGATACTTCCAGGATAAGAGCCTTTTGTTCCTTTTCTTTTCTAGTTTTTGGATACGCTTTGGAAGTCCTCCCTCCTTCACTCCCTTCTCTGTGATAAAGACAGTCTCAGGTGGTGAGAAGCAGTCTGGGGTCTCTCAGGGGAAAGAAGGATTGCATAGCAGCCTCTCCCATTCATAAACCACAATACTGTACAGTCCTTAGCCCTAGTTTTGCATATTGAATATTAAAGTGAGATTATCAATGTCACAATGAATTTAGTTTGTAATGTGTGTGAGAAACCAGAGTTAGTTTATGTGAGTGAGAGAGAGAGAGAGAGTGAGAGAGTGAGAGAGAGAGAGAGAGAGAGAGAGAGAGAGAGAGAGAGAGAGAGAGAGAGAGAGAGAGAGAGAGAGAGAGAGAGAGAGAGAGAGAGAGAGAGAGAGAGAGAGAGAGAGAGAGAGAGAGAGAGAGAGAGAGAGAGAGAGAGAGAGAGAGAGAGAGAGAGAGAGAGAGAGAGAGAGAGAGAGAGAGAGAGAGAGAGAGAGAGAGAGAGAGAGAGAGAGAGAGAGAGAGAGAGAGAGAGAGAGAGAGAGAGAGAGAGAGAGAGAGAGAGAGAGAGAGAGAGAGAGAGAGAGAGAGAGAGAGAGAAGCGAGAAAGAGAGAGCTTGTGTGTGTGTGTGTGTGTTGTAATCCTTTAGGCTTTATGGAGGTAAAACACATTCAGCCCTTTCCTGTTGCTTCCCATTAATTCCACCTGTATACACTGGGAATGAGCCCCTACCAACCCTGCCACTTCCTGAGTCCTCCCACCCCTTCCTCTCTCCCTAGCTCCCTTCATCCATTCCTCCCTCCCTCCATCCATCCACCTCTCCCTTACTAATCCCCAGATGTCAGCTTATGGAACACCCAGAGAGAGGGGGTTGTTCTGGGATCTCACAGCAGAACGTTCTCATCCACAACTACTGTCCCTAATAGGAGAACCCTTTTTGATTCCATGTAGAATCCTATTTCGTTCCAAGTAGAACCCTATTGGGTTCCATGTAGAACCCTCTGAAGAAAGGGTTCAACATAGAACCCAAAAGGGTTCTACCTGGAACTAAAAGGCTGGGACCAAAAAGGGTTATTCAAATGGTTATCCTATGGGGACAGCCAAACAACCCTTTTAGAGCCTAGAACTCTACAGGTTCCAGAATGTTCACCCTCAACCAGCCTCAGTCTGAGAGTACAAAGGTTCACTATGTTAAAGCACAGCTAGAAACCTGCAGTTTATTATTCATTTGTAACAAACAAGCGACATTTGTTTCAGGGAGATGAGGGATCTTGACTTGTCATGTCACTGAGCATCCTTAAGGCAGAAGCCATGTAGCTGTGGCACGACCCACAGCTAAGGACAGAACGGTCACCATTGCCCTTCTGAACCCAGCCGTCCTCTTTATTGTGAGGTCATCACTGACCTGATCTGGCTGGATTGGTGTATGCAATAGGCAATAAACCTGCATATCACCTGATATATCACTGTTTCCCCCACATGAGTGAACAGAGTGCATTTTCTTAGTCACCAGGACTGTTATGTGCCTCCTCTCTCAACAGCTCTCAGTTTGACAGGTCACGGCATGACAACACCTCCTCCACACTGACTCTTAACACAGGGGCCCCCCCAGGGGTGTGTCCTCTGTCCTCTGCTGTACTCCCTGTTCACCCACGACTGTGTTGCTTTGCACGACACCAACTCCACCATCAAGTTTAATGACAACACTACAGTTGTAGGCCTGATAACCGACGATGACAAGTCAGCCTATAGGGAGGGGGTAAGTGAACATCTTGGTGTCATGACAACAACCTCTCCCTCAACTTCAGCAAAACAAAGGAGTTGATTGTTGACTTCAGGAAGCAGAGGAGGAAACATGCCCCGATCCACGTCAACAGGACTGCACCAGGCTGAGGCTGAGTGAACAGATCTAGATAAAACAGAGCTAGATTTATCCACCAGGCTGAGTGAACAGATCTGGATGAAACAGAACTAGATTTATCCACCAGGAAGAGAGAACAGATCTGGATGAAACAGAACTAGATTTATCCACCAGGCTGAGGCTGAGTGAACAGATCTGGATAAAACAGAACTAGATTTATCCACCAGGAAGAGTGAACAGATCTGGATAAAACAGAACTAGATTTATCCACCAGGAAGAGGGAACAGAGCTCTAAACAGAACTAGATTTATCCACCAGGCTGAGGGAACAGAGCTCTAAACAGAACTAGATTTATCCACCAGGCTGAGGGAACAGAGCTCTAAACAGAACTAGATTTATCCACCAGGCTGAGGGAACAGAGCTCTAAACAGAACTAGATGTATCCACCAGGCTGAGGGAACAGAGCTCTAAACAGAACTAGATGTATCCACCAGGCTGAGGGAACAGAGCTCTAAACAGAACTAGATGTATCCACCAGGCTGAGGGAACAGAGCTCTAAACAGAACTAGATGTATCCACCAGGCTGAGGGAACAGAGCTCTAAACAGAACAAGATTTATCCACCAGGCTGAGGGAACAGAGCTCTAAACAGAACTAGATTTATCCACCAGGCTGAGGGAACAGAGCTCTAAACAGAACTAGATGTATCCACCAGGCTGAGGGAACAGAGCTCTAAACAGAACTAGATGTATCCACCAGGCTGAGGGAACAGAGCTCTAAACAGAACTAGATGTATCCACCAGGCTGAGGGAACAGAGCTCTAAACAGAACTAGATGTATCCACCAGGCTGAGGGAACAGAGCTCTAAACAGAACTAGATGTATCCACCAGGCTGAGGGAACAGAGCTCTAAACAGAACTAGATGTATCCACCAGGCTGAGGGAACAGAGCTCTAAACAGAACTGGATTTATCTACCAGGCTGAGGGAACAGAGCTCTAAACAGAACTAGATTTATCCACCAGGCTGAGGGAACAGAGCTCGAAACAGATGAGTTCAGTTTGAATGTTCCTACCTGCTTTGACTCCTAATGGACCATTTCCTAGAAGACTTCTCCCCCCAACCTCCCATTCCTTCAATTTTAAAAGTCCTCCCCCTCCTATTCGAGACAGACAGAGCGACAGACAGAGCGACAGAGCGACAGAGCGACAGAGCGACAGAGCGACAGAGCGACAGAGCGACAGAGCGACAGACAGAGCGACAGAGCGACAGACAGACAGAGCGACAGACAGACAGACAGACAGACAGAGCGACAGACAGAGCGACAGAGCGACAGAGCGACAGACAGAGCGAAAGAGATACTGTAACTAAAAAGAGATAATGAAATACTTACTAGGTATGTAAAAGTTTATGAAAGAGACAAAAGGTGGAGCTCTACAGAGAATGCCCAGTAAGACTGATGCTGTTCTTTACTAAAATGAGAGAAGTGACATCATCATAGACAGGACTAAGCTCAGGAAGATCTTGTCGTTTCTAAAGGAGTGCTCAATGAATGTCAAACCCAGCTGCCGTTCAACGTCAGTCTTACAGTCAAGAGACCACACAGCCAGACATGACAATAAGCACGTAGGTTGACTAATAGTTCAGAGGTCACAGAGAGAAAGACCCCCAGAGGCGAGGTGGAGGTCGAACAACCATGCTATGTCTAATCCCCCCACCCCCTTCCTCAGTGTGGGGTCTAGAAGGTCACGAGTACTGGGTCGCCATGAAAAGGTCAAACAAAGTTCGGACACAAGCCTGCACATATTTGTCCGCTGAGCCTCCTGAAGGCCCAGAGCAGACATGTGAAATGATAGAGGGAAAAAAAGGCTTTACTGGAATGTTCATTGGTCACAGCTGGGCATCATGGGAGCAATATAGACCTGAGCTTAAAGCAGGACGTGTGTGTGTTTGCATATACGGTATGCGTGTGTGTCTGTGTATGTCTACGTGTGTGTGTATGTGTGTGTGTGTCTACGTGTGTCTGTATGTGTGTGTGTGTGTGTGTGTGTGTGTGTGTGTGTGTGTGTGTGTGTGTGTGTGTCCGTGTGTGTGTATGTGTGCGTGTGTGTGTGTCTACGTGTGTCTGTATGTGTGTGTGTGTGTGTGTGTGTGTGTGTGTGTGTGTCTACGTGTGTCTGTGTGTTTGTATGTGTGTGTGTGTGTGTGTGTGTGTGTGTGTACGTGTGTCTGTGTGTGTCTGTGTGTTTGTATGTGTGTTTGTATGTGTGCGTGTGTGTGTGTGTGTCTACGTGTGTCTGTGTGTGTCTACGTGTGTCTGTGTGTGTGTGTGTGTGTGTGTGTGTGTGTGTGTGTGTGTGTGTGTGTGTGTGTGTGTGTGTGTGTGTGTGTGTGTGTGTGTGTGTGTGTGTGTGTGTGTGTGTGTGTGTGTGTGTGTGTGTGTGTGTGTGTGTGTGTGTGTGTGTGTGTGTGTGTGTGTGTGTCTACGTGTGTCTGTGTGTTTGTATGTGTGTGTGTGTGTGTTGGAGGGTACAAAGGCGTGAATGTGTGTGTGAGTGTGACTAAAACAGAGCGCTGTGGACCGGAGCTTGATGCCAGAATGGGGCACAGCTTGGAGTTATGTGCCCTGAACATCACTAGATGGACATGCTGGAAAGGACAAAATGTCCTACATCAACAAAACTTTGTATAGGTTTAGGGTTCAAGTTACTCCACCCATCCCTGCCCCTTAATTTCTCCACCTCCATGCCTCCACCCCCATATCCCTCCACCTCTACCCCTCCATCCACATCCCTCCATCCTTGCACCTCCATCCCTCCACCTCTACCCCAATCCCTCCATCTCTACCCCTCCACCCCTACCCCAATCCCTCCATCTCTACCCCTCCACCCCTACCCCAATCCCTCCATCTCTACCCCTCCACCCCTACCCCAATCCCTCCATCCCTACCCCTCCACCCCTACCCCTCTACCCCAATCCCTCCAACTCTACCTCTACCCCAATCCCTCCAACTCTACCTCTACCCCAATCCCTCCATCTCTACCCCTCCACCCCTACCCCAATCCCTCCATCTCTACCCCTCCACCCCTACCCCAATCCCTCCACCTCTACCCCTCCACCCCTACCCCAATCCCTCCACCTCTACCCCAATCCCTCCACCTCTACCCCTCCAACCCCTACCCCAATCCCTCCAACTCTACCCCTACCCCAATCCCTCCACCCCAATCCCTCCACCTCTACCCCAATCCCTCCACCTCTACCCCTCCAACCCCTACCCCAAACCCTCCAACTCTACCCCTACCCCAATCCCTCCACCTCGACCCCTACCCCAATCCCTCCACCCCTCCACCTCTACCCCAATCCCTCCACGTCTACCCCAATCCCTCCACCTCTACCCCTCCACCTCCAACCCTCAAACTCCAACCCTCCCCCATCACTCTTCCACCCCCATATCCCTCCACCAATCCCTCCACCTCTACCCCAATCCATCCACCCCACAATCCCTCCACCTCCACCCCATCCCTCCACTCCTCCAGCTCCATATCCCTCCACCTCCACCCCATCCCCCATCTCAACCCCTCCACCCCATCCCCCATCTCAACCCCTCCACCTCTACCCCTCCACGCCAATCCCTCCACCCTACCCCACCACCTCCGTCTCTACACCTCCATCCCCACCTTGTCCCTCCATCTTCACCTCCATGTCTCCATCTTCACCTCCATGTCTCCATCTTTACCTCCATGTCTCCATCTTCACCTCCATGTCTCCATCTTCACCTCCATGTCTCCATCTTCACCTCCATGTCTCCATCTTCACCTCCATGTCTCCATCTTCACCTCCATGTCTCCATCTTCACCTCCATGTCTCCATCTTCACCTCCATGTCTCCATCTTCACCTCCATGTCTCCATCTTCACCTCCATGTCTCCATCTTCACCTCCATGTCTCCATCTTCACCTCCATCTTTACCTCCATGTCTCCATCTTCACCTCCATCTTTACCTCCATGTCTCCATCTTCACCTCCATCTTTACCTCCATGTCTCCATCTTCACCTCCATCTTTACCTCCATGTCTCCATCTTCACCTCCATCTTCACCTCTATCCCTCCATCTTCACCTCCATGTCTCCATCTTCACCTCCATGTCTCCATCTTCACCTCCATGTCTCCATCTTCACCTCCATGTCTCAGTCTTCACCTCCATCTTTACCTCCATGTCTCCATCTTCACCTCCATCTTCACCTCTATCCCTCCATCTTCACCTCCATGTCTCCATCTTCACCTCCATGTCTCCATCTACACCTCCATGTCTCCATTTTTACCTCCATGTCTCCATCTTCACCTCCATCCCTCCATCTTTACCTCCATGTCTCCATCTTCACCTCCATGTCTCCATCTTCACCTCCATGTCTCCATCTACACCTCCATGTCTCCATTTTTACCTCCATGTCTCCATCTTCACCTCCATGTCTCCATCTTCACCTCCATGTCTCCATCTTTACCTCCATGTCTCCATCTTCACCTCCATGTCTCCATCTTCACCTCCATGTCTCCATTTTTACCTGCATGTCTCCATCTACACCTCCATGTCTCCATCTTCACCTCCATGTCTCCATCTACACCTCCATGTCTCCATCTACACCTCCATGTCTCCATCTTCACCTCCATGTCTCCATCTACACCTCCATGTCTCCATCTTCACCTCCATGTCTCCATCTTCACCTCCATGTCTCCATCTTTACCTCCATGTCTCCATCTTCACCTCCATGTCTCCATTTTTACCTGCATGTCTCCATCTACACCTCCATGTCTCCATCTTCACCTCCATGTCTCCATTTTTACCTGCATGTCTCCATCTTCACCTCCATGTCTCCATTTTTACCTGCATGTCTCCATCTACACCTCCATGTCTCCATCTTTACCTCCATGTCTCCATCTACACCTCCATGTCTCCATCTTCACCTCCATGTCTCCATTTTTACCTGCATGTCTCCATCTACACCTCCATGTCTCCATCTTTACCTCCATGTCTCCATCTTCACCTCCATGTCTCCATCTTCACCTCCATGTCTCCATTTTTACCTGCATGTCTCCATCTTCACCTCCATGTCTCCATCTTCACCTCCATGTCTCCATCTTCACCTCCATGTCTCCATCTTCACCTCCATGTCTCCATCTTCACCTCCATGTCTCCATCTTCACCTCCATGTCTCCATCTTCACCTCCATGTCTCCATCTTCACCTCCATGTCTCCATCTTCATCTCTATCCCTCCATCTTCACCTCCATGTCTCCATCTTCACCTCCATGTCTCCATCTTCACCTCCATGTCTCCATCTTCACCTCCATGTCTCCATCTTCACCTCCATGTCTCCATCTTCATCTCTATCCTCCATGTCTCCATCTTCATCTCTATACCTCCATGTCTCCATCTTCATCTCTATACCTCCATGTCTCCATCTTCATCTCTATACCTCCATGTCTCCATCTTCATCTCTATCCCTCCATGTCTCCATCTTCATCTCTATCCCTCCATGTCTCCATCTTCATCTCTATACCTCCATGTCTCCATCTTCATCTCTATACCTCCATGTCTCCATCTTCACCTCCATGTCTCCATCTTCATCTCTATCCCTCCATGTCTCCATCTTCATCTCTATACCTCCATGTCTCCATCTTCATCTCTATACCTCCATGTCTCCATCTTCATCTCTATACCTCCATGTCTCCATCTTCATCTCTATCCTCCATGTCTCCATCTTCATCTCTATCCCTCCATGTCTCCATCTTCATCTCTATACCTCCATGTCTCCATCTTCATCTCTATCCCTCCATGTCTCCATCTTCATCTCTATCCCTCCATCTTCACCTCCATGTCTCCATCTTCACCTCCATGTCTCCATCTTCACCTCCATGTCTCCATCTTCATCTCTATCCCTCCATGTCTCCATCTTCATCTCTATCCCTCCATGTCTCCATCTTCATCTCTATACCTCCATGTCTCCATCTTCATCTCTATCCCTCCATGTCTCCATCTTCATCTCTATCCCTCCATCTTCACCTCCATGTCTCCATCTTCACCTCCATGTCTCCATCTTCACCTCCATGTCTCCATCTTCACCTCCATGTCTCCATCTTCATCTCTATACCTCCATGTCTCCATCTTCATCTCTATACCTCCATGTCTCCATCTTCATCTCTATACCTCCATGTCTCCATCTTCATCTCTATCCCTCCATCTTCACCTCCATGTCTCCATCTTCACCTCCATGTCTCCATCTTTACCTCCATGTCTCCATCTTCACCTCCATGTCTCCATCTTCACCTCCATGTCTCCATCTTCACCTCTATCCCTCCATCTTCACCTCCATCTTCATCTCTATCCCTCCATGTCTCCATCTTCACCTCCATCTTCATCTCTATCCCTCCATGTCTCCATCTTTACCTCTCCATCTTCATCTCTATCCCTCCATGTCTCCATCTTCACCTCTATCCCTCCATGTCTCCATCTTCACCTCTATCCCTCCATGTCTCCATCTTCACCTCTATCCTCCATGTCTCCATCTTCACCTCCATGTCTCAATCTTCACCTCCATGTCTCCATCTTCACCTCCATGTCTCCATCTTCACCTCCATGTCTCAATCTTCACCTCCATGTCTCCATCTTCACCTCCATCCCTCCATCTCTCCATATTTCTTCTATTCCTCCAGACAAAACCTTTTCAGACCTTCTGAATAATTGAGACTGAGTTTTAATGAGCTGAAGGCAAACGTCACTTAGTACAGGTGTGTGTGTGTGTGTATATACATGCATATAGTATCATTTGGTTATATGTGTGTGCACAAGTAGAATGAAATGATGTGTTTATATGTATGAGAGATAGAAGGTATGCCGTTCATTGGAGCAACAACAGAATTCTTCATTATTCACTGAACCCTATACTGCAGTCTGACATAACTATCTGCAAACCAGTATGTGAGTTCATATCTCTAGTGCTGCCTGCAGTGTTTAGTACGCCTGAGAGAGGGAGAGAGAGAGGGGGGGGGACAGAACAGGCTTCCTAAACGATCCACGATCCAGCGAGTTTTAATCCAGTCTGGATGGATCAATAAGTCATCAACATTTAGTACAGTATCGCACTTCAGCAGGCCTCAATCGATTAGCCTCCCTTGTCATAATCCTCCTCTCGATCTCTCCTCATCGCTCCTCTCATTCGGTCTTCCCTCCCCCTATCCTCTCTGCAGTGGCTCCAACAGCCTGTGGGCTTATAAAGGAGTGTTTCTGTGTCCCAGCTATAATTCCTGGAGGGCAGTCAGGCAAACAAACCCAGCCTGCCTGTGCCCGTCGCATGACTTCCATAGCAGAGAGAGGGAAGGGGGAGGAATAGAGAGAAGGGTGGGGGAAGAGAGCGAGGAATAGAGAGATGGAGGGGGGAGAGAGAGGAATAGAGAGATGGAGGGGGAGAGAGAGGAATAGAGAGATGGATGGAGGGGGGAGAGAGAGGAATAGAGAGATGGAGGGGGAGAGAGAGGAATAGAGAGATGGAGGGGGAGAGAGAGGAATAGAGAGATGGGGGGGGGAGAGAGAGGAATAGAGAGATGGATGGGGGGAGAGAGAGGAATAGAGAGATGGAGGGGGAGAGAGAGGAATAGAGAGATGGAGGGGGAGAGAGAGGAATAGAGAGATGGAGGGGGAGAGAGAGGAATAGAGAGATGGAGGGGGAGAGAGAGGAATAGAGAGATGGAGGGGGAGAGAGAGGAATAGAGAGATGGAGGGGGAGAGAGAGGAATAGAGAGATGGAGGGGGAGAGAGAGGAATAGAGAGATGGAGGGGGAGAGCGAGGAATAGAGAGATGGAGGGGGGAGAGAGGAATAGAGAGATGGAGGGGGAGAGAGAGGAATAGAGAGATGGAAGGGGGAGAGAGAGGAATAGAGAGATGGAAGGGGGAGAGAGAGGAATAGAGAGATGGAGGGGGAGAGAGAGGCATAGAGAGATGGAGGGGGAGAGAGAGGCATAGAGAGATGGAGGGGGGAGAGAGAGGCATAGAGAGATGGAGGGGGGAGAGAGAGGCATAGAGAGATGGAGGGGGGAGAGAGAGGCATAGAGAGATGGAGGGGGAGAGAGAGGCATAGAGAGATGGAGGGGAGAGAGAGGAATAGAGAGATGGAGGGGGAGAGAGGAGGAATAGAGAGATGGAGGGGGAGAGAGAGGAATAGAGAGATGGAGGGGGAGAGAGAGGAATAGAGAGATGGAGGGGGAGAGAGAGGAATAGAGAGATGGAGGGGGAGAGAGAGGAATAGAGAGATGGAGGGGGAGAGAGAGGAATAGAGAGATGGAGGGGGGAGAGAGAGGAATAGAGAGATGGAGGGGGAGAGAGAGGAATAGAGAGATGGGGTGGGGAGAGAGAGGAATAGAGAGAGAGGAGGGTGGGAGGAGAGAGAGGAATAGAGAGATGGGTGGGAGGAGAGAGAGGAATAGAGAGATGGAGGGGGGGAGAGAGAGGAATAGAGAGATGGAGGGGGAGAGAGAGGAATAGAGAGATGGAGGGGGAGAGAGAGGAATAGAGAGATGGAGGGGGAGAGAGAGGAATAGAGAGATGGAGGGGGAGAGAGAGGAATAGAGAGATGGAGGGGGAGAGAGAGGAATAGAGAGATGGAGGGGGAGAGAGAGGAATAGAGAGATGGAGGGGAGAGAGAGAAGGAATAGAGAGAAGGGTGGGGGGAGAGAGAGAGGAATAGAGAGATGGAGGGAGAGAGAGAGGAACAGAGAGAAGGGGGGGGGAGAGGAATAGAGAGAAGGGTGGGGGGAAGAGGAATAGAGAGAAGGGGGGAGGGAAGAGGAATAGAGAGAAGGGTGGGGGAGAGAGGGAATAGAGAGAAGGGTAGGGGGAGAGAGAGAGGAATAGAGAGATGGAGGGGGAGAGAGGAATAGAGAGATGGAGGGGGAGAGAGAGGAATAGAGAGATGGAGGGGGAGAGAGAGGAATAGAGAGATGGAGGGGGAGAGAGAGGAATAGAGAGATGGAGGGGGAGAGAGAGGAATAGAGAGAAGGGTGGGGGAGAGAGAGAGGAATAGAGAGAAGGGTGGGGGGGGAGAGAGAGAGGAATAGAGAGAAGGGTGGGGGAAGAGAGCGAGGAATAGAGAGAAGGGTGGGGGAAGAGAGCGAGGAATAGAGAGAAGGGTGGGGGAAGAGAGAGAGGAATAGAGAGATGGAGGGGGAGAGAGAGGAATAGAGAGATGGAGGGGGAGAGAGAGGAATAGAGAGATGGAGGGGGGGGGAGAGAGAGGAATAGAGAGATGGAGGGGGAGAGAGAGGAATAGAGAGATGGAGGGGGGAGAGAGGCCTAGAGAGATGGTGGGGGGGAGAGAGAGGCCTAGAGAGATGGATGGGGGGAGAGAGAGGCATAGAGAGATGGAGGGGGAGAGAGAGGAATAGAGAGATGGAGGGGGAGAGAGAGGAATAGAGAGATGGAGGGGGAGAGAGAGAGGAATAGAGAGATGGAGGGGGGAGAGAGAGGAATAGAGAGATGGAGGGGGAGAGAGAGGAATAGAGAGATGGAGGGGGAGAGAGAGGAATAGAGAGATGGAGGGGGAGAGAGAGGAATAGAGAGATGGAGGGGGAGAGAGAGGAATAGAGAGATGGAGGGGGGAGAGAGAGGAATAGAGAGATGGAGGGGGAGAGAGAGGAATAGAGAGATGGAGGGGGAGAGAGAGGAATAGAGAGATGGAGGGGGGAGAGAGAGGAATAGAGAGAAGGGTGGGAGGAGAGAGAGGAATAGAGAGAAGGGTGGGGGGGGAGAGAGAGGAATAGAGCGAAGGGTAGGGGGAGGGGAGAGAGGAGGAAGAGAGAGATGGAGGGGGGGAGAGAGAGGAATAGAGAGATGGAGGGGGGAGAGAGAGGAATAGAGAGATGGAGGGGAGAGAGAGGAATAGAGAGATGGAGGGGGAGAGAGAGGAATAGAGAGATGGAGGGGGAGAGAGAGGAATAGAGAGATGGAGGGGAGAGAGAGAGGAATAGAGAGATGGAGGGGAGAGAGAATAGAGGAAGGGGAGAGAGAAGGGAGATGGAGGGGAGAGAGAGGAATAGAGAGAAGGGGGGGGAGAGGAATAGGGATGGTGGGGGAGAGAGAGGAATAGAGAGATGGAGGGGGAGAGAGAGAGGAACAGAGAGAAGGGTGGAGGGGGGGGGGGAGAGGAATAGAGAGAAGGGTGGGGGGAAGAGGAATAGAGAGAAGGGTAGGGGGAAGAGGAATAGAGAGAAGGGGGGAAGGAGAGAGAGAGGAATAGAGAGAAGGGGGGGGGAGAGAGGAATAGAGAGAAGGGGAGAGGGGGAGAGGAATAGAGAGAAGGAATAGAGAGATGGAGGGGGGGAGAGAGAGAGGAATAGAGAGATGGAGGGGGAGAGAGGAATAGAGAGATGGAGGGGGAGAGAGAGGAATAGAGAGATGGAGGGGAGAGAGAGAGGAATAGAGAGATGGAGGGGAGAGAGAGAGGAATAGAGAGATGGAGGGGAGAGAGAGAGGAATAGAGAGATGGGGGGGAGAGAGAGGAATAGAGAGAAGGGTGGGGGGAGAGAGGAATAGAGAGAAGGGTGGGGGAGAGAGAGAGGAATAGAGAGATGGAGGGGGAGAGAGGAATAGAGAGATGGAGGGGGAGAGAGGAATAGAGAGATGGAGGGGAGAGAGAGGAATAGAGAGATGGAGGGGGAGAGAGGAATAGAGAGATGGAGGGGAGAGAGAGAGGAATAGAGAGATGGAGGGGAGAGAGAGAGGAATAGAGAGAAGGGTGGGGGAAGAGGAATAGAGAGAAGGGTGGGGGAAGAGGAATAGAGAGAATGGAGGGGGAAGAGGAATAGAGAGATGGAGAAGGGTGGGGGGAGAGAGAGAGGAATAGAGAGATGGATGGAGGAGAGAGGAATAGAGAGATGGAGGGGAGGAGAGAGAGAGGAATAGAGAGAAGGGTGGGGGAAGAGGAATAGAGAGAAGGGTGGGGGAAGAGGAATAGAGAGAAGGGAGGGGGGGAGAGAGGGGGGAGAGAGAGAGGAATAGAGAGATGGGAGGGGGAGAGAGGAATAGAGAGATGGAGGGGAGAGAGAGAGGAATAGAGAGAAGGGTGGGGGGAGAGAGAGAGGAATAGAGAGATGGAGGGGAGAGAGAGAGGAATAGAGAGAAGGGTGGGGGGGAGGAATAGAGAGAAGGGTGGGAGGAGAGAGGAATAGAGAGATGGAGGGGAGAGAGAGGAATAGAGAGATGGAGGGGAGAGAGAGAGGAATAGAGAGATGGAGGGAGAGAGAGAGGAATAGAGAGATGGAGGGGAGAGAGAGAGGAATAGAGAGATGGAGGGGAGAGAGAGGAATAGAGAGATGGAGGGGAGAGAGAGAGGAATAGAGAGATGGAGGGGAGAGAGAGAGGAATAGAGAGATGGAGGGAGAGAGAGAGGAATAGAGAGATGGAGGGAGAGAGAGAGGAATAGAGAGATGGAGGGAGAGAGAGAGGAATAGAGAGATGGAGGGAGAGAGAGAGGAATAGAGAGATGGAGGGAGAGAGAGAGGAATAGAGAGATGGAGGGGAGAGAGAGAGGAATAGAGAGATGGAGGGGAGAGAGAGAGGAATAGAGAGATGGAGGGGAGAGAGAGAGGAATAGAGAGATGGAGGGGAGAGAGAGAGAGGAATAGAGAGATGGAGGGGAGAGAGAGAGGAATAGAGAGATGGAGGGGAGAGAGAGAGGAATAGAGAGATGGAGGGGAGAGAGAGAGGAATAGAGAGATGGAGGGGAGAGAGAGAGGAATAGAGAGATGGAGGAGAGAGAGAGGAATAGAGAGATGGAGGGGAGAGAGAGAGATGGAGGGGGAATAGAGAGATGGAGGGGGAATAGAGAGATGGAGGGGGAATAGAGAGATGGAGGGGGAATAGAGAGATGGAGGGGGAATAGAGAGATGGAGGGGGAATAGAGAGATGGAGGGGGAATAGAGAGATGGAGGGGGAATAGAGAGATGGAGGGGGAATAGAGAGATGGAGGGGGAATAGAGAGATGGAGGGGGAATAGAGAGATGGAGGGGGAATAGAGAGATGGAGGGGGAATAGAGAGATGGAGGGGAATAGAGAGATGGAGGGGAGAGAGAGAGGAATAGAGAGATGGAGGGGAGAGAGAGAGGAATAGAGAGATGGAGGGGAGAGAGAGAGGAATAGAGAGATGGAGGAGGGAGAGAGAGGAATAGAGAGATGGAGGGGGAATAGAGAGATGGAGGGGGGAATAGAGAGATGGAGGGGGGAATAGAGAGATGGAGAGGGGAATAGAGAGATGGAGGAGGGAGAGAGAGGAATAGAGAGATGGAGGGGGGAATAGAGAGATGGAGGGGGGAATAGAGAGATGGAGGGGGGAATAGAGAGATGGAGGGGGGAATAGAGAGATGGAGGGGGGAATAGAGAGATGGAGGGGGGAATAGAGAGATGGAGGGGGGAATAGAGAGATGGAGGGGGGAATAGAGAGATGGAGGGGGGAATAGAGAGATGGAGGGGGGAATAGAGAGATGGAGGGGGGAATAGAGAGATGGAGAGGGGAATAGAGAGATGGAGGGGGAATAGAGAGATGGAGGGGGAATAGAGAGATGGAGAGGGGAATAGAGAGATGGAGAGGGGAATAGAGAGATGGAGGGGAGAATAGAGAGAAGGAGAGGGGAATAGAGAGATGGAGGAGGGAGAGAGAGGAATAGAGAGATGGAGGGGGGAATAGAGAGATGGAGGGGGGAGAGAGAGGAATAGAGAGATGGAGGGGGGAATAGAGAGATGGAGGGGGGAATAGAGAGATGGAGGGGGGAATAGAGAGATGGAGAGGGGAATAGAGAAGGGGTGAGGACAAGGAAGGGAAAGAAGAAAAATAGGGAAGAGAAGTCAGAGAATTGAAGAATAGAAAAGTAAGGAGGGAGAATAGGAAGAAAAGGTAGAAGACAGAAAAAGGGAAGAGCAGAGGAGCATGGAAGGAGACGAGGACAGAGGAGGAAGGAGACGAGGACAGAGGAGGAAGGAGACGAGGACAGAGGAGGAAGGAGACGAGGACAGAGGAGGAAGGAGACGAGGACAGAGGGAGGAAGGAGACGAGGACAGAGGAGGAAGGAGACGAGGACAGAGGGAGGAAGGAGACGAGGACAGAGGAGGAAGGAGACGAGGACAGAGGAGGAAGGAGACGAGGACAGAGGGAGGAAGGAGACGAGGACAGAGGAGGAAGGAGACGAGGACAGAGGAGGAAGGAGACGAGGACAGAGGGAGGAAGGAGACGAGGACAGAGGAGCATGGAAGGAGACGAGGACAGAGGAGGAGCATGGAAGGAGGAAGGATGGAAGGAGACGAGGACAGAGGGAGGAAGGAGACGAGGACAGAGGAGGAAGGAGACGAGGACAGAGGAGGAAGGAGACGAGGACAGAGGAGCATGGAAGGAGACGAGGACAGAGGAGGAAGGAGACGAGGACAGAGGGAGGAAGGAGACGAGGACAGAGAGAGGAAGGAGACAGAGGATGGAAGGAGAGGAGGAAGGAGACGAGGACAGAGGGAGGAAGGAGACGAGGACAGAGGAGGAAGGAGACGAGGACAGAGAGCAGGAAGGAGACGAGGACAGAGGAGGAAGGAGACGAGGACAGAGGAGGAAGGAGACGAGGACAGAGGAGCATGGAAGGAGACGAGGACAGAGGAGCATGGAAGGAGACGAGGACAGAGGAGCATGGAAGGAGACGAGGACAGAGGAGGAAGGAGACGAGGACAGAGAGGAAGGAAGAGACGAGGACAGAGGAGCATGGAAGGAGACGAGGACAGAGGAGGAAGGAGACGAGGACAGAGGAGCATGGAAGGAGACGAGGACAGAGGAGGAAGGAGACGAGGACAGAGGAGGAAGGAGACGAGGACAGAGGAGGAAGGAAGGAGATGAGGACAGAGGAGGAAGGAAGGAGACGAGGACAGAGGAGGAAAGGAGACGAGGACAGAGGAGGAAGGAGACGAGGACAGAGGAGGAAGGAAGGAGATGAGGACAGAGGAGGAAGGAAGGAGACGAGGACAGAGGAGGAAGGAGACGAGGACAGAGGAGGAAGGAGATGAGGACAGAGGAGGAAGGAAGGAGACGACAGGACAGAGGAGGAAGGAGACGAGGACAGAGGAGGAAGGAGACGAGGACAGAGGAGGAAGGAGACGAGGACAGAGGAGCATGGAAGGAGACGAGGACAGAGGAGGAAGGAGACGAGGACAGCAGAAGGAGGAGCATGGAAGGAGACGAGGACAGAGGAGCATGGAAGGAGACGAGGACAGAGGAGGAAGGAGACGAGGACAGAGGAGGAAGGGGAGGAGGACAGAGGAGGAAGGGGAGGAGGACAGAGGAGGAAGGAGACGAGGACAGAGGAGGAAGGGGAGGAGAACAGAGGAAGAAGGGAGGAGGAGAGGAGGAAGGGGAGGAGAACAGAGGAGGAAGGAGACGAGGACAGAGGAGGAAGGGGAGGAGGACAGAGGAGGAAGGGAGGAGGAGAGGAGGAAGGAGAGGAGAACAGAGGAGGAAGGGGAGGAGAACAGAGGAGGAAGGGAGGAGGAGAGGAGGGGGGGAGAAGAGGAGGAAGGGAGGAGGAGAGGAGGGGGAGAACAGAGGAGGAAGGGAGGAGGAGAGGAGGGGGGGGAGGAAAAAAAGGCAACCTGCACAATCTTGCATGCACACGAGGAGAACAGACAGGCACGCAGCTTTAAGGAGGCACGAAGAGAGAGAGAAAATAACTCCTCCCTTAGTTTCTTTCTCCTCCCCCTTTCCAGCCTGAAGAGCAGAGCTCAGCACGACAGACTTACACGACACAG
>NC_068438.1:44379763-44432263 GCF_023373465.1 Oncorhynchus keta
CCATAAAGACTACTAACCTGTCTGTGAGGACATAGTAATCCCATAAAGACTACTAACCTGTCTGTGAGGACATAGTAATCCCCTAAAGACTGTCTGTGAGGACGTAGTAATCCCATAAAGACTACTAACCTGTCAGTGAGGACATAGTAATCCCATAAAGACTGTCTGTGAGGACATCGTAATCCAATAAAGACTAGTAACCTGTCAGTAAGGACATAGTAATCCCATAAAGACTACTAACCTGTCAGTGAGGACATAGTAATCCCCTAAAGACTGTCTGTGAGGACATAGTAATCCCATAAAGACTACTAACCTGTCAGTGAGGACATAGTAATCCCATAAAGACTACTATCCTGTCAGTGAGGACATAGTAATCCCATAAAGACTACTAACCTGTCAGTGAGGACATAGTAATCCCCTAAAGACTGTCTGTGAGGACATAGTAATCCCATAAAGACTACTAACCTGTCAGTGAGGACATAGTAATCCCATAAAGACTACTAACCTGTCAGTGAGGACATAGTAATCCCATAACGACTGTCTGTGAGGACATAGTAATCCCATAAAGACTGTCTGTGAGGACATAGTAATCCCATAAAGACTGTCAGTGAGGACATAGTAATCCCATAAAGACTGTCAGTGAGGACATATTAATCCCATAAAGACTACTAACCTGCCAGTGAGCACTTTGGCCAGGAACATGGAGTGGATCCCTTTAGGAGAGCGCTTGGAGAAGTTATGGGAGTAGACGGCCTTGCGGGCGAAGTAGGAGCCTTGTCCGAACATGGTGGCGTGTTTGCCACTGACGCGCGGGTCAAAGTTGTGTTTGCAGATGCCCTCTACCACCTCAGTGGAGGTGCCGTGGAAAAGGTGACGCTCGCTCAGCATCCTGTCCATCTCCGAGAGACGACGAGACATGTACTCCTTCTTCCTGTTAGGGGGAGCAGAGGGGGGTGATGTCTTTAGGTCTAGTAATTGAATGTTTACACTTTGAACAGGATACAGTGAAACAGATTGAAGGTTTTACTCTATAGTCCAGTCTATATGATTCACTGCTTCTACCAAGTAGGAAACACTCACACCCACCCACACCACCAATCAACACCTTCTCACTAGGTGACTCATCCTCACCTTCTGCCGTATCTATGGCAACCGGATGTATAAAAAAATTCCTGTTCTTCTGAACTCACCTTCACTAGTGGGTTACACTAATGGTGGGAGCGCAGCTAAGTACGTGTTCAGAACACACGTACACAGCCCGGCTTTCTGTCATATTCTAACACCACAAGGCTAACCAACGTGGGACCTTAGCTCTTGAAGAAGTTAGATTAGCCTAGTACACTGCTCTCAATATCCACAAATTCAATGACCTCTTTGGCCCCAATTGCAAGCATTCTGGTGCATTCTGGCATCAGAGTCGTTTAGCCTGGAACAGACCCCTTCCAGCACATTCAGAGCCACAGCAGACAGACATCGGGCTTTTCCCTCGGTCTGGTCTAAAGCGAGATCAGACATCGGGCTTTTCCCTCGGTCTGGTCTAAAGCGAGATCAGACATCGGGCTTTTCCCTCGGTCTGGTCTAAAGCGAGATCAGACATCGGGCTTTTCCCTCGGTCTGGTCTAAAGCGAGATCAGACATCGGGCTTTTCCCTCGGTCTGGTCTAAAGCGAGATCAGACATCGGGCTTTTCCCTCGGTCTGGTCTAAAGCGAGATCAGACATCGGGCTTTTCCCTCGGTCTGGTCTAAAGCGAGATCAGACATCGGGCTTTTCCCTCGGTCTGGTCTAAAGCGAGATCAGACATCGGGCTTTTCCCTCGGTCTGGTCTAAAGCGAGATCAGACATCGGGCTTTTCCCTCGGTCTGGTCTAAAGCGAGATCAGACATCGGGCTTTTCCCTCGGTCTGGTCTAAAGCGAGATCAGACATCGGGCTTTTCCCTCGGTCTGGTCTAAAGCGAGATCAGACATCGGGCTTTTCCCTCGGTCTGGTCTAAAGCGAGATCAGTGTAGCAGCCAAGGCACACCAGCCATCTATCTACAGGAATAAATGAGCTGTGATTCAGACAGTCATAACCAACTAACAACTGTAACTACTAAGTCAACCAGCTCCTTACCTCCACGAGGATACAGGTGAACCTGTGTAATAACGGTATGATAACTCACCTCTTGTATTTCTCCCAGAGGAAGGGATTCTGGACGCGGAGGATCTTAAGGATGCGGAACTTGGTTTCGGACACCGTCTTGTGGAAGAGAGTGTAGACGGTCCGATAGCTCCGGTCGTCACAGGATACCGGAACCTGCAGGAAGTCCTGGCTGGTTGTCATGGGCAACCAGGTCTCTGGGAATACGCTGGGAGTGTTGGTGGAGGATGGAGAGAGAGGCAGAGAAAGGGACAGATCCACAGTGGAGGAGGGGGAAAAGGAGGAGAGGCCACCAAGAGTCCTACAAAAGAGAGGGAGAAACAGATTTAATCCTAGTAAAAATTCCGTGTTTCAGGCCAGTTAGGATCACCACTTTGTTTTAAGAATGTGTGATGTCAGAATAATAGTATAGAGAATGATTTATTTCAGCTTTTATTTCTTTCATCACATTCCCAGTGGGTCAGAAGTTTACATACACTCAATTAGTATTTGGTAGCATTTTATTTATATTGTTTAACTTGGGTCAAACGTTTTGGGTAGCCTTCCACAAGCTTCCCACAATAAGTTGGCTGAATTTTGGCCCATTCCTCCTGACAGAGCTGGTGTAACTGAGTCGGGTTTGTAGGCCTCCTTGATCGCACACGCTTTTTAAGTTCTGCTCAAAGATTTTATATAGGATTGAGGTCAGTGCTTTGTGATAGCCACTCAAATACCTTGACTTTGTCCTTAAGCCATTTTGCCACAACTTTGGAAGTATTCTTGGGGTCATTGTCCATTTGGAAGACCCATTTGCGACCAAGCTTCAACTTCCCGACTGATGTCTTGAGATGTTGCTTCAATATATCCACATCATTTTTCCTAACTCATGATGACATCTATTTTGTGAAGTGCACCAGTCCCTCCTGCAGCAAAGCACCCCCACAACATGATGCTGCCACCCCGTGCTTCACGGTTGGGATACTGTTCTTTTGCTTGCAAGCCTCCCCCTTTGTCCTCCAAACATAACAGTGGCCATTATGGCCAAACAGTTAAATTTTTGTTTCATCAGACCAGAGGACATTTCTCCAAAACGTACGATCTTTGTCCCCATGTGCAGTTGCAAACTGTAGTCTGGCTTTTTATGGCGGTTTTGGAGCAGTGGCTTCTTGCTTGCTGAGCGGCCTTTCAGGTTATGTCGATATAAGACTCGTTTTACTGTGGATATAGATACTTTTGTACCCGTTTCCTCCAGGATCTTCACAAGGTCTTTTGCTGTTGTTCTGGGATGTAGTATGTTCGTCTCTAGGAGACAGAACGCATCTCCTTCCTGAGCGGTATGACAGCTGTGTGGTCCCATGGTGTTTATACTTGCGTCCTATTGTTTGAACAGATGAACGTGGTACCTTCAGGCGTTTGGAATTTGCTCCCAACGATGAACCAGACTTCTGGAGGTCTACACTGATTTCTTTTGATTTTCCCCATGATGTCAAGCAAGGAGGCACTGAGTTTGAAGGTAGGCCTTGAAATACATCAACAGGTACACCTCCAATTGACTCAAATGACATCAATTAGCCTATTAGAAGCTTCTAAAGCCATGACATTTTCTGGAATTTTCCAAGCTGCTTAAAGGCACAGTCAACATAGTGTATGTAAACTTCTGACCCACTGGAATTGTGATACAGTGAATTATAAGTGAAATAATCTGTCTGTAAACAATTGCTGGAAAAATGACTTGTGTCAGGCACAAAGTAGATGTCCTAACCGACTTGCCAAAACTACAGTTTGTTAACAAGAAATTTGTGGTGTGGTTTTAATGACTCCAACCTCAGTGTTTGTAAACTTCAGACTTCCAACTGTACATGGATGCCTTCTAGAATTATAAACCACATCCGGAATCATCCAATAATGTTTCATTTCATAATACCCTATGCTGATGATGAATAACCAATCTAACTGAAGCTCCACCACATCCTGCATTAGAAACAACACGATCCCTGTCACCGATGATGATGTCATAGTGCTAGAAGCAGGCGATACTCTACTGCAGCAGCCAAGGAGAAGCCAACGAGCTTCTCAGAAATGAGGAGCTGACACAGGATGAGAAAAACACAAAGCAATAGCATATCAGGAGCCTGTCAGAGAACTCACACAGAGAGAAAAGAAAAGGCGATGGCCTGTCTGGCATTTTAGTCACTAACTGTAGGATCGCTGTCATGTTATTCTCTCTGGCTCAGACTACATGTCTTAATGGTGTTAGCCTTATCTCGGTGTCTGTGTGTGTCATTCTCTGTGGCACAGTGACGGTTTCTTTCTCTCCCTCCTGAGTCTCTCATCTCTCATCTCAGTTCTGTCTCGCTCTGTTTGAGTGTCAAGCTGAAATCTGTCCCCACAAATCAGAAGCTTTATTCCCCATGTGTTCTGAGAAGATCACAGGGAAGAGAGAGAGAATGTGAAAGAACCAGATTGCACGAGGGAAGATAAAGAGATGGATAGATGCAGAGAAAAAGGACAGCAGATGGATAGATGCAGAGAAAAAGGACAGCAGATGGATAGAAGCAGGGAAAAAGGACAGCAGATGGATAGATGCAGAGAAAAGGGACAGCAGATGGATAGATGCAGGGAAAAGGGACAGCAGATGGATAGATGCAGGGAAAAAGGACAGCAGATGGATAGATGCAGGGAAAAAGGACAGCAGATGGATAGATGCAGAGAAAAGGGACAGCAGATGGATAGATGCAGGGAAAAGGGACAGCAGATGGATAGATGCAGAGAAAAAGGACATCAGATGGATAGATGCAGGAAAAAGGACAGCAGATGGATAGATGCAGAGAAAAAGGACAGCAGATGGATAGATGCAGAGAAAAAGGACATCAGATGGATAGATGCAGGGAAAAAGGACAGCAGATGGATAGATGCAGAGAAAAAGGACAGCAGATGGATAAATGCAGAGAAAAAGGACAGCAGATGGATAGATGCAGGGAAAAAGGACAGCAGATGGATAGATGCAGAGAAAAGGGACAGCAGATGGATAGATGCAGGGAAAAGGGACAGCAGATGGATAGATGCAGAGAAAAAGGACATCAGATGGAAAGCAAGAGGTGAAACATTGAAGGGAGACTGTGTTTAAGACAAGGTGAACGGACGGACGTGAGAGAGAGAGATGTATTTGCCCAAGTGAGAAATAACTTGCAAGCAGCTAAAGAGCCACAGTGCCAATCAAGCTAACGACTTCCACCTCTGTGCTCAGAAGCACTAACACACAGGCAAACACACTGAACTCAAAATAAACACAGTAAGATTGCATGTGTTTTAATCATATCATGTTCAACTGTTTACAGCTAACACACACACACACACGAGTGTCTGAGAATGTGATAGCTGCAGAAGCTCCTCTCTCTCATGACACGGTGACCAAAGAAGAAGAGACTCTCTCATGACACGGTGACCAGAGAAGGGGAGACTCATGACACGGTGACTGGAGAAGAGGATCTCATGACACAGTGACTAGAGAAGAGGATCTCATGACACAGTGACTAGAGAAGAGGATCTCATGACACGGTGACAGGAGACTCATGACACGGTCACTAGAGAAGAGGATCTCATGACACGGTGACAGAGAAGAGGATCTCATGACACGGTGACTTTAGGATCTCATGACACGGTGACTAGAGAAGAGGATCTCATGACACGGTGACTAGAGAAGAAGAGACTCATGACACGGTGACTAGAGAAGAGGATCTCATGACACGGTGACTAGAGAAGGGATCTCATGACACGGTGACTAGAGAAGAGGATCTCATGACACGGTGACTAGAGAAGAGGATCTCATGACACGGTGACTAGAGAAGGGATCTCATGACACGGTGACTAGAGAAGAGGATCTCATGACACGGTGACTAGAGAAGAGGAGACTCTCATGACACGGTGACTAGAGAAGAGGAGACTCTCTCATGACACGGTGACTAGAGAAGAGGATCTCATGACACGGTGACTAGAGAAGAGGATCTCATGACACGGTGACTAGAGAAGAGGATCTCATGACACGGTGACTAGAGAAGAGGATCTCATGACACGGTGACTAGAGAAGAGGATCTCATGACACGGTGACTAGAGAAGAGGAGACTCATGACACGGTGACTAGAGAAGAGGATCTCATGACACGGTGACTAGAGAAGAGGATCTCATGACACGGTGACTAGAGAAGAGGATCTCATGACACGGTGACTAGAGAAGAGGATCTCATGACACGGTGACTAGAGAAGAAGAGACTCTCATGACACGGTGACTAGAGAAGAAGAGACTCATGACACGGTGACTAGAGAAGAAGAGACTCTCATGACACGGTGACTAGAGAAGAAGAGACTCATGACACGGTGACTAGAGAAGAAGAGACTCTCATGACACGGTGACTAGAGAAGAGGAGACTCATGACACGGTGACTAGAGAATAGGATCTCATAACACGGTGACTAGAGAAGAGGATCTCATGACACGGTGACTAGAGAAGAGGATCTCATGACACGGTGACTAGAGAAGAGGATCTCATGACACGGTGACTAGAGAAGAGGATCTCATGACACGGTGACTAGAGAAGAGGATCTCATGACACGGTGACTAGAGAAGAGGATCTCATGACACGGTGACTAGAGAAGAGGATCTCATGACACGGTGACTAGAGAAGAGGATCTCATGACACGGTGACTAGAGAAGAGGATCTCATGACACGGTGACTAGAGAAGAAGAGACTCTCATGACACGGTGACTAGAGAAGAGGATCTCATGACACGGTGACTAGAGAAGAAGAGACTCATGACACGGTGACTAGAGAAGAAGAGACTCATGACACGGTGACTAGAGAAGAAGAGACTCATGACACGGTGACTAGAGAAGAAGAGACTCATGACACGGTGACTAGAGAAGAAGAGACTCTCATGACACGGTGACTAGAGAAGAAGAGACTCTCATGACACGGTGACTAGAGAAGAAGAGACTCATGACACGGTGACTAGAGAAGAAGAGACTCATGACACGGTGACTAGAGAAGAAGAGACTCATGACACGGTGACTAGAGAAGAAGAGACTCATGACACGGTGACTAGAGAAGAGGATCTCATGACACGGTGACTAGAGAAGAAGAGACTCATGACACGGTGACTAGAGAAGAAGAGACTCATGACACGGTGACTAGAGAAGAAGAGACTCATGACACGGTGACTAGAGAAGAAGAGACTCATGACACGGTGACTAGAGAAGAAGAGACTCATGACACGGTGACTAGAGAAGAAGAGACTCTCATGACACGGTGACTAGAGAAGAGGATCTCATGACACGGTGACTAGAGAAGAGGATCTCATGACACGGTGACTAGAGAAGAGGATCTCATGACACGGTGACTAGAGAAGAAGAGACTCTCATGACACGGTGACTAGAGAAGAAGAGACTCTCATGACACGGTGACTAGAGAAGAAGAGACTCATGACACGGTGACTAGAGAAGAAGAGACTCTCATGACACGGTGACTAGAGAAGAAGAGACTCTCATGACACGGTGACTAGAGAAGAAGAGACTCATGACACGGTGACTAGAGAAGAAGAGACTCATGACACGGTGACTAGAGAAGAAGAGACTCATGACACGGTGACTAGAGAAGAAGAGACTCATGACACGGTGACTAGAGAAGAAGAGACTCTCATGACACGGTGACTAGAGAAGAAGAGACTCATGACACGGTGACTAGAGAAGAGGAGACTCATGACACGGTGACTAGAGAAGAGGATCTCATGACACGGTGACTAGAGAAGAGGAGACTCATGACACGGTGACTAGAGAAGAGGATCTCATGACACAGTGACTAGAGAAGAGGAGACTCTCTCATGACACAGTGACTAGAGAAGAAGAGACTCATGACACGGTGACTAGAGAAGAGGATACTCTCTCATGACACGGTGACTAGCGAAGAAGAGACTCATGACACGGTGCCATTAGAAGAGGAGAACAGAACAGTCAAGCAGCAGCCGTAGATGTAAAGAAGGAAAAGGATGAAAAAGCCCAGGGGACAAATCCCTTGCTCGCATTCCAACTCCTCAGTCACATTTCACACTCGTTCAGTCATGCTGCTGCCCCTGTCTGGAAGCCATTTACACCTCTCTTTCCCCATTTTCTTTTCCATCCATTCCCTTTTTCTTCTGTCTCTCCCTCTTCCTTGTTCTCTCTCTCTTCCTCCTCTCTCTCTTTCCATCTGTTTGTTCCAGGTCTGGTTGGAACAGCACAGTCTAGCTCCTCCCAGTAGCAGTAGTACTGGACTGATAGGACTGTGAGGGCCAGCACTGTGTTCTGGTAGTTAGATCAATTTGCCACATTACACTAGGGATAGACTGCTACTTCCAGGGAAGACTGACTGCTACTTCCAGGGAAGACTGACTGACTGCTACTTCCAGGGAAGACTGACTGACTGCTACTTCCAGGGAAGACTGACTGACTGCTACTTCCAGGGAAGACTGACTGACTGCTACTTCCAGGGAAGACTGACTGACTGCTACTTCCAGGGAAGACTGACTGACTGCTACTTCCAGGGAAGACTGACTGACTGCTACTTCCAGGGAAGACTGACTGACTGCTACTTCCAGGGAAGACTGACTGACTGCTACTTCCAGGGAAGACTGACTGACTGCTACTTCCAGGGAAGACTGACTGACTGCTACTTCCAGGGAAGACTGACTGACTGCTACTTCCAGGGAAGACTGACTGACTGCTACTTCCAGGGGAAGACTGACTGACTGGCTCTATGGAACACTGTTTCACAATGACACTAGCTAAGTAAGAGAAGAGAGTGTGTGGTCACTGTGCTGGCACATCATGTCCAACCACAGTGTGCCGTGCCCTGGTCCCATCCATACAAGACAAGTTGTTATGGTAGCAGCAGGCTTCGGTGTACTATGCCATGTAAAATGTTAACAGGACAGTTCACCTCACAATCACATTTTGTCAGACTTTTTCAACACTCAAGTGGGAGATTGCTCATGGGGAGCTCTTGATATGAGCGTGTGCTAAATGTAATCGACTACATAAGTGGTATAGTATTGTAGTAATGGAGTAGATGAGTGTTATAGTATAGTAGTAATGGAGTAGATGAGTGTTATAGTATTGTAGTAATGGAGTAGATGAGTGTTATAGTATAGCAGTAATGGAGTATATAAGTGTTATAGTATAGTAGTAATGGAGTATATGAGTGTTACAGTATTGTAGTATATAAGTGTTATAGTATTGTAGTAATGGAGTAGATGAGTGTTATAGTATTGTAGTAATGGAGTAGATGAGTGTTATAGTATTGTAGTATATAAGTGTTATAGTATAGTAGTAATGGAGTAGATGAGTGTTATAGTATTGTAGTATATAAGTGTTATAGTATTGTAGTAATGGAGTAGATGAGTGTTGTAGTATTGTAGTAATGGAGTAAATACGTGGAATAGTATTATAGTAATGGAGTATATCTGAAACTAGTATAGAGGTAGTCCTGTACTCACTGTAGATGTGGCGTGAGGACCATGGAGGACAGGAAGAGGGGGCGTTTCTTGATCTGGCGCCTGAAGCCGAACACGGCGTTCTGCTGGAAGCCCTCTCTGATGTTGAGGATGTACTGGTTCTGTAGGGTGATGAAACGGACCTCCTTCAGACCACGACCACTAGCCTCCTCTATCAGACGCACTACCGGCTAGAGGGAGGGGGCGGGGGGGAGAAAGAGAGGGGAGGGAGGATCGACGTTTAATTTGAGATATTATTTGTGGTGATTTACTCATCAGGAATAATAATGTGATTCAAAGTTGTTCCACCTAATATTGTTTCATTAAGTTATTTTACGTTTCTAACCAACAATGCGCCTATGCAAAGTCCTCACTCAGTCACTCAGAAACTTCTTCCAGTGTCAGTCAGCCTGCCAGCATTTCATTTCACGTTGGGTTTGTTGTCAGTGTGTGTTTAGGCTACCTGCCCCTCCCCCGTTCAAACCATAGGCTACTGTACTGAGGTTACAAACATGATTCAGAAATTAGCGAGAGATGTTTTATATTACAGAAGAATTGATTCACTTCTTCAATGCTAGTTAAGAATACTATACGTAGTTATCACATTTCATGTTGGGTTTGATTAACTACAAAAAGCTAAGACTTGTTTTTATTTGAATTCTGCTGCCGTTCTGCAAACATAAGCTTGTTAGCTAGCTAGCTCTGGTCCATCCAACTCTCGGAAGTTCAAAGTTCTTCCATAGAAACCACTCCTAGGCATAATTTTGTGGGCCCAATTCAGATAATACATGTCATATCAAGATGCTCATATCAAGATGGTCAGAGCTTCTTGAAGCCTCATCCTCCATCAACACCCATGCCCTATATACTTGTCTGTCCATCATGCATCTAAACAACTAGCTTGCCCGCTCCATAGCAAGTTGCTCTATTCCGCGCTGACTGAGGTCATTTAATGAACTAAAATGGAAAAAATGGAAGATTTCACAGGTTAAAAGAGGAAACAGAAAGGAGAGTTCAAAGGTTAAAAGAGGAAACAGAAAGGAGAGTTCAAAGGTTAAAAGAGGAAACAGAAAGGAGAGTTCAAAGGTTAAAAGAGGAAACAGAAAGGAGAGTTCAAAGGTTAAAAGAGGAAACAGAAAGGAGAGTTCAAAGGTTAAAAGAGGAAACAGAAAGGAGAGTTCAAAGGTTAAAAGAGGAAACGGAAAGGAACGATATAAACCGATACATTGTTTGGAGTTCGACCGGTTCAGAAATGTATTTTCTTGGTCGGAACAGTGGAACGGAACGAAGATAATCGTGGTTCTGTTCAGAGAAAAACTTTTCGAAAATATTTTTGTTTCCAACCCCTGCTCTGAACACACACTCACCTCAGAGTATTCTCTCCAGCCGAAGTTGTCTCTGCAGTAGTATTTCCACACTGTGTGGCAGTTAGGGGTGGGGTTTGTGTTTGGGGGCGGGGCGGCAGGGCTGGAGGGAGTGGTCAACCGTCTGACACGGTCGAACTCCAGGTCACATACACGCATCGTAGTGAAGTCTAAGGAAAACACACGACCCCTAGGAGAGAAGAGAGCACATGGTCAGTACACACAGGCAATTTCACTTGACCGACACATTCATCATGCAACATCACATAAAACCGCCAGATATCACACACTGCGGTCAACTGAAAATGTGCTATCTAGGTCAAAGATCAGCCTTATATAATGATAGATCACGAGAGAGAGCGAGAGAGAGAGAGATCTGGGGTCTGCTCACAATATGGGACAAACACCAAATTGAGACTGCATTCAGAATTCTGCAAAAATATCCTCGGTGTACACCGTAGAACACCAAATAATGCATTCAGAGCAGAATTACCCTAATTATCAAAATCCTGAAAAGTGCTGTTAAATTCTACAACCACCTAAAAGGAAGCAATTTCCAAACCTTCCCGAACAAAGCTATCACCTACAGAGAGATGAACCTGAAGAAGAGTCCCCTAAGCAAGCTAGTCCTGGGGCTCTGTTCACAAACACACCCCACATTTGAAAAATGTACACAAAAACATGAATTTGAAGACAAATCCAATTTTGATAAACTCCCAGATCTACTGGGAGAAATACCACACCATATTCCATATTCACAACAAAAGGGCAACCAGTGAAGAACAAACACCATTGTAAATACAACCCATATTTATGTTTATTTATTTTCCCTTTTGTAATTAAACTATTTGCACATCAATATAACACCGTACATATCCATAATATGTCTTTCTTCTTTGGAGCCTTTTGTGGGTGTAATGTTTACTGTTCATTTTTATTGTTAATTTCACATTTGTTTATTATCTATTTCACTTGCTTTAGCAATGCCAACAAATGTTTCCCATGCCAATAAAGCCCCTTGAAATGAATTGAATTGAGAGAGACCTCTGTCTTTGTCTGTGCTAGTCTGGGTCAAATCCTACCACCCCGCCCCCTACCACCAACCCACTAGCACCCCTCGGGCCCCTGGCAAGCTCTTTTCTGGGTCAGACATGCCCCATACACATGCATGAGCAACGCATGCAGGCATAGACATAAATATGTCATGCACACACACACTGTAGGCTAGCTGTGCTGTGGCTGTGTTAATGGGCTGATTGATCGTGGCTGGGAGACTAATGGAATTTGAGGTTAAAGGAGTCTGGACAGGCAGAGACAGAGAGGTGTGACAAGCTGTGTGTGTGTGTGTGTGTGTGTGTGTGTGTGTGTGTGTGTGTGTGTGTGTGTGTGTGTGTGTGTGTGTGTGTGTGTGCGTGTGAGAGAGAGAGGTGTGACAAACTGTGTGTGGACAGTTAAGGCTCCCGATTTTCTCGGCTGTTCGGGCACACAACATTTGTTCTGGAGGCAAGCCGAAGATCGGAGCCGAAGTCTAAGCCCCTTCGTCAGTGATTGGTCAACAGTAGGGATTCTGTGTTTTCATGCACATTTTTTTATTGAGAAATCCTGTCCCCAAACATCTTCGTTAGATGTAAAATTGCATGACTAAGATCTCTTCGGCAAAAATGTCAAAATTAATGACAGATTTCTTGAGTTATTCAGTCTGACTATTTTGAGAAAGTGTATACTGGCTATGGTGTCTCAAAATGGACAAACAGTACCACGTTTTTCAAGCAAAGGTCTTTTAAGGGAGTACGCGAGCAAACTCAATCGGTTCGGTTAGGGGCCAGCCGAGTTCTGCTAGGGGCCAGCCGAGTTCTGCTAGGGGCCAGCCGAGTTCTGCTAGGGGCCAGCCGAGTTCTGCTAGGGGCCAGCCGAGTTCTGCCAGGGGCCAGCCGAGTTCTGCTAGGGGCCAGCCGAGTTCTGCTAGGGGCCAGCCGAGTTCTGCTAGGGGCCAGCCGAACTGAAGCATGCTGACGCCTTTGGTGTGTGTTTTGGTGACCTGTGTGGGATGTGTAGATTACAAGATAAATTGTCCTTCACAGCTCAGCTAGCCACTAGACTCTAGTCCACTGTCCAGTACATAGTTCACTGCTCAGCTACCTATGCTAGCCAAAATATAACATTTGAATTATAAACAAAGAGGCAGAGGAATGAACTGTCAAAATGAATACAAACGCCACGCAAACACACCATCCTATGCCCAGCTCATCCACACATGACTCTACAGTTATGCGTTCAATGACTCACAACAGCTGAGAGAAGTGAAACTCACTTTACCAAAAAAAGTGTCAAGTCATAGTTTTACCCAATAAACGAATCAGTCAGCGGTTTTCTGAGACACACACACACATTGCTACACTTTTAGATGCACTATTGTAAAGTGACTGTTCCACTGGATGTCATAAGGTGAATGCACCAATTTGTAAGTCGCTCTGGATAAGAGCGTCTGCTAAATGACTTAAATGTAAATGTAAATGCTCTTGAAAACATAGTCGTTGGTTTTACAGAAATGTGAATACATTTCTCACACACATTTCACACAGATTGATTACCGTTTCTGTTAACACTAACTAGGAGTGTGGCGGTCCGTGTGAGGAACTGAAATAGGGATCTGTTACTGCTCTCTCATGCTTCACAACCACCAGCCTGCTATCTATCTATTTCTATCATATGGGTAATGCTAAAGTCATTGTAGGTTCTGGTAAAGAATAAATTATTTTGTTCACTTTTCAAGAACAAAATGGTTTGTTAACAAAAGAGTTGTTACAGGTATTTTGGGAAATATATATATATATTTTAATGATTGGACCAGCAACATACATGATAATACATGACTAATGAGAGGTGAGAAGGCATCAGGAAAGGAGGAAGAGGAACAGAAAGAGGAAGAAGAAAAATACAGAGAGAGAACAGGAGGGGCAGGAACAGGCTGCATTGTCAAAGTAGAGTATGTTCCGTTCTCTCTGTTCTCTCCTCTTCTCTGTTCTGCTCCCTCGGTTCTCTTTCATTCTCTGTCTTCCCTCATTCGACTCCTCTCTCTGTTCTTTCTCTCAGTACAGAACTGTCTCTGCCTGCCACACAACACTAACGAGAGAGCATGGCCCTCTGTTTTTTTAGGCTCGGGCAGTGTACAGATGTGTTCATAGCGTCATACCGTCCTTGTCTCATCCCTGGATTTACGGTATTACCGGCATAGCACACAAGGGGGCGTTAAAATGCAAGAAAAGCCCATTGGGCCTCTATTACCAGAATGCTAACAAAATTTGCACAAACTAATATCAAAATCACAGATGCTGTTCGCTAAATGCTAACGAGCAAAAATGAACAAACTAATTGCAAAGAAAGGCAAATCCGGCTCATAAAGTTATACAAGCATAGCTAGTAGCACTACCATAGCTAGTAGCACTACCATAGCTAGTATGTCATTTTCGGTGAGTGTGGAAATCTACAAGCGAAAGTGAACAAGAGAAATTGTGCAAAAGAACAAAGTTGTGATCCATGCTTTTTTGGGAAGGAACAGCAGCATGTGTACATGGACCAGATGGGACAAGAACAGAGGAGAAAAGAACACACTAGTAGGAAGCACAGGGAGGGTAAAGAACACACTAGTAGGAAGCACAGGGAGGGTAAAGAACACACTAGTAGGAAGCACAGGGAGGGTAAAGAACACACTAGTAGGAAGCACAGGGAGGGTAAAGAACACACTAGTAGGAAGCACAGGGAGGGTAAAGAACACACTAGTAGGAAGCACAGGGAGGGTAAAGAACACACTAGTAGGAAGCACAGGGAGGGTAAAGAACACACTAGTAGGAAGCACAGGGAGGGTAAAGAACACACTAGTAGGAAGCACAGGGAGGGTAAAGAACACACTAGTAGGAAGCACAGGGAGGGTAAAGAACACACTAGTAGGAGGTTGTGTGTGTTTGGGAGAAAAAAGTCAGCTGTACAGAACTCATCCAGAGCTCTCTGACTTCTGGCAGAAAAGCCAGTATAAGATATTTGATGGCAAACATTTAGTAGTGAATTGCAGACAAGTTTAACTTCATTACCTCGTGAGCCACACAACAGAGACTCGTACTTAGATTTAGAACGTTATGGATTGCAGATATTAACTTAAACATTTGCTACAAATATTAACAGTTATTGAAGAATAAATCGTTTTGACAGTTGAAAAAAAAAAAATGTTCTCAAATACTCCAGTATACGGTATAGCGCCCAAGACTAGTGTGTGGACATCTCTGCTCATGCTCTCTGTGTATCGCGGGGAAGGGCCCGTCAGCCAGCATTTCATGTTGGTCTACACCTGTTGTTTATCAAGCACGTGACAGATAAAATAGGATTTCATTGAACGATCCTTATGGGGAATAGAAGTCATTTTGCCAGTCCCCACGAGGAAAAATATTAGGGTTTTGGGTTGGAATTGGAGTTAAAGTTAGGTAAAAATAAGATGTTTAATAGGAATCAATTGTGTGTGTCCCCACAAGGTTAGTAAAACAAAATAAGTCATGAGGAATGTGTGAACTGTCACATTTATGAGCAGAATGGAACGACAGCCAATCACGCTACACTCCATCTCACCACAAACACACACAACCTCCAACTAGAACACTCATCTCATTCCAGACATCACACAACCCTTCACTACAGAGCCCCCTCCTTCTGATTATATAACACACCTAGAGCAGCTGCAAGCTGAAAACAATGGCTAATAACAAGTTAATTACAATATACCATATATATATATATATACATACTCTCTCTCTCCTCCTGTCTCCCTCCAGCCCGTCCCCACTCTCTCTCCTCCTCTGTCTCCCTCCAGCACTTCCCACTCTCTCCCTCCAGCCCCTCCCCGCTCTCTCCCTCCAGCCCTTCCCGCTCGCTCTCCCTCCAGCCCGTCCCCACTCTCTCTCCTCCTCTGTCTCCCTCCAGCCCGTCCCCACTCTCTCTCCTCCTTTGTCTCCCTCCAGCACTTCCCACTCTCTCCCTCCAGCCCCTCCCCGCTCTCTCCCTCCAGCCCTTCCCGCTCGCTCTCCCTCCAGCCTGTCCACTCTCTCTCCTCCTCTGTCTCCCTCCAGCCCTTCCACTCTCTCTCTCCTCCTCTGTCTCTCTCCAGCCCTTCCTCTGTCTCCCTCCAGCCCTTCCTCTGTCTCCCTCCAGCCCTTCCACTCTCTCTCTCTCCTCCTCTGTCTCTCTCCAGCCCTTCCACTCTCTCTCTCTCTCCTCCTCCGTCTCCCTCCAGCCCTCACCATTTCTCTCTGGGCCAGATACGTAGCTTCATTCTAAAAATAAAATTCCGCTGGTTAAATGAAGTGCAATGAGTGAGTCTGGGAGTTCATTAAGAGAGCCAATCAAATGCCAGACACAGTCCAAAGACACACCCCTTTTTGGAAGAGACAGCACTCAAAGCTTGGCTTAAAATGTGGCCTTTCCAGAGGTGCAAAGACACACCCTAACTGAACAGTCACACACACACAAATTCATTTCAGGTCATACCCTGAGAACAGTGAGAGTGGCTGAGAACTGTTTGTTCATTTGAGAAGACTAAAAAGTAATTTAGCCCTGGGGTGATAGAAGAACAGAAAGAGTGAGAGAGAGATGGGGTTGAAAAGAGGAGTGTGAGAAAAAGAGATGGAGGGAGGTACAGAGTGAGGAGGAGGAGTTTGAGTCAGTTGGAGATGTGACATCTTGGAGGAAGGTCATGGTTACAACACCCTTTGATGTCCCAACGGACCAATCACAGAGCAGTACTGGAATCACCACGGTAACAGGGGCAAAGCCTGGCCAACTATGGAGATGCATTATTGTCAGGTGAAATGATTAGCTCACACACACACACACACAGGCGGGCGCACACGCGCACACACACGATACACAGACGACCTTGAATGCAGGGCACAGTCAACTGAAGTTAGGATTGACACAGACAGACACCTACAACAGACAGACAGAAAGACACTGTAGTTGAAATGACAGATGTATTGAGTTCAAGCCTGGAGTGTGACAAAGAGACAGAGGGTGGCCTCTAGATCCAGCCCTATACCAAACCCTCTCTCACCCACATACATCAGCACAATTTAAGGCAGCTCACACTCGCTTGTACACACCCCATGACTTTCTTACAGTCACACCTGCATGCCCGCATCAGTCACGCTCCCGAGAGCGTCACTGACTAGAACCAGATAAATTCACACGCAGTCACACACACACAAGCCAGTGAACCGACCTTACTGAGGTTGATGTGGGCTCCAAAAGTTACACCATGACACACATACATACAAGAAGTCCCTTTGGTGAGGAGGACAAGGTGGACACACTGAGTCATCCTCCCTTCCTCATCTAGAGAGATTAAACACTGTTCCTTCTCCTGTATTTGGTTCAGTTTCCCAGAAACCACAACACACTCACTTCACTCCATCACCCAGTTTGTGGGGAGAGGTTGATGAGAGGTAAAATTTGAGAGAAAACAAGAGACGAGGATAGGTAGAGAGAAAACAAGAGACGAGGATAGGTAGAGAGAAAACAAGAGACGAGGATAGGTAGAGAGAAAACAAGAGACGAGGATAGGTAGAGAGAAAACAAGAGACGAGGATAGGTAGAGAGAAAACAAGAGACGAGGATAGGTAGAGAGAAAACAAGAGACGAGGATAGGTAGAGAGAAAACAAGAGACGAGGATAGGGAGAGAGAAAACAAGAGACGAGGATAGGGAGAGAGAAAACAAGAGACGAGGATAGGGAGAGAGAAAACAAGAGACGAGGATAGGGAGAGAGAAAACAAGAGACGAGGATAGGTAGAGAGAAAACAAGAGACGAGGATAGGTAGAGAGAAAACAAGAGACGAGGATAGGTAGAGAGAAAACAAGAGACGAGGATAGGTAGAGAGAAAACAAGAGACGAGGATAGGTAGAGAGAAAACAAGAGACGAGGATAGGTAGAGAGAAAACAAGAGACGAGGATAGGTAGAGAGAAAACAAGAGACGAGGATAGGTAGAGAGAAAACAAGAGACGAGGATAGGTAGAGAGAAAACAAGAGACGAGGATAGGGAGAGAGAAAACAAGAGACGAGGATAGGATAGGGAGAGAGAAAACAAGAGACGAGGATAGGGAGAGAGAAAACAAGAGACGAGGATAGAGAGAAAACAAGAGACGAGGATAGGGAGAGAGAAAACAAGAGACGAGGATAGGGAGAGAGAAAACAAGAGACGAGGATAGGTAGAGAGAAAACAAGAGACGAGGATAGGGAGAGAGAAAACAAGAGACGAGGATAGGGAGAGAGAAAACAAGAGACGAGGATAGGTAGAGAGAAAACAAGAGACGAGGATAGGGAGAGAGAAAACAAGAGACGAGGATAGGGAGAGAGAAAACAAGAGACGAGGATAGGTAGAGAGAAAACAAGAGACGAGGATAGGTAGAGAGAAAACAAGAGACGAGGATAGGGAGAGAGAAAACAAGAGACGAGGATAGGTAGAGAGAAAACAAGAGACGAGGATAGGTAGAGAGAAAACAAGAGACGAGGATAGGGAGAGAGAAAACAAGAGATGAGGATAGGGAGAGAGAAAACAAGAGATGAGGATAGGGAGAGAGAAAACAAGAGATGAGGATAGGGAGAGAGAAAACAAGAGATGAGGATAGGGAGAGAGAAAACAAGAGATGAGGATAGGGAGAGAGAAAACAAGAGATGAGGATAGGGAGAGAGAAAACAAGAGATGAGGATAGGGAGAGAGAAAACAAGAGATGAGGATAGGGAGAGAGAAAACAAGAGATGAGGATAGGGAGAGAGAAAACAAGAGATGAGGATAGGGAGAGAGAAAACAAGAGATGAGGATAGGGAGAGAGAAAACAAGAGATGAGGATAGGGAGAGAGAGAAAACAAGAGATGAGGATAGGGAGAGAGAGAAAACAAGAGATGAGGATAGGGAGAGAGAGAAAACAAGAGATGAGGATAGGGAGAGAGAGAAAACAAGAGATGAGGATAGGGAGAGAGAAAAAACAAGAGATGAGGATAGGGAGAGAGAAAACAAGAGATGAGGATAGGGAGAGAGAAAAAACAAGAGATGAGGATAGGGAGAGAGAAAACAAGAGATGAGGATAGGGAGAGAGAAAACAAGAGATGAGGATAGGGAGAGAGAAAACAAGAGATGAGGATAGGGAGAGAGAGAAAACAAGAGATGAGGATAGGGAGAGAGATAACAAGAGATGAGGATAGGGAGAGAGAAAACAAGAGATGAGGATAGGGAGAGAGAAAACAAGCAATGAGGATAGGGAGAGAGAAAACAAGCAATGAGGATAGGGAGAGAGAAAACAAGAGATGCTGGAGGGATAGGAGAGGAAATTGCTTCAGAATAGGCGTACGGAAGCCTGCAGGCACGAACACTCACAGGCCACAAAGAAAGAGAGTGAGAGAAGGTAGAGACTGAGTAATGAAAGGCAGGGCAACACAGACCTCGCCCCAGTGAATCATTTCATAGGCAGTCTGACACGTTATCTCCTCACACACGTACACACACACACACGCAAGTAGCACACACACATAAGCAAGGAGGCACACACACACACACACACACACGCAAGAAAACATTCACACACACGCAGGTTAGGCTACACATTGTCTGAGAAATTATATATTCTGACAAACAGTGGCACAAGGACACACACACACAGTTGTGCACATGGACAGAAGCAAATCACACACACCTGGTGTCAGGTCACTCTGTCCTTGGTGCTCAGTGACTCTGTCAGTTAATGACGTGTGAACCATTTACTGTCTGTCCAACAAAAGGCTCTCGCACACGCACACACACACATTACATAAAATATTCCTGTCAAGTAGATGAGGGTAAAAAGCAGATCACACACTAACTCTGCTAGATCAACTGGACATTTTTGCTATACATATCAAAAACGCCTCCCTGCAGTTTATGTCTGAATTCAAATCAAAACCAAGAAGTCATTCTCCAGTGCCACTTTGTTTAGATTGGGGATCCAGTGGCCTGGATAAGATTATGCTTCTTTTTCAGAATGAGAACGAGTTGACAATTCCTTATATAAATGTGTATTTTTATGCCCAATGTACATTTATAAAACACAGACGCGACAGCTAGCATTTAAATCTGTGGCTACAATGCTAGCGGTATGTGGTATCTACCATGCTGCTAGCAGTTTGTGGTACCTACCATGCTGCTAGAGGTTTGTGGTACCTACCATGCTGCTAGCGGTTTGTGGTACCTACCATGCTGCTAGCGGTTTGTGGTACCTACCATGCTGCTAGCGGTTTGTGGTACCTACCATGCTGCTAGAGGTTTGTGGTACCTACCATGCTGCTAGCGGTTTGTGGTACCTACCATGCTGCTAGCGGTTTGTGGTACCTACCATGCTGCTAGCGGTTTGTGGTACCTACCATGCTGCTAGCGGTTTGTGGTACCTACCATGCTGCTAGCGGTTTGTGGTACCTACCATGCTGCTAGCGGTTTGTGGTACCTACCATGCTGCTAGCGGTTTGTGGTACCTACCATGCTGCTAACGGTATGTGGTACCTACCATGCTGTGCATGACAGAAACTGACCGTTACATTTTCCACAATCGTATTTCTTGATACTCCCATTTTAGAACGGTCTCTGGTCTACATTTCAAGAGTCGTGACAAAAACAGGGAGGTATCATTAGAAAGGATATTTGGGATGTTGGCAAAGAAGCCCTTTATCTACTTCCCCGGAGTCAGATAAACTCGAGGAAACCATTTGTATGTCTTTGTGTTGAAGGAAGTTAAGTGGTAGTTTTGCGGGCAAATGCTAACTTGCGTTAGCACAATGACAAAGTCAATCAATCAATCAAACGTATTTAATAAGGCCCCTTTTTTTACATCAGCCGATGTCACAAAGTGCTGTACAGAAACTCAGCCTAAAACCCCAAACAGCAAGCAATGCAGGTGTAGAAGCACGGTGGCTAGAAAAAACTCCTTAGAAAGGCAGGAACCTAGGAAGAAATCTAGAGAGGAACCAGGCTCTGAGGGGTGGCCAGTCCTCTTCTGGCTGTGCCGGGTAGAGAGGAACCAGGCTCTGAGGGGTGGCCAGTCCTGGCTTCTAGAGAGGAACCAGGCTCTGAGGGGTGGCCAGTCCTCTTCTGGCTGTGCCGGGTAGAGAGGAACCAGGCTCTGAGGGGTGGCCAGTCCTCTTCTGGCTGTGACGGGTGGAGATGAAAGTAATGAACTAGCATTCTTAGCAGTATCCCTTTAAGTGTTCCTCTGTTATATCACACACACAGAGATATCTGACTGCTGATGGCTCACTGTCACAGCACAAGGAACAAAAGACACCCCTGCTGTGTACCGACTTGGTACCGACAAACTGGCCATTTCTACTTGTAGAATCACAATGCTCGTCACCGGCTGAGAACATGACTTTGAGACAATTAAAGGGCAACGAACCTCGACGCTGGGGAGACGACAGAAGTCAAATCAAATGTTATTGGTCACATACACACGGTTAGCAGATGTTAATGAGAGTGTGGTGAAATGCTTGTGCTTCGAGTTCCGACCGTGCAGTAATATCTAAGTGACAATAAAAAGATGTCACCTTTCCTGGTGTAAACCACTCCCCCTCGAGTCACAATTGTTATAACTAAAACAATAAAACATAAATTCTAATTCATTTGACATGTCGCCCAGCCCTACTGGAGGAGTGAAGGTGAGGAATGGGACTTGGTGAACACTTTTACAGCCCAACCTCTGGTCACTAGTCCTGCATCACACGCACTGACTTACCTTAACCATTCAGAATGCCTACCCTTAAGGATTCAGAGTTAATGCCTTACCTTAACCATTCAGAATGCCTACCCTTAAGGATTCAGAGTTAATGCCTTACCTTAACCATTCAGAATGCCTACCCTTAACGATTCAGAGTTAATGCCTTACCTTAACCATTCAGAATGCCTACCCTTAACGATTCAGAGTTAATGCCTTACCTTAACCATTCAGAATGCCTACCCTTAACGATTCAGAGTTAATGCCTTACCTTAACCATTCAGAATGCCTACCCTTAACGATTCAGAGTTAATGCCTTACCTTAACCATTCAGAATGCCTACCCTTAACGATTCAGAGTTAATGCCTTACCATAACCATTCAGAATGCCTACCCTTAAGGATTCAGAGTTAATGCCTTACCTTAACCATTCAGAATGCCTACCCTTAACGATTCAGAGTTAATGCCAAACTTAACATTAAACACTTTGAAATTTGGCATGTGAGAAACATGGATGAACGTTTAATTCTCCCGTGAGACAGATCTTGTTCCACACACACACAAATACTGACACATGCCAGCCAACTTTCACTCCATCACACACACACACACACACACACACACACACACACACGGCTGCCAAATAAGTCTGTTGCCATATTGACGGCCTGGCTTGTTTTGTCCTCTGCTGCTCTTCAGATAACAGCTGTTATCAACTGCATTCAGTTACTATGGCAACACAACATCACCCAGGGTGTGTGTGTTTAATGATGGTGGGGGGGATCTTCCAGATCCACATCTGATAAGACTCTGGAAATTAAGTAGCGTTTTACTTGATTAAATGTGAATATAAATTCCGAGCACGTCGGGACCATGCCGGGGGCGTGTTGGGAGCGTGTTGGGAGCGTGTTGGGACCATGCCGGGGGCGTGTTGGGACCATGCCGGGGGCGTGTTGGGAGCGTGTTGGGACCATGCCTGGGGGCGTGTTGGGAGCGTGTTGGGACCATGCCGGGGGCGTGTTGGGAGCGTGTTGGGACCATGCCGGGAGCGTGTTGGGAGCGTGTTGGGACCATGCCGGGAGCGTGTTGGGAGCGTGTTGGGACCATGCCGGGGGCGTGTTGGGAGCGTGTTGGGACCATGCCGGGAGCGTGTTGGGAGCGTGTTGGGACCATGCCGGGGGCGTGTTGGGAGCGTGTTGGGACCATGCCGGGGCGTGTTGGGAGCGTGTTGGGAGCGTGTTGGGACCATGCCGGGGGCGTGTTGGGAGCGTGTTGGGACCATGCCGGGGGCGTGTTGGGAGCGTGTTGGGACCATGCCGGGGCGTGTTGGGAGCGTGTTGGGAGCGTGTTGGGACCATGCCGGGGGCGTGTTGGGAGCGTGTTGGGACCATGCCGGGGCGTGTTGGGAGCGTGTTGTGGGCGTGTTGGGAGCGTGTTGGGAGCGTGTTGGGACCATGCTGGGGGCGTGTTGGGAGCGTGTTGGGAGCGTGTTGGGACCATGCAATAAAGGGGCGTGTTGGGAGCGTGTTGTGGGCGTGTTGGGAGCGTGTTGGGAGCGTGTTGGGAGCGTGTTGGGACCATGCCGGGGGCGTGTTGGGAGCGTGTTGGGACCATGCTATAGGGATTAGCGTGTTGGGAGCGTGTTGGGGGCGTGTTGGGAGCGTGTTGGGAGCGTGTTGGGAGCGTGTTGGGAGCGTGTTGGGACCATGCCGGGGGCGTGTTGGGAGCGTGTTGTGGGCGTGTTGGGAGCGTGTTGGGGGCTGTTGTTGGAAATGGGATGGTCACAACAGTAAGCAATAAAGAAGAAAACAAAAACCCTTCAAAAAAGACTAATGGGACATATTTGAAACTTAAAAACAAGTCCTACAGTCTGTCTATATACTGGACTGTTACAATGTCTACTTTGGTTTTCTGAGAGAAAGTAAGAAAAGGTTTCTTAACCGTATTTACTAGTCTGGTACAGAGCCATTCTATAGGTGATTAGTCTGGTACACAGCCATTCTATAGGTGATTAGTCTGGTACACAGCCATTCTATAGGTGATTAGTCTGGTACACAGCCATTCTACAGGTGATTAGACTGGTACACAGCCATTATATAGGGGATTAGACTGGTACACTGCCATTCTATAGGGGATTAGACTGGTACACAGCCATTCTATAGGGGATTAGACTGGTACACAGCCATTCTCTCGGTGATTAGTCTGGTACACAGCCATTCTACAGGTGATTAAACTGGTACACAGACATTCTACAGGTGATTACACTGGTACAGAGCCATTCTATAGGTGATTAGTCTGGTACACAGCCATTCTATAGGGGATTAGACTGGTACACAGCCATTCTATAGGTGATTAGTCTGGTACACAGCCATTCTATAGGTGATTAGTCTGGTACACAGCCATTCTATAGGGGATTAGTCTGGTACACAGCCATTCTATAGGTGATTAGACTGGTACACAGCCATTCTATAGGTGATTAGACTGGTACACAGCCATTCTATAGGTGATTACACTGGTACACAGCCATTCTATAGGTGATTAGACTGGTACACAGCCATTCTATAGGTGATTAGACTGGTACACAGCCATTCTATAGGTGATTAGACTGGTACACAGCCATTCTATAGGGGATTAGACTGGTACACAGCCATTCTATAGGGGATTAGACTGGTACACAGCCATTCTATAGGTGATTACCCTGGTACACAGCCATTCTATAGGTGATTAGACTGGTACACAGCCATTCTATAGGGGATTAGACTGGTACACAGCCATTCTATAGGGGATTAGACTGGTACACAGCCATTCTATAGGTGATTAGCCTGGTACACAGCCATTCTATAGGTGATTAGCCTGGTACACAGCCATTCTATAGGTGATTAGACTGGTACACAGCCATTCTATAGGGGATTAGACTGGTACACAGCCATTCTATAGGTGATTAGACTGGTACACAGCCATTCTATAGGTGATTAGACTGGTACACAGCCATTCTATAGGGGATTAGACTGGTACACAGCCATTCTATAGGTGATTAGACTGGTACACAGCCATTCTATAGGGGATTACACTGGTACACAGCCATTCTATAGGGGATTAGACTGGTACACAGCCATTCTATAGGGGATTACACTGGTACACAGCCATTCTATAGGGGATTAGACTGGTACACAGCCATTCTATAGGTGATTAGACTGGTACACAGCCATTCTATAGGTGATTACCCTGGTACACAGCCATTCTATAGGTGATTACCCTGGTACACAGCCATTCTATAGGTGATTACCCTGGTACACAGCCATTCTATAGGTGATTACCCTGGTACACAGCCATTCTATAGGTGATTACCCTGGTACACAGCCATTCTATAGGTGATTACCCTGGTACACAGCCACTCTATAGGTGATTACCCTGGTAGTTACTTTGGCTCTGTGTACAGACTGGCCATTTATAATGTTTGGAAACGGACACTACTAAGTGACTATCACCAACACCGAATACAGTAACTTTAGACTCATGTGAGTGTGTTGCATATTCAAATAAGAGCTCGACTTCATTTGGGTTCTCATGGACAGGTGCATATCCTGTGGGTGGGAAGGTTTGCATGCAGTTTCACTTTAAAAGCTAAAATCAACAACACACACACGCAGTGACACAGACGCAGTCACACACAGAGACATGTACACGGACCCCTCAGTTCCCTGAATAACTTGTGAGGTGTGTGTGGTGACATAGCTAACTGTGTCATTGTGTGAATGTGGGGTGTATAGCTTGAATCAGAGCACACTTTGTATGCCTGTGTGCTAGTGCCTGCCAAGTGCTTGTGTGTGTGTGTGTGTGTTCGTGAGAGAGACAGCCAGTGCGTGTGTGTCAGTGACCGAGCCAGGCAGCAGTAGGTCATGCAAGTTCACAGCTCTAAGCTGCCATGGGTACAGCACTTCCTGGTTTGAGCTGTTCAACCAATGAGAAGGCTGGGTTTGGGAGCAGAAAGAGCACACACGCTATTGCAGGAAGTCAACGTGCCATAAGAATGACACCCAAATAAGAACTGAGATAGGGGAAGTCGGGAACCAAAAACGACTCAGTCAGTTAATCATTACAACACACACACCACCTGCACACACCTACTGAAACTGAGATATCAAACACCATACCTTTCTCATATCAAAGCACTCCTGTCTTAAAACTGTAAATACAATCTCAGCTCTATTAGGCTACATTCATATAGAACATAAAACAGGAGGGACCACTGTAACTAAATAACAGCACTTACTGAAACTTGAGCCTGACTTGTTCATTGTCCGGATTGCAATAAAGCCTCTCCAACTGATCCTGTGAATCATCCGCCAGGCTTTGCCAGCTTTCAGTATCACTCCTGCAGACCTGCCAGTGGTAGGGCAGCACAGTATGATGGTAAGCGCAGTCACTCCCGTACACACACAACCCCTGCAGGAAATCCACGCAGATGGAAACCGAGTCGGCTTGGTGCGTGTGATACTGGAGCTGGGTTAGCAGATCAAAAACTAGATCCAGGGAGGCCTCTTCGCTTTTATCCTGAAATATCTCGCCTTTGTCGGCCTGAAGACTGGGGGTTTTCTTACCGTCTTTAATGGTGAGGCAATTTGCCCCCCGCAAGGCTTTAGAAGCAAATAGGTCAATCATCGTGTTGCCTCCCTGGCTTGGAGGAGATACTAGAGGGGTATCGGGTGTGGGGGGTGTCGCCGCCACTTCGCGCGCCCGCGGGTGAAGTTTGAGCTGGAATCTGCGTTCGTTGGAGTCTATTGTCACGCGCTGGAGATCTACTGGTGCCTTGGTTACCCCCCCCTCTGTCTCCTCCAACTCGGCGGAGGCGTCCACCATTTCCGTGTCGCCGGTAATCATAGCCGTTACACCGGTAGCTGACGATTCTTTCCGGCACACAGGCCCACCAATCCGCGCCTGTTTGACCACCACAGCAGTGCACAGGTTCCCAGCTGTCCTTGGCGGAGGGTTCCTGGGGACAAACACTCCGTCTCCGGTAACAAGAGCATCTGTACTCAGTAATGTGGTCAGGATTGGGTCCTGGAGCGCACGGAGGCATTTTGAGTCCAGTTTCCTCTGTCCGTGCTTCTTTTTGAAATAGGGCTTCACTAAGGGGATTTTATTGCTAAGTCTAATCGATTGTTCTGTGAATTCCCGGTCTCCTATACTCATATCCAGAGCTATTCCCGTTCCACCGCCAAGGACCTTGTCGGTTGAGTCTGTCGGTTTCTGTAGGATATGCAAAGCTTTATCCATGGTCCCCAGGGGCACTCCTAAAACCCGGCAGTCCTGAAAGATAGATAGAGAAATGAGAAGAGAGACAGACAAGAGTGTGAGAGAAATTACCATAGATGGAAAATAATACCTCAAATGTATGCCTCATATGTCAAAGTCCTGGACATGTGTCATATGATCAACTGTTAGTCAGCCCCTTGACGGTGTCAATAATCATTGCATTTTATTGGGTGTAAAACAATAAGCTTAATCTTGGAAAACCCATAGTTTACTTTCCTGGGTAACGTTAAACTGATAGTTTCTGTTTCACCAGTTTTATCATGTTTACCATTGATAGCCCTTCAATCTAGAAGATTGAATAGATAGGTTTGGAAAAAGTCTCCCAAACTTAGAAATAGTTGTATTATATTGTTGTTCAGACAATGACGAGCGGCAATATTCAATTACAGTGCGTATAAACTACTGTACAGTTACAGTGCGTATAAGCTACTGTACAGCGCGATACAATCATTGTCGCACGATAACAAAACATTCTCGGGAGTATTTTGATCACCGGAGGTAGATACACACACGGGGTCTACGGCATACGTGCCAGTTACAAATCGCTGCTCGAGCAAGTTTGCACGTAGGCCTACAGACACACACAGAGACGAGGGGGACTGCGTCGAACAGCACAAAGACTCGATCCTGACACTGCATTTTCCCGTTGTAACGCACATCAAAAAGCCTACATCTTCTATATACATCGTATAGGTCCTAGCCTACGATGTTAATACCCGCATTTCGGTAGATTTTATCCGCGAAAGCACGGTGGATGTTTGAGATGAACTACACTAATGCCGACCTGCAGAACGTAGTAGACTGCTATATCATTTATAAAATGTAAAAAAAAATCCCTACCAGCAATCATGAAGATCTGGTGTGCTGCGCAAAAGAACTAGGCTACGATATAGTCGATCTCCAACACATACTGCTGCATAGACGTCCCGGCTGGGTGATTTATTACAGCGTTGCTTTCACAGAGCCCGTTTAGAATACAAAGCGTCCAGACACACACTTATCCTATTCCTACCTGCGTAAAATCCGTTCAATCTCTTCTGTGAAATTGTCTCCTTCGCCACGTAATCCCTGTCCGGTCATGAATGTAGCGATATGTCGATCTACGTTTGGGCTGCTGGTCCCGGGCTGGGGCAATGCGTGACAAAGCCGCTGTTCGTCGTTCTGCACTGAGCTCAGTTCCGCCAACTCCTGTGTTGGATAGAGGCAACTCGCAGCTGTTGCAAGGAACGCTCAGTCCTCTCAGCCACTCACGGCGCTCCTCACCCGGTCGAGGGATGGGATTTGGCATCAAAGGAGAAAAGAGAGAGAGAGGAGGAAAAAACGAAACTGGTGTGTCATAGGGGGAGGAAAAGCAGGAAGTTGTGCTGTGTTCGTCAGGCGCCTGACCAGTAGGAGAAATATGTCTACTAAGTGCAGGGAGTTGGGTGGTCTCCCCCCTCCTTGTTTTTGTGATACTGACTGACTGGAAAGGTTTCTGGTTGTTCGCATATTCAAACAGCATTTCCAGTAGACCTACAGGACAAAGGGGATGATCATAGGACAAACACAGCCAATAGGCCTGTGAAGGACACAGAGCCAGAGGCATCAAGCCAGGACGTGGCCCCTCAGATTTGTCTTGTTTAAAAAATAAATAACCATGAAACTAATGAAACTAACTATATTTTTTCTTATTCTGTAATACTACTAGCTACCTAGCAATTGTATGAAGTAGGCTTTAGCTTGTCCAGATAGGTTTCCAATCTCCCAACCTCATAACAACCTACCCAGAAGACATTTCAGGCTATTAGTGAAGTTAGAGTAGCTATCTTGCCTAACTATTTTAGCAGACATGCATGCTGGAAAGGTCGATAGACTTTAGAAAAGCAAGCCACTACTAAATGTACTGAATAAGTCACATTACTTTCAATGTTTTACTCAGATTTTAGGAGGCATGCAGAGAAGCATATTTAGTTTATTTAAAAAGAAAAAACACCAGTCAGGAGGATACAGACATCTGAAGAGATATGCAGAATTATAAACTTTTTTTTTTTTACATAGAAATAAGAATACTATTTATGGCTCTAGATTACAGGAAAAAAGCTATTTCAGGTGCTTGAAAAATGCTAAATTCTAGCCCCCTCTCCAGACCAACCCCAAACCATATTCACATAATTAGTTCCCCTACACAGTCACCATGATCCTACCGAAACCTACGGGTTCCCTATAGAACTAATACACAGAAATACAATACTAGCCTAATAGGTAAAACATTGGTTGTTTGTCTATGCAACAGACATTCTGAGGTAAGTCTATAGGCCAGTAAAGCAGTAGATGTCTGTAGGCCTGTGGCTTTTATCTACACAATCAATGTTTTATCATGTGGAAGTCTCATGTGCATTGATGGCTGAACTTCCTGGACTGTGCAGTGGTAAGGATGGGATGTGATCGTTGCACCCCAGTGCCCTGGTAAACATAAATGACAAAGGGCGAAAGGGCAATCCTGGCTTTGATGCTTGGCACATATTTTTTAAAATGTGAACCTTGTTTACTCCAAAACGCACACACACACACACACACACACACACACACACACACACACACACACACACACACACACACACACACACACACACACACACACACACACACACACACACACACACACACACACCTCGCCACAGCTTAACTCGCCCCCCCCCCTTCCACACTCATACTACAGACACACACACTCTCTCTCTCTGTCTGTCTGTCTGTCTGTCTGTCTGTCTGTCTGTCTGTCTGTCTGTCTGTCTGTCTGTCTGTCTGTCTGTCCCTCACTCACTCTCTGTCTCTCCCTCTCTCCGTCTGTCTGTCTGTCCCTCTGTCTGTCTGTCCCTCGCTCTGTCTGTCTGTTTGTCTGTCTTGCTCTCTCTCTCTCTCTCTCTCTCTCTCTCTCTCTCTCTCTCTCTCTCTCTCTCTCTCTCTCTCTCACACACACACTACACACACACTTCAGACTGGAATTCATCGACCTTGCACTTAACAGGGCAACAATTAACCGAGCGTGTAAAACAACCGCCCAGATAAACGATGCCTTCAATGCTTTCAACAGATCCCATAATACATAAATTACATCTCTGTCTCAACTTTTAACTGCGTGGAGCTGACGCAAGTGAATGATTGACTGGTTACACTCCCAGGCACGTGTCCAGCATTCCACCCAAACCAACATGCGTAACCTCCTGTTGTATGTGTTCTGACATGTCTGTATGAGGCTTATGGAAAAAAATAACGTGCAGATATGATTTCCATATAGACGGCCTACACATCTGGAAATACCAGGTGTTCCCTGTCATGGGCAGGTCTGGGATCATCTAACTCCCACCCATCTTGCATTTTACATCTACAGGGCTTTAGGAAAGTATTCAGACCCCTTGATTTTTCCCACATTTTGTTATGTTACAACCTTTATTCTAAAATTGATTCAATAAAAAATATTCCTCAGCAATCTACACACAATACCCCCATAATCACAAAGCGAAAAACATTTTTTTTGACAATTTTGCAAATGTATTAAAAATTCAAAACAGAAATAGTATACAGACCCTTTGCTATAAGACTCGACATTGGGCTCAGGTGCATCCTGTTTCCATTGATCATCCTTGAGATGTTTCAACAACTTGAGTGGAGTCCACCTGTGGTAAATTCAATTAATTGGACATGATTTGGAAAGGTACACACCTGTCTATATAAGGTCCCACAGTTGACAGTGCATGTCAGAGCAAAAAACAAGCCTTGAGGTAGAAAGAATTGTCAGTAGAGTTCTGAGACAGGATTGTGTTGAGGCACAGATCTGGGGAAGGGTAGCAAAACATGTCTGCAGCATTGAAGGTCCCCAAGAACACAGTGTCCTCCATCATTCTTAAATGGAAGAAGTTTGTAACCACCAAGACTCTTTCTAGAGCAGGCTGCCCAGCCAAACTGAGCAATCGGGGGAGAAGGGTCTTGGTCAGGGAGGTGACCAAGGACCCAATGGTCACTCTGACAGAGCTGTAGAGTTCCACTGTGGAGATGGGAGAACCTTCCAGAAGGACAACCATCTCTGCAGCACTCCACCAATAAGGCATTTATGGTAGAGTGACAAGACGGAAGCCACTCCTCAGTAAAAGTCACATGACAGCCTGCTTGGAGGAACTGGGAGAATAGTCAGGATCGAGGCAAAGATGCACAGAGCAAAGTAGAGAGAGATCCTTGATGAAAACCTCCAGAGCGCTCAGGATCTCAGACTGGGGCGAAGGTTCACCTTCCAATAGGACCACGACCCTAAGCACACAGCCAAGATAACGCAGGAGTGGCTTCAGGACAAGTCTCTGAATGTCCTTGAGTGGCCCAGCCAGAGCCCGGACTTGAATCCTATCGAACATCTCTGGAGAGACCTGAAAATAGCTGTGCAGCGACGCTCCCCATCCAACCTGACAGAGCTTGAGAGGATCTGCAGAGAAGAATGGGAGAAACTCCAAAAATACTGGTGTGCCAAGCTTGTAGCGTCATACCCAAGAATACTCAAGACTGTAATCGCTGCCAAAGGTTCTTCAACAAAGTACTGAGTAAAGGGTCTGAATACTTATGTAAATGTGATATTTCAGTCATTATTTTTAAATATAAATTAGCAAACTTTTTTTTTTTAAACAAAGTTTTTTGCTTTGTCATTATGGGGTATTGTGATGTCATTATGGGGTATTGTGATGTCATTATGGGGTATTGTGTGTAGACTTATGAGGAAAATAATGCATTTTAGAATAATGTTGTAACCTAAAAGAAATGTGGAAGAAGTCAACGGGTCTGAATTCATTCCCAAAGGCACTGATGCTCTTATCCAGAACGAATACACTGTTATTGGGGTAATGTGTTTTCGTACGGAAGTCTTGCTGTCATTAAGATGAAACACTTTTGTTATAATGTACTGTAATTTCCCTTCGCATAGCCTACCTTTTATTTAACTTAGAATGGTATAATCTGATTTGAGAAGCCTAGAGTTGCATGCAGTAGGTGGATGGGTGTCCTTGTCTCACCCAGGATACTGCTGTTTGTTTCGACAGTGTTTACACTAGTAACAGTCATGGCAGGTGGTAACATTATCTTACCTCGAGTCATTGTGAACTTTGTCACGCAGGTTGTGTAAGCAATGGTTGAAAAGCAGAGTTGCTATGAAAAAGCCATATCTCAGACTGGCCAATAAAAATATGGGCAAAAGAAAACAGACACTGGACAGAGCAATTCTGCCTCGAAGGCCAGCATCCCGGAGTCGCCTCTTCACTGTTTACGTTGAGCCTTTGGTTTTGCGGGTACTATTTAATGAAGCTGCCAGTTGAAGACTTGTAAGGCGTCTGTTTCTCAAACTAGACACTCTAATGTACTTGTCCTCTTGCTCAGTTATGCACCGGGGCCTCCCACTCTTTCTATTCTGTTTAGAGCCAGTCTGCGCTGTTCTGTGAAGGGAGTAGTACACAGAGTTGTACGAGATGTTCAGTTTCTTGGGAATTTCTCACATGGAATAGCCTTCATTTCTCAGAACAAGAATAGACTGACGAGTTTCAGAAGAAAGTTATTTGTTTCTGGACATTTTATGCCTGTAATCGAACCCACAAATGCTGATCCTCCAGATACTCAACTAGTCCAAAGAAGGACAGTGTTATTGCTACTGTCACAACGTGACCTTAGATATCTCTGTTTTTCTAAATATTTTGGTTAGGTCAGGGTGTGACTAGAGTGGGTACTCTAGTTTTTGTATGTCTATGTTGGCCGGATATTGTTCCCAATCAGAGACAGCTGTTTATCATTGTCTCTGATTGGGATCATATTTAGGTAGCCATTTTCCCCATTGTTAGTTGTGGGATCTTGACTATGTTTAGTTGCCTGTCTGCACTATTTTGTATATCTTCACGTTTCGTTTGTTCTATGTAGTTGGTTTGTTCGGTATTCATTTATTAAAAGAATATGTACACATACCACGCTGCGCCTTGGTCCGATCCTTTCAACGAACATGACAGCTTCAGAACAACAGTTTTCAGCTGTGCTAACATAATTGCAAAACGGTTTTCTAATGATCAATTAACCTTTAAAATGATACATTTGGAATAGCTAACACAACGTGCCATTGGAGCACAGGAGTGATGGTTGCTGATAATGGGCCTCTGTACACCTATCTAGATATTACACAAAAAATCAGCCGTTTCCAGCTACAATAGTAATTTACAAGATTAACGATGTCTACACTGTATTTCTGATCAATTTGATGTTATTTTAATGGACAAAAAAATGTGCTTTTCTTTAAAAAACAAGGACATTTCTAAGTGACCCCAAACTGTTGTGTATATCGTTAACCTTCCACTTTAGAGACTTCCAGTTCATGGAAGTCACTTTTTGCTTCAGTCCAAGGTGACACTGACCTTCTCTGAAGTTCTAGGGGTAGCCAGATCTCTCTCTTTCACCCCAAGGTGACACTGACCTGCTGACCTCTAGGGGTAGCCAGGTCTCTCTCTTTCACCCCAAGGTGACACTGACCTGCTGACCTCTAGGGGAAGCCAGGTCTCTCTCTTTCACCCCAGGGTGACACTGACCTGCTGACCTCTAGGGGTAGCCAGGTCTCTCTCTTTCACCCCAAGGTGACACTGACCTGCTGACCTCTAGGGGAAGCCAGGTCTCACTCTTTCACCCCAGGGTGACACTGACCCGCTGACCTCTAGGGGAAGCCAGGTCTCACTCTTTCACCCCAGGGTGACACTGACCCGCTGACCTCTAGGGGAAGCCAGGTCTCACTCTTTCACCCCAAGGTGACACTGACCCGCTGACCTCTAGGGGTAGCCAGGTCTCACTCTTTCACCCCAAGGTGACACTAACCTGCTGACCTCTAGGGGAAGCCAGGTCTCTCTCTTTCACCCCAGGGTGACACTGACCCACTGACCTCTAGGGGTAGCCAGGTCTCTCTCTTTCACCCCAAGGTGACACTAACCTGCTGACCTCTAGGGGTAGCCAGAACATACTGTACTCTTTTGTAATGTCAGTACACTATACCTCTTCTTATGAGATCAGTCAGGATTTGTTGTCATGTCTATGGCAAACCATTTTGTAATATTTAATATATGTGAGTGTGATGTGTTTTCATTTGGCCTGTTGAGAGAGGTAATGGTTAAGGCTGGAGGGAGAAACGTAAAAAATAATAATAATGCAGAGCAGAATTAGGCCAAAACCGGCTAATTATCAAAACCAGAAAAGAGGCGTTAAATTCTACAAACACCTAAAAGGAAGCGATTCCCAAACCTTCTACAACAAAGCTATCACCTACAGAGAGATGAACCTGGAGAAGAGTCCTCTAAGCAAGCTGGTCCTGGGGCTCTGTTCACAAACACAAACACACCCCACAGAGCCCCAGGACAGCAGCACAATTAGACCCAACCAAATCATGAGAAAACAAAAAGATAATTAATTGACACATTGGAAACAAAAAAAACAGAGCAAACTGGAATGCTATTTGGCCCTAAACACAGTACACACTGGCAAAATACCTGACCACTGTGACTGACCCAAACTTAAGGAAAGCTTTGACTATGTACAGAAAAGCATAGCCTTTCTATTGAGAGAGTCCGCCGTAGGCAGACATGTACAGACTCAGTGAGCATAGCCTTTCTATTGAGAGAGGCCGCCGTAGGCAGACATGTACAGACTCAGTGAGCATAGCCTTTCTATTGAGAGAGTCCGCCGTAGGCAGACATGTACAGACTCAGTGAGCATAGCCTTTCTATTGAGAGAGGCCGCCGTAGGCAGACATGTACAGACTCAGTGAGCATAGCCTTTCTATTGAGAGAGGCCGCCGTAGGCAGACATGTACAGACTCAGTGAGCATAGCCTTTCTATTGAGAGAGTCCGCCGTAGGCAGACATGTACAGACTCGGTGAGCATAGCCTTTCTATTGAGAGAGGCCGCCGTAGGCAGACCTGGCTCTCAAGAGAAGACAGGCAATGTGCTCACTGCCCACAAAATGAGGAGGAAACCAAGCTGCACTTCCTAACCTCCTGCCAAATGTATGACCATATTAGAGACACATATTTCCCTCAGATTAAACAGATCCACAAAGAATTTGAAAACAAATCCAATTTTCATAAACTCCCATATCTACTGTGTTAAATACCACAAGAAAAATGGGCAACCAGTGAAGAACAAAGACCATTGTAAATACAACCTATATTTATTTATTTTCCCTTTGCACTATTAGCACATCATTACCACACAGTATATATACATAATATGACATTTGAAATGTCTTTATTGCTTTGAAAGTTTTGTGAGTGTAATGTTTACTGTTCATTTCTGATAATTTATTTCACTTTTATTTATTATCTATTTAACTTGCTTTGGCAATGTGAACATATGTTTCCCATGCCAATAAATCCCTTTGATTTGAGAGATAGAGAGCGAGAGAGAGGAAGGAGAGAGAGGGAGATTCAATTGAATTGAATTGAAAGGAAGGAAGGAGAGAGAGGAGAGGAGAGAGAAGGAGAGAAATGGAGAGAGAGATGGAGAGAGAGATGGAGAGAGAATTAAATTGAAAAGCTAAATGGGTAAGGGGGGTAGAGGAGGATGAGAGGTGGGGTGAGTGGTTGAAAGGTTAAAGGGGTGAGTGAGGGAGGGATGGGGGATGAGGGTCACCCTAAACAAAAGGACAAGGCTTAAGAGGGCAGGAAGTAAGGAACAATGTCTTGCTCTTGAACTAGAATACACACACACACACACACACACACACACACACACACACACACACACACACACACACACACACACACACACACACACACACACACACACACACACACACACACACACACACACACACACACACACACACACACACACACCACACACACACACTGGGTGAGTGTGCTAATGAAAGGGTCATTCAAGGAGGTAAGGGTCATTAAAGACCTCTTCAAAGCCAACCAAACATTCCTCTCCACTCCACTAGCTACAGAGACTTCAGGTAGCCATGGCTGCCTGCAGAGGGATGTTGTTGTTTAGTAAAATGGTGTTGTGAGGAGTACAGACAGGTTTGACTTTTTTCTGTTTGTTTCTCAGATATTTAAATGAAGGGGACATCTGTAGAGACAAGAGAACCTCAGTGGACAACGAGAAAAAACAGAAAAAGAAAGTGTGAGATAAAGACAAGATGGGGAGAGAGAGAGATAAAGACTAGGTTGGGGAAGGGGCCCTACACCCAAACAAGGGCAGCGTTCATCCACCTCTGGCCTGCTCGCCTCCCTACCACTGAGGAAGAGCTCAGCCCAGTCAAAAAAGACTCACGACGCCAGGACAGGTCAATCACCACCTTCCGGAGACACCTGAGGAATAGGGAGAGAGAGAGAGATAAAGAATAGGTTGGGGAATAGAACAAGAGAGAGAGATAATAAAGACTAGGTTGAGGGAGGTTGATAGAGAGAGAGGGAGAGAGAGAGAGAGATAAAGACTAGGTTGGGGAATAGAGAGAGAGAGAGAGAGAGAGATAAAGACTAGGTTGGGGAAGAGAGAGAGATAAAGACTAGGTTGGGGAATAGAGAGAGAGAGATAAAGACTAGGTTGGGGAATAGAGAGAGAGAGATAAAGACTTGGTCGGGAATAGAGAGAGAGAGAGATAAAGACTAGGTTGGAGAAGAGAGAGAAAGAGATAAAGACTAGGTTGGGGGATAGGGAGATAAAGACTAGTTTGGAGAAGAGAGAGAAAGAGATAAAGACTAGGTTGGGGGATAGAGAGATAAAGACTAGGTTGGAGAAGAGAGAGAAAGAGATACAGACTAGGTTGGGGGATAGGGAGATAAAGACTAGTTTGGGGAATAGAGAGATAAAGAGATAAAGACTAGTTTGGGAAATAGAGAGAGAAAGAGATCAAGACTAGGTTGGGGGATAGAGAGATAAAGACTAGGTTGGGGAATAGAGAGAGAAAGAGATAAAGACTAGGTTGGGGGATAGGGAGATAAAGACTAGTTTGGGGAATAGATAGAGAAAGAGAAAGACTAGGTTGGGGGATAGAGAGATAAAGACTAGGTTGGGGGATAGAGAGATAAAGACTAGGTTGGGGGATAGAGAGATAACGACTAGGTTGAGGGAAAGACAGATAGAGTGAGGCAGAGAGAGACGGGTCAGAAAATGAGATAGATTAACAGAAAAGTGACAAAGAGAGTGAAAGACAAACAGGGAGAAAGCTAAATTGAATATGAGAGAAAGAGAGTGGGATTATATATAGAAAGTGAGCTGAGTTTTGAGAGAGGGAGGGAGAAAGAGAGATAGAAGCAGAGAGAGGCGGCTCGTGGACAAGAGCCAACATGTAGCTGTGAGCTGTAGCTGTGGTGAAGGTGGAGGTGCAGAAGGGAGCTGGAATTTTAATGACCCCACAAAAACCAGCCCAGCAGGTCTCAGTGAACAGCAGAATGCCACATACACCACTTCTCCTCTCTGGTCTGCTCTGCTGGGCCAAGGGAAGGGATTCTCTCTCTCTCTCTCTCTGTCTGTGTCAATTTAATTAAATTCAAAGGGCTTTATTGGCATGGGAAACATATGTTTATATTGCCAAAGCAAGTGAATAATATAATAAACAAAAGTGAAAAAAACGAAACAATAAATTAACAGTAAACATTACACAAAGTTTCATATATAGACATTTTGAATGTCATATTATGGATATGTACAGTGTTATATTGATGTGGTAATAGTTTAATTGCAAAAGGGAAAATAAATAAACATAAATATGTGTTGTATTTGCAATGGTGATTGTTCTTCATCGGATGCCCTTTTCTCGTAGCAACAGGTCACAGGTTCTTTTGGCAACTCTCTCTCTCTCTCTCCCTCTCTCTCTCTCTCTCTCTCTCTCTCTCTCTCTCTCTCTCTCTCTCTCTCTCTCTCTCTCTCTCTCTCTCTCTCTCTCTCTCTCTCCTCTCCCTCTCTCTCTCTCTCAGTCTCTCTCTCTCTCTCTCTCTCTCTCTCTCTCTCTCTCTTTCATCTCAGCTCTCTCTCTCTCTCTCTCTCTCTCTCTCTCTCTCTCTCTCTCTCTCTCTCTCTCTCTCTCTCCTCTCTCTCTCTCTCTCTCTCTCTCTCTCTCTCTCTCTCTCTCTCTCTCTCTCCCTCTCTCTCTCTCTCTCTCTCTCTCTCTCTCTCTCTCTCTCTCTCTCTCTCTCTCTCTCTCTCTCTCCTCTCTCTCCTCTCTCCTCTCCTCTCAGTCTCTCTCTCTCTCTCTCTCTCTCTCTCTCTCTCTCTCTCTCTCTCTCTCTCTCTCTCTCTCTCTCTCTCTCTCTCTCTCTCTCTCTCTCTCTCTCTCTCTCTTACATCACAGCAGATCGGGGGACAAGTCTCTCTGCTCTCCTCTGGTTCAATCCAACCTGTCATGGCAATGTTTACAAAAGCACTTGTGGGGGGGAGTCAGAGGGTTATTACAATACCACAGCCCATTCTGTGATTTTTTTTAAAGCAATGAGGAAAAGAGTTACAGGGTGCTGTTCACCGTGGGTTAACCATGACCGAAGGGAAGGGCGGGATGACATCATCACTATGGAGATAGACTCTGCCCTTGTCTTAGGACCTTTAGTGAGCAGGAAATTGAGATTCCCAGGAAGCACACTCTGAAAAGGAAATAACAGTCACATTTACATGTCATGTCATCAAACTGACCTGCTCTCTCTCTCTTTATATATATATATCTGACTGACAACCTGTTAGACTACTTCTTGGTTTCTCTCTGTTTCCTTGTTCTCATTTGTTGCTGTCGCCCCGTTAACCTCAAAGGAAGGAGACACAAGGAGAACAGATGACTGTCAGGCGTACAAGGGGATTCGCTAAAGGAAAGGAGGGAGAGAGAGAGAGATGGGGTGGATGAGTTTATAGATAGCAGGTACAGTCAAAGAAAAAAAGAGAGAGGGAAAGAAGGAGGGAGGGGGAGACAAAAGATAGAATGACAACACTTCTTCTGTTCCTGAGTGGAACACAGAACCTTATAATGATGAGTAGAACTCCTTCTGTTCCTGAGTGGAACACATAACCTTATAATGATGAGTAGAACTCCTTCTGTTCCTGAGTGGAACACAGAACTTTATAATGATGAGTAGAACTACTTCTGTTTCCTAAGTGGAACACAGAACCCTATAACGATGAGTAGAACTCCTTCTGTTTCCTAAGTGGAACACAGAACCCTATAACGATGAGTAGAACTCCTTCTGTTTCCTAAGTGGAACACAGAACCCTATAACGATGAGTAGAACTCCTTCTGTTTCCTAAGTGGAACACAGAACCCTATAACGATGAGTAGAACTCCTTCTGTTTCCTAAGTGGAACACAGAACCCTATATATAACGATGAGTAGAACTCCTTCTGTTTCCTAAGTGGAACACAGAACCCTATAACGATGAGTAGAACTCCTTCTGTTTCCTAAGTGGAACACAGAACCCTATAACGATGAGTAGAACTCCTTCTGTTTCCTAAGTGGAACACAGAACCCTATAACGATGAGTAGAACTCCTTCTGTTTCCTAAGTGGAACACAGAACCCTATAACGATGAGTAGAACAAGGAGAAACAGGATGAATGGTGTGATATGTATACTGAATGACAAGTGTCTACCTCGTCCTTTCTTCTCATTGGGGCAGCAGGTAGCCTAGTGGTTCGAGAGTTGGGCCAGTAACTGAACGGTTGCTGGATCAAATCCCTGAGCTGACAAGGTAAATATCTGTCCCTGATCAAGGCAGTTAACCCACTGTTCCTAGACCAGTTAACCCACTGTTCCTAGACCAGTTAACCCATTGTTCCTAGGCCGTCATTGTAAATAAGAATTTGTTCTTAACTGACTTGCCTCGTTAAATACAACAACAACAAAATAATTAGGAGGAGAGTCCATAAAATCATACAATAGCCCCACCTGCTGGCACTGTATGACATTGTGAAAGCAAATACAGAAGTCTACAGTAACTTGGTGCTGTCAAGGTGGTGCCATATTCAGGGAAGAAACCAACACAATTTAAGAGGAGAGGGTCTGAGCTTGATAGAATGGTTTATGTGGAAGTCATTAAATCATTTCATCAAGTGATGTATCTTTAGACATGAACATAGATGCTGCACAGTTTTCTGTTATTAGAAAAGTGGACATAACACACACACATTGCACATCACACACTCATCCTACACACACACATTGCACATCACACACTCATCCTACACACACACACACATTGCACATCACACACTCATCCTACACACACACACACACACACACACACACACACACACACACACACACACACACACACACACACACACACACACACACACACACACACACACACACACACATCCTACACACACACACATTACACATCACACACTCATCCTACACACACACATTACACATCACACACTCATCCTACACACACACATTACACATCACACACTCATCCTACACACACACATTACACATCACACACTCATCCTACACACACACACACACATTACACATCACACACTCATCCTACACACACACATTACACATCACACACTCATCCTACACACACACACACACATTACACATCACACACTCATCCTACACACACACATTACACATCACACACTCATCCTACACACACACACACATTACACATCACACACTCATCCTACACACACACATTACACATCACACACTCATCCTACACACACACATTACACATCACACACTCATCCTACACACACACATTACACATCACACACTCATCCTACACACACACACATTACACATCACACACTCATCCTACACACACACATTACACATCACACACATCCTACACACACACACACATCCATCACACACTCATCCTACACACACACATTACACATCACACACTCATCCTACACACACACATTACACATCACACACTCATCCTACACACACACATTCACACACTCATCCTACACACACACATTACACATCACACACTCATCCTACACACACACACACACATTACACATCACACACTCATCCTACACACACACATTACACATCACACACTCATCCTACACACACACACACACATTACACATCACACACTCATCCCACACACACACATTACACATCACACACTCATCCTACACACACACACATTACACATCACACACTCATCCTACACACACACACACACATTACACATCACACACTCATCCTACACACACACATTACACATCACACACTCATCCTACACACACACACACATTACACATCACACACTCATCCTACACACACACATTACACATCACACACTCATCCTACACACACACATTACACATCACACACTCATCCTACACACACACATTACACATCACACACTCATCCTACACACACACATTACACATCACACACTCATCCTACACACACACACACACATTACACATCACACACTCATCCTACACACACACATTACACATCACACACTCATCCTACACACACACACACACACACACATTACACATCACACACTCATCCTACACACACACATTACACATCACACACTCATCCTACACACACACATTACACATCACACACTCATCCTACACACACACATTACACATCACACACTCATCCTACACACACACATTACACATCACACACTCATCCTACACACACATTACACATCACACACTCATCCTACACACACACATTACACATCACACACTCATCCTACACACACACACATTACACATCACACACTCATCCTACACACACACACACATTACACATCACACACTCATCCTACACACACACACATTACACATCACACACTCATCCTACACACACACATTACACATCACACACTCATCCTACACACACACATTCCACATCACACACTCATCCTACACACACACAAGCGGGTAGCTTCACACCACTTTGAGGAGGCGGTAATAAAATACATGATCTCTTTCTGCTTCTGCTGTGTTAGACACTGTACAACACTTACACTCTGGCATGAAGGATCACCCAACTATTATCACACTAACCCATCTGGAGCACAGCTGTAGGTGCGTGTGTGTGTGTGTACCATGTGTGTTCTGTGAGAGAGGGATTTTGAATGTGTGTGTGTGTGTGTGTGTGTGTGTGTGTGTGTGTGTGTGTGTGTGTGTGTGTGTGTGTGTGTGTGTGTGTGTGTGTGTGTGTGTGTGTGTGTGTGCGTGTGTGTGTGAGCAAAAGGCACTGCGTGTCTGTCTAAATTCCGGGTTGCCTCAAGTTGAGCACTAGCATGTTGTTTCAGCGTTAAGACCCGTAGTCCAGCTGTCATCCCAGGAATTTCCGGGACTGGTCTGGAATCCAGTCATGTTGATGGATTTAGATCGGAAGAGAATTGTTTAATTGGCACTCTCTTCTCTCCTTCCTGTACATTCACATTCTTCATATGTCTCCCTGATCTTCTCTCGTTTCCCTCTGAATGGGTCTCCTATCACTCTACATGACTCAAAGCACTGTGATACGGACCATCCTAATGACCTCTACCATTAAACACACACACACACACACACACACACACACACACACACACACACACACACACACACACACACACACACACACACACACACACACACACACACACACACACACACACACACACACACACACTTTTCATGACACATTCTACAATGCGTGTCAGTTGTGGTTTGGGCTGGGTAAATGTCTGCTGAATGCTGATCTATCTGTCTCTCGCTCTGCTCACTTCTATTCCAGTCCGTCCCACTATTACCCAGTCTGTCCCACTGTTACCCAGTCTGTCCCACTATTACCCAGTTCGTTCCACTATTACCCAGTCCGTCCCACTATTACCCAGTTCGTTCCACTATTACCCAGTCCGTCCCACTATTACCCAGTCAGTCCCACTATTACCCAGTCAGTCCCACTATTACCCAGTCCGTCCCACTATTACCCAGTCCGTCCCACTATTACCCAGTCCGTCCCACTATTACCCAGTCCATCCCACTATTACCCAGTCCGTCCCAGTATTACCCAGTCAGTCCCACTATTACCCAGTCCGTCCCACTATTACCCAGTCTGCTTCAGTCCGTCCCACTATTACCCAGTCCGTCCCACTATTACCCAGTCTGCCTCAGTCCGTCCCACTATTACCCAGTCTGTCCCACTATTACCCAGTCCGTCCCACTATTACCCAGTCTGCCTCAGTCCGTCCCACTATTACCCAGTCTGTCCCCCAGTCCCACTATTACCCAGTCCGTCCCACTCTCACCCAGTCTGCCTCATTCCGTCCCACTATTACCCAGTCCGTCCCACTCTCACCCAGTCTGCCTCAGTCTGTCCCACTCTCACCCAGTCTGCCTCAGTCCATCCCACTCTCACCCAGTCTGTCCCACTCTTCCCCAGTCTGTCCCACTCTTCCCCAGTCCATCCCACTCTCCACCAGTCCATCCCACTCTCACCCAGTCTATCCCCTCTATTCCGGTCTGTCCCACTCTGTCCCAGTCTGACCCCCTCTGTCCCAATCTTTCCCACTTTGTCCTAGTCTCGTGCTGCATGCTATGCTGAGGCCGGTCTCTCCCTCCTCACCCTGGTGAGCTGGCAGGGCTGTGTGGTGCTGGAGGCATCGGGATTGACAGCTGTAGAGAACAGCACCTGCTTCAGCCCCCTGATATCCACACCAGCATTTCCCTGCTACTACCACACGTGTATGTGAGCCGTGTGGAGAATGGCAGGACAGAGCCCACTGGGCACAGACTTCAATCCATCGTCTAGTCCACATTAGGTCAACGTAATTTAATTAAAATGATGTGGAAACAACTTTGATTTAACCCAGTATGTGCCCAGTGGGAGATGACTCAGAGAGCTTAACCATCGTCACACACAGGACACCCACCAGAATCCCTCCTCCTCTGCTACTGTCTTCCAATCAGCATCTAGGCTTTAAGTCACTAACATGTACGCTCTATTCTTCCCACACACACACACACACACACACACACACACACACACACACACACACACACACACACACACACACACACACACACACACACACACACACACACACACACACACACACACACACACACGTGCAATCACAAGCACCACTTGTTTAATTAACACTGGCCAACAGCTGCACACACACAAGCACACATGCAACACACTTCTGATTACCATGCTGTCATCGGGACACACGCTTATACACCGTTGGCATTCGCTCATGGTACACATATTGTCACGCCTTGGTCTTAGTATTTTGTGTTTTCTTTAATTATTTGGTCAGGCCAGGGTGTGACATGGGTTTATGTTGTTGTATTCCGTATTGGGGTTTTTGTATTATTGGGATTGCGGCTGAGTTGGGGTGTTGTATGGGCTTGGCTGCCTGAGGCGGTTCTCAATCAGAGTCAGGTGATTCTCGTTGTCTCTGATTGGGAACCGTATTTAGGTAGCCTGGTTTCGCTTTGTATTTCGTGGGTGATTGTTCCTGTCTCTGTGTAGTGTTCACCAGATAGGCTGTAATAAAATCAAATCAAATCAAATGTTATTTGTCACATACACATGGTTAGCAGATGTTAATGCGAGTGTAGCGAAATGCTTGTGCTTCTAGTTCCGACAATGCAGTGATAACCAACAAGTAATCTAACTAACAATTCCAAAACTACTGTCTTATACACAGTGTAAGGGGATAAGGAATATGTACATAAGGATATATGAATGAGTGATGGTACAGAGCAGCATACAGTAGATGGTATCGAGTACAGTATATACATATGAGATGAGTATGTAGACAAAGTAAACAAAGTGGCATAGTTAAAGTGGCTAGTGATACATGTATTACATAAGGATGCAGTCGATGATGTAGAGTACAGTATATACGTATGCATATGAGATGAATAATGTAGGGTAAGTAACATTATATAAGGTAGCATTGTTTAAAGTGGCTAGTGATATATTTACATAATTTCCCATCAATTCCCATTATTAAAGTGGCTGGAGTTGGGTCAGTGTCAATGACAGTGTGTTGGCAGCAGCCACTCAATGTTAGTGGTGGCTGTTTAACAGTCTGATAGCCTTGAGATAGAAGCTGTTTTTCAGTCTCTCGGTCCCAGCTTTGATGCACCTGTACTGACCTCGCCTTCTGGATGATAGCGGGGTGAACAGGCAGTGGTTCGGGTGGTTGATGTCCTTGATGATCTTTATGGCCTTCCTGTAACATCGGGTGGTGTAGGTGTCCTGGAGGGCAGGTAGTTTGCTACGGTGATGCGTTGTGCAGACCTCACTACCCTCTGGAGAGCCTTACGGTTGAGGGCGGAGCAGTTGCCGTACCAGGCGGTGATACAGCCCGCCAGGATGCTCTCGATTGTGCATCTGTAGAAGTTTGTGAGTGCTTTTGGTGACAAGCCGAATTTCTTCAGCCTCCTGAGGTTGAAGAGGCGCTGCTGCGCCTTCTTCACGACGCTGTCAGTGTGAGTGGACCAATTCAGTTTGTCTGTGATGTGTATGCCGAGGAACTTAAAACTTGCTACCCTCTCCACTACTAATAGGTTTCACGTTCCGTTTGTTTTTTTTGTATTTGTATAGTTATTTCATGTATTGCTTTTTTCCTTCATTAAAGACATGAGTAACCACTACGCTGCATTTCGGTCCGACTCTCTTTCTACAAATGAAGAACGATGTTACAGAATCACCCACCACACACGGACCGAGTGGCGTGGTTACAGGCAGCGACAGCAGGAGCAGAAAAAGGAGGACGTTATGGACAGCAATGGCATGGAGTATACGACGTGGGAAGAAAGAGACAGGTGGGCGGCCGACCCAGAGAGAGTGCAGGAGCCCGCCTGGGATTCGCTAGAGCAGTGCGAAGAGGGCTATAGGCGAATGGAGTCGAAAAAAAAAGACACGGCGGTGTAGAGCGAAAACCGAAAGTCACCCCCAAATATTTATTGGGGGAGGGCTCAGAGAGAGAGTGGCTGAGTCAGAAGTCAGACCTGAGCCAACTCTCCATGTTAATCGTGAAGAGCAGTTGCAGTGGGAGAGGATGTACCACTTGGAGAATTGGACATGGGAGGAAGAACTAGACGGTAAAGGACCCTGGGCGCAGCCGGGAGAATATCGCCGTCCCAAGGAAGAACTAGAGGCGGCTAAAGCGGAGAGGCGCTGGTATGAGGAGGCAGCACGGCGACGCGGATGGAAGCCCGAAAAGCAGCCCAAAAAAATTATTGAGGGGGGGCTTAAAGGGAGTATGGCTATGCCAGGTAGGAGACCTGCGCAAACTCCCTGTGATTACCGGTGGGCTAGAGAGACCGGGCAGACACCGTGTTATGCTATGGAGCGCACGGTGTTTCCAGTGCGGGTGCATAGCCCGGTGCGGCTCATACCAGTCCTTCGTATTGGCCGGGCTGGAGTGGGCATCGAGCCAGGTAAGCTTGGGCAGGCTCGGTGCTCAAGAGCTCCAGTGCGCCTGCACGGTCCGGTCTATCCAGAGCCACCCCCACACACCAGTCCTCCGGTAGCAGCTCCCCACACCAGGCTTCCTGTGCGTGTCCTCAATCCTGTAGCACCAGTTCCAGCACCACGCACCAGGCCTTGTGTGCGCCTCGCCTGTTCAGCACAGCCAGAGCCTTCCTTCCCTCCTGTGCTACTGGAGTCTCCTGTCTGTTCAGCGCTATCAGAGCCTTCCTTCCCTCCTGCGCTGTCGGAGTCTCCCGCCTGTTCAGCGCTATCAGAGCCTTCCTCCTCTACAGCGCTGCCGGAGCCTCCTGCCTGTTCGGAGCAGCCTGAGCTGCCAGTCTGCAGGGAGCTGTCAGTCTGCAAGGTGCTGTCAGTCTGCATGAAGCAGCCAGAGCTGTCAGTCTGCAAAGAGCTGCCAGTCTGCAGGGTGCTGTGAGCCTGCATGGAGCAGTCAGAGCTGTCAGTCTGCATGACGCAGCCAGAGCTGTCAGTCTGCAAAGAGCTGCCAGTCTGCAAGGAGCTGCCAGTCTGCAAGGAGCTGTCAGTCTGCAAGGAGCTACCAGTCTGCAGGGTGCTGTCAGTCTGCATAAAGCAGTCAGAGCTGTCAGCCTGCATGGAGCAGTCAGAGCTGTCAGTCTGCATGGAGCAGTCAAAGCTGTCAGTCTGTTCGAAGCAGCCAGAGCTGTCAGTCTGTTCGAAGCAGCCAGAGCTGTCAGTCTGCATGAAGCAGCTAGAGCTGTCAGTCTGCAAAGAGCTGTCAGTCTGCATAGAGCAGCTAGATCCGCCAGTCAGCCATGAATCTTCCAGATCTGCCAGACAACCAGATTCTTCCAGATCTACCAGTCAACCAGTCTCTTCCAGATCTGCCAGTCAACCAGTCTCTTCCAGATCTGCCAGTCAACCAGTCTCTTCCAGATCTGCCAGTCAACCAGTCTCTTCCAGATCTGCTAGTCAACCAGAATCTTCCAGATCCGCCAGCTAGCCAGGATCTACCGGAGCCTACTACCTGCCTGAGCTTCATCTCAGTACTGGGCTTCCTCTCAGTACTGGGCTTTCTCTCAGTACTGGGCTTCCCCTCAGTTCCGGGCTGCCCCTCAGTTCCGGGCTGCCCCTCAGTTCCGGGCTGCCCCTCAGTCCCGAGCTGCCCCTCAGTCCCGAGCTGCCCCTCAGTCCCGAGCTGCCCCTCAACCCCGAGCTTCCCCTCAGTCCCGAGCTGCCCCTCAGTCCTGAGCTGCCCCTCAGTCCCGAGCTGCCCCTCAGTCCCGAGCTGTCCCTCAGTCCCGAGATGCCCCTCAGTCACGAGCTGCTCCTCAGTTCCGTGGGGTTCTGGGTGAGGACTATTAAACCATGGTCGGCGGCGAGGGTGGATTATCCCAGGACGCGAAGGGGAGGAACTAGGACATTAATGGAGTGGGGTCCACGTCCCGAGCCGGAACCGCCACCATGGACAGACGCCCACCCGGACCCTCCCTATGGTTTTTGAGGTGCGTCCGGGAGTCCGCACCTTAGGGGGGGGTTCTGTCAAGCCTTGGTCTTAGTATTTTGTGTTTTCTTTAATTATTTGGTCAGGCCAGGGTGTGACATGGGTTTATGTTGTTGTATTTCGTATTGGGGATTTTGTATTATTGGGATTGCGGCTGAGTAGGGGTGTTGTATGGGCTTGGCTGCCTGAGGCGGTTCTCAATCAGAGTCAGGTGATTCTCGTTGTCTCTGATTGGGAACCGTATTTAGGTAGCCTGGTTTCGCTTTGTATTTCGTGGGTGATTGTTCCTGTCTCTGTGTAGTTTCACCAGATAGGCTGTAATAGGTTTCACGTTCCGTTTGTTGTTTTCGTATTTGTATAGTTATTTCATGTATCGCTTTTTTCCTTCATTAAAGACACGAGTAACCACCACGCTGCATTTTGGTCCGACTCTCTTTCTACAAACGAAGAACGACGTTACACATATAGCATATGCATACATTCATACATACGTGGAACACTTCCTGTTGAACGTGGAACGTGGGAGAGCTTGGTTTGTTGTTTTGAAAAGTTTGTTGTTTTGAAAAGTTTGTTATTTTGAAAGTATATTGAAGTTTTTGTGGTCCTTCTGTAGCTCAGTTGGTAGAGCATGGCGCTTGTAACGCCAGGGTAGTGGGTTCGATCCCCGGGACCACCCATACGTAGAATGTATGCACACATGACTGTAAGTCGCTTTGGATAAAAGCGTCTGCTAAATGGCATATATTATTATTATTATTATTTTTTTTAGTAGCTAACTTTTAAGTTTGGATCCCGCGACGCAGTTGACATCAGTTATTGTATGTCCACTGATCCTGCCGACCAAGGCCAGGTCTAAGGAGATATTTGGTGTAGTAGCTACCCTAGCTGCTAACTAGCTGTCTATTAAGCTAGCAGGGTTTTCTTTAGGGCTTCACGCAGTTAGCCATTGTGGCTGGGACCACAGATTGTCCCACGTTTGTGGCTGTCTAGATCCGTGCTGTTTGTTGTTTTCAATCTTCCCTGTGATCTGCCCTTTCTGAAACTGCAAGGAGTAACAGCATAACCAACGTTTCTAGCTACAATGACAAAGACCAAATCTGGCAGGAGTTGGGAACAGTGGTGTCTCTCTATCACAGATGAAGGATATTTTAAACGAACAGTTCTACAAGCAGTTGTTACAAAAACAAAATAATTGCTTCAAGTGTTTTGTCCAAATACTGGTGGATTCAACTAATAAAACAATGGATGACCTGAAAAGAAAGGTCCAGGACCTGAAGAACAGTTTGCTGTTCTCCCAGGGTCAGATGTTCTCCCAGGGTCAGATCGATTGAAACAGGAGAACGGCAAGATGACAAAAATCTGTAAGTCATTGAGAGAGGACATCAGTTCTGTGTGCGAATCCATGATAACAATGGCAGATAAATACATCTCAAGGGACAATCAAGACAGAACAACATGGTTGTGGACGGAATTGCAGAATCTCCACATGAAACCTGGACAGAGTCTGAGGACAAAGTGAGGGAAGTGATCTCTGAGAAATTGAAGATGGACCACAGGAAGATTGAGGTGGAGCTAGCCCACAGGACTGGAAAACCCACCGCCGGTGATAGGCCCTGGCTGATAGTGGTCAAGTTCCTGAGGTTCAGGACAAGGTATTGGTTCTGGAAGGAGCCAAGAACTTGAGAGGAACGGATATCTTCCTCAACGAGGACTATCCTGAAGCTGTGCGCCAGAAGAGGAAAGCTGAGCAATCCAGGGAGAAAGGCATTGGTCAGGGAGGTGACTAAGAACCCGATGGTCACTCTGACAGCGCTCCAGAGTTTCTCTGTGGAGATGGGAGAACCTTCTAGAAGGACAACCATCTCTGAAGCACTCCAGAAATCAGGCCTTAAATGGTAGAGTGGCCAGATGAAAGCCACTCCTCAGTAAAAAGCACAACAGCCCACTTGAATTTGGCAAAAGGCACCTAAAGGACTCTCAGACCATGAGAAACAAAATTCTCTGTTCTGATGAAACCAAGATTGAACTCTTTGGCCTGAATGCCAAGCGTCCTGTCTGGAGGAAACCTGGCATTATCCCTACAGTGAAACATGGTGGTGGCAGCAGCATCATACTGTCACGCCCGCGTTCCAGGGCCCACAACGAGGGTCCCCAGTCCGGGGTCGGCGGCGAGGGTCCCCACACCAGAGGAGCTACCAAAGTGAGGTGAGCCAGAGGTGGAGCGGATAGTTGCCCACCCAGACCCTCCCCTATAGGGTCAGGTTTTGCGGCCTTGGTCCGCACCTTTGGGTGGGGGAGGTACTGTCACGCCCTGACCTTAGAGAGCCGTTTTATTACTCTATTTGGTTAGGTCAGGGTGTGATGTGGGGTGGGCATTCTATGTTTTGTTTTCTATGTTTCTTTATTTCTATGTTTTGGCTGGGTAGGGTTCTCAATCAGGGAGAGCTGTCTATCGTTGTCTCTGATTGGGAAACATACTTAGATAGTCCTTTTTCCCTCCTTCAGTGTGGGTAGTTAACTTTGTTTGTGGCACTAATGCCCTGTAAGCTTCATGGTTGTTTCTTTCATTTGTTGTTTTGTTGGCGACATTTTGAATAAAAAGAAAAATGTACGCTCACCACGCCGCACCTTTGTCCACTTCTTTTGACGGCCGTGACACATACTGTGGGAATGTTTTTCAGCAGGGGGGACTGGGAGACTAGTCAGGATCGAAGGAAGATGTAAATAGCACAGAGATATTCTTGTTAAAAACCGTCACCAGAGCGCTCAGGAACTCAGACTGGGGCGAAGGTTCACCTTCCAACAGGGCAACTAACATAAGCAGCTAACACAACGCAGGAGTGGCGTTGAATGTCCTTGAGTGGCCCAGCCAGAGCCTGAAATTAGCTGTGCAGCGACACACCCCATTCAATCTGAGAATGTATTTGGTACAATCTGAGAACATTGTATTTGATACAAATAATGCTAGGAAAGACCTAGTTAAGCTGCAGCTGGTCCAGAACAGACTGGCACATCTTGCTCTTCATTGTAATCAGAGTGCTAATATAAATACTATGCATGCCAGTCTCTCTTGGTTAAGAGTTGAGGAGAGACTGACTGCTTCCCTTCGTCTTTTTATAAGAAACATTGATGTGTTGAAAATCCTAAATTGTTTGCACAGTCAACTTACATACAGCTCTGACACACTTACCACACCAGACATGCCACCAGGGGTCTTTTCACATTTATGCTATGTGTGCCTGTGTTTTTTTTAATTGATTCTGTTCTTGTCTACTAATGTTTTAATTCAAATCAAATGTATTTATATAGCCCTTCGTAAATCAGCTGATATCTCAAAGTGCTGTACAGAAACCCAGCCGAAAACCCCAAACAGCAAGCAATGCAGGTGTAGAAGCACGGTGGCTAGGAAAAACTCCCGAGAAAGGCCAAAACCTAGGAAGAAACCTAGAGAGGAACCAGGCTATGTGGGGTGGCCAGTCCTCTTCTGGCTGTGCCGGGTGGAGATTATAACAGAACATGGCCAAGATGTTCAAATGTTCATAAATGACCAGCATGGTCCAATAATAATGAGGCAGAACAGTTGAAACTGGAGCAGCAGCACGGCCAGGTGGACTGGGGACAGCAAGGAGTCATCATGTCAGGTAGTCCTGAGGCATGGTCCTTGGGCTCAGGTCCTCCGAGAGAGAGAAAGAAAGAGAGAAAGAGAGAATTAGAAAGAGCACACTTAAATTCACACAGGACACCGAATAGGACAGGAGAAGTACTCCAGATATAACAAACTGACCCTAGCCCCCGACACATAAACTACTGCAGCATAAATACTGGAGGCTGAGACAGGAGGGGTCAGGAGACACTGTGGACCCATCCGAGGACACCCCCGGACAGGGCCAAATAGGAAGGATATAACCCCACCCACTTTGCCAAAGCACAGCCCCCACACCACTAGAAGGATATCTTCAACCACCAACTTACCATCCTGAGACAAGGCTGAGTATAGCCCACAAAGATCTCCGCCACGGCACAACCCAAGGGGGGAGGGGGCGCCAACCCAGACAGGAGGATCACATCAGTGACTCAACCACTCAGGTGATGCACCCCTCCCAGGGACGGTATGAGAGAGGCCCAGTAAGCCAGTGACTCAGCCCCTGTAATAGGGTTAGAGGCAGAGAATTCCAGTGGAAAGAGGGGAACCAGCCAGGCAGAGACAGCAAGGGTGGTTCGTTGCTCCAGAGCCTTTCCGTTCACCTTCCCACTCCTGGGCCAGACTACACTCAATCATATGACCCATATGACCCAAATCAGAGAGATAGGTAGGAGCAAGCCCATGTAATGCTTTGTAGGTTAGCAGTAAAACCTTGAAATCAGCCCTTGCTTTGACGGGAAGCCAGTGTAGGGAGGCTAGCACTGGAGTAATATGATCACATTTTTTGGTTCTAGTCAAGATTCTAGCAGCCGTATTTAGCACTAACTGAAGTTTATTTA
>NC_068438.1:44437263-44439763 GCF_023373465.1 Oncorhynchus keta
GTGTAGCGTAGTGTAGCCTAGCGTAGCCTAGTGGTTAGAGCGTTGGACTAGTAACTGGAAGGTTGCGAGTTCAAACCCCCGAGCTGACATGGTACAAATCTGTCGTTCTGCCCCTGAACAGGCAGTTAACCCACTGTTCCCAGGCCGTCATTGAAAATAAGAATATGTTCTTAACTGACTTGCCTGGTTAAATAAAGGTAAATTAAAATAGGTACACCCAGCTAGTACTGGGTCGGATCCCCTTTTGCCTCCGGAACAGCCTGAATTCTTGGACCACAGGAATGTTGGTTCATGCTGACGCGATGGCGTCACGCTGTTTCTGCACATTGGACAGCTGTGAACAGCCCGTTCCATCTCGTCCCAAAGATGCTCTATTAGGTTGAGGTCTGGGGACTGACCAGGCCACTCAAGTAAAACTGAGCTCGTTGTCTTGTTCCAGGTGATGCCCACTGGAGTCGCTTCTTCTTGTTTATAGCTGACAGGAGTGGAACCAGGTGTGGTTGTCTGCTGCAATAGCCCATGACGCTCTTACATTAGATGCCGTTCTGCACACTACCTTTGTACTGCGTCATTGTTTGTCTGTTTGTGGCTAGCTTGCATGATTCTTGTCATTCTCCTTCGACCTCTCTCATCAACAAGCTGTCTTCCTCCACAGGACTGCCGCTGACTGGATGTTTTTTGTTTGTCTCGGTAAACCCCAGGCATTGTCGTGCGTGAAAAGCCCAGGAGGGTGGACGTTTCTGAGATACCAGATCCGGCTCGCCTGGCACCGACGATCAAACCACGCTAAAAGTCGCTTAGGTCACTAGTTTCTCCCATTCTAACGTTCAGTCAACTAGTAACTGAGTTTGAGTTTATTTTGTTTTTACAGGGGCAGTGCACATTAATCAACGTTTCAGTAAAAGTGCCGGTTTTAGCCAGCCGGCTAATTTTCAACTGGGGCAGGTCATGAAAAACAATTACAATATAGACAATAGCAACATAGGACAAGCAAGACATAGCATACAGACAGAGCAACATAGAACAAAAAGCAGCAAGACAAAATTCATAAAAGCAACAAAGTGTTTCCACACCTCACAAGCTACAGACAACATGGAAAGCGGCAACACACAGCTAGGGACCATGTTCACAAATCTGATTGACCTTTAGCCATGTCTTCAAGCATTTTGTGAAAGTGTGATATGTGGCGCAGTTATGTGTGTCTGATGGCAGTGTATTCCAGACATGGGAAGCTCTCACAGAGAAAGCGGATTTACTAAAGGTGCTTTTCCTTAAGGGAACTAACTATACAGTCACCTCATGGCAGACCCTGTGGATCTGCTACCATATGTTTGGGTTTTCTGTTTAACGAAAATACTGAGTGGAGGGGGAGGAGCCAGGCCATTTAGGATCTTGAATACAAGACATGCGTCGGTGTATTGCACAAGATTTTCCCAACTCAGGAGCTCGTGCTTTCTGAGGATGTAACAGTGATGATGGTTATTGGGCTTCCTATCAAGCACTTTGAGAGCCTTTTTGTTGACAGACTGAATAGGTTTTAATGTTGTACAGCAAGCTTGGGCCCAACTCAGGGCAGCAGCGTAGCCTAGTGGTTAGAGCGTTGGACTAGTAACCGGAAGGTTGCGAGTTCAAACCCCCGAGCTGTCGTTCTGCCCCTGAACAGGCAGTTAACCCACTATTCCTAGGCCATCATTGAAAATAAGAATGTGTTCTTAACTGACTTGCCTAGTTAAATAAAGGTAAAAATTAAACTAGTTAAGCATTATGTTAAGTGGGGGAGTGTCATAGATTTGAAGTACAGTTTTGCTACCTCTGTAGTCAAACAATTTCGTATAAATCGGAAATTAGCTAGGTTGAATTTGGTTATTTGAATGAACTTTATCACATGCTTTTTAAAAGAGAGGTTGGAATCAAGTATGATGCCAAGGTACTTAAAATCAGATACCACCTGGAGCTTCTCCCCTGACACATAGACATCTGGCTCAGTAGCATCTGTTGCTCTCTTTGTGAAGAACATACAAACAGTTTTTTTCACATTGACATGCAAACACGAGTCACTGAGCCACTTTGTAACCTGGACCACTACAGTAGTGAGTCACTGAGCCACTTTGTAACCTGGACCACTACAGTAGTGAGTCACTGAGTCACTTTGTAACCTGGACCACTACAGTAGTGAGTCACTGAGTCACTTTGTAACCTGGACCATTACAGTAGTGAGTCACTGAGCCACTTTGTAACCTGGACCACTACAGTAGTGAGTCACTGAGCCACTTTGTAACCCGGACCACTACAGTAGTGAGTCACTGAGCCACTTTGTAACCTGGACCACTACAGTAGTGAGTCACTGAGCCACTTTGTAACCTGAACCACTACAGTAGTGAGTCACTGAGTCACTTTGTAACCTGGACCACTACAGTAGTGAGTCACTGAGCCACTTTGTAACCTGGACCACTACAGTAGTGAGTCACTGAGCCACTTTGTAACCTGGACCACTACAGTA
>NC_068438.1:44444763-44454763 GCF_023373465.1 Oncorhynchus keta
CCCCCTGTCTCTCCCTGTCTCTCCCTGTCTCTCCCTGTCTCCCCTGTCTCCCCCTGTCTCCCCCTGTCTCCCCCTGTCTCAACCTGTCTCACCCTGTCTCTCCCTGTCTCCCCCTGTCTCTCCCTGTCTCTCCCTGTCTCCCCCTGTCTCCCCTTGTCTCTCCCTGTCTCTCCCTGTCTCCCCGTCTCCCCCTTTCTCTCCCCCTGTCTCCCCTGTCTCTCCCTGTCTCCCCCTGTCTCAACCTGTCTCTCCCTGTCTCCCCCTGTCTCCCCTGTCCCCTCATTCCATCTCTCCCCCCAGCTAAAGGGTGAGAGTTATCCAGCAGCCTCCCTGTCTCCCCCTGTCTCCCCCTGTCTCCCCCTGTCTCAACCTGTCTCCATCTGTCTCTCCCTGTCTCCCACTGTCTCCCCCTGTCTCTCCCTGTCTCCCCCTGTCTCCATCTGTCTCTCCCTGTCTCCCACTGTCTCCCCCTGTCTCCCCCTGTCTCTCCCTGTCTCCCCCTGTCTCTCCCTGTCTCAACCTGTCTCTCCCTGTCTCTCCCTGTCTCCCCCTGTCTCCCCCTGTCTCCCCCTGTCTCCCCTATCTCCCCTGTCTCCCCTGTCTCAACCTGTCTCTCCCTGTCTCCCCCTGTCTCTCCCTGTCTCCCCCTGTCTCTCCCTGTCTCCCCCTGTCTCAACCTGTCTCTCCCTGTCTCCCCCTGTCTCTCCCTGTCTCTCCCTGTCTCTCCCTGTCTCTCCCTGTCTCCCCCTGTCTCTCCCTGTCTCAACCTGTCTCAACCTGTCTCTCCCTGTCTCTCCCCGTCTCTCCCTGTCTCTCCCTGTCTCCCCCTGTCTCTCCCTGTCTCTCCCTGTCTCCCCCTGTCTCCCCTTGTCTCTCCCTGTCTCTCCCTGTCTCCCCGTCTCCCCCTTTCTCTCCCCCTGTCTCCCCCTGTCTCTCCCTGTCTCCCCCTGTCTCAACCTGTCTCTCCCTGTCTCCCCCTGTCTCCCCTGTCCCTCATTCCATCTCTCCCCCAGCTAAAGGGTGAGAGTTATCCAGCAGCCTCCCTGTCTCCCCTGTCTCCCCCTGTCTCTCCCTGTCTCAACCTGTCTCCATCTGTCTCTCCCTGTCTCCCACTGTCTCCCCCTGTCTCTCCCTGTCTCCCCCTGTCTCCATCTGTCTCTCCCTGTCTCCCACTGTCTCCCCCTGTGCCTGGAGTTACCTGCTGGGGGGATCAGTCCTCTCCACAACTTTCTAGACACATCTATCTCTCTCTCCTTTTAGATGCAGACATGGAACAATGGGGTTAGCCACTTAGACAGTCAAATGATTTTCCTGTCGCCTGCTTCTTTTTAATCATTAATGGTGTGTGTGTGTGTGTTAGTGTGTCTGTGTGTGTGTGTGTGTGTGTTAGTGTATCTGTGTGTGTGTGTGTTGTGTTGTGTTGTGTTCTGTGTCTTGTATCTGTGTGTGTGTGTTAGTGTGTCTGTGTGTGTGTGTTAGTGTATCTGTGTGTGTGTGTGTTGTGTTGTGTTGTGTTCTGTGTCTTGTATCTGTGTGTGTGTGTTAGTGTATCTGTGTGTGTGTGTGTTGTGTTGTGTTGTGTTCTGTGTCTTGTATCTGTGTGTGTGTGTTAGTGTATCTGTGTGTGTGCGTGTTGTGTTCTGTGTCTTGTATCTGTGTGTGTGTGTTAGTGTGTCTGTGTGTGTGTGTTAGTGTATCTGTGTGTGTGTGTGTTGTGTTGTGTTGTGTTCTGTGTCTTGTATCTGTGTGTGTGTGTTAGTGTATCTGTGTGTGTGTGTGTTGTGTTGTGTTGTGTTCTGTGTCTTGTATCTGTGTGTGTGTGTTAGTGTATCTGTGTGTGTGCGTGTTGTGTTCTGTGTCTTGTATCTGTGTGTGTGTGTTAGTGTGTCTGTGTGTGTGCGTGTTGTGTTCTGTGTCTTGTATCTGTGTGTGTGTGTTAGTGTATCTGTGTGTGTGTGTGTTGTGTTGTGTTGTGTTCTGTGTCTTGTATCTGTGTGTGTGTGTTAGTGTATCTGTGTGTGTGCGTGTTGTGTTGTGTTCTGTGTCTTGTATCTGTGTGTGTGCGTGTTGTGTTGTGTTCTGTGTCTTGTATCTGTGTGTGTGTGTTAGTGTATCTGTGTGTGTGCGTGTTGTGTTGTGTTGTGTTCTGTGTCTTGTATCTGTGTGTGTGTGTTAGTGTATCTGTGTGTGTGCGTGTTGTGTTGTGTTCTGTGTCTTGTATCTGTGTGTGTGCGTGTTGTGTTGTGTTCTGTGTCTTGTATCTGTGTGTGTGCGTGTTGTGTTGTGTTCTGTGTCTTGTATCTGTGTGTGTGTGTGTTAGTGTGTCTGTGTGTGTGCGTGTTGTGTTCTGTGTCTTGTATCTGTGTGTGTGCATGTTGTGTTGTGTTCTGTGTCTTGTATCTGTGTGTGTGTGTTAGTGTGTCTGTGTGTGTGCGTGTTGTGTTCTGTGTCTTGTATCTGTGTGTGTGCATGTTGTGTTGTGTTCTGTGTCTTGTATCTGTGTGTGTGTGTTAGTGTATCTGTGTGTGTGTGTGTTGTGTTGTGTTGTGTTCTGTGTCTTGTATCTGTGTGTGTGTGTTAGTGTATCTGTGTGTGTGCGTGTTGTGTTGTGTTCTGTGTCTTGTATCTGTGTGTGTGCGTGTTGTGTTGTGTTCTGTGTCTTGTATCTGTGTGTGTGCGTGTTGTGTTGTGTTCTGTGTCTTGTATCTGTGTGTGTGGGTGATGCACCTCTAATGCGGTATAACATTCCACATGCAGGGGGTAATAGGTTTCTGCTACAGGGGGCCTAGGGACCTGTACCATATTACTAATCCACTCAGTGTCTGTATCTGGCTCACCCACACACAGACAAACAGAGCTGGCACGCAGATACAAGGCCCAGAACCCAGTGCTCAGCTGTAGGGGATCCAGATATGTTGACAAATTGTCATTGTGATAGGTGATCTGTTTTAAAGGGTCCTCCAGGTAAGATCAGAGGTCTCAAACACACCAGCACACCCAGACACAGTGCCCTACAGGACCATGATGTGTGTGTGTGTGTGTGTGTGTGTGTGTGTGTGTGTGTGTGTGTGTGTGTGTGTGTGTGTGTGTGTGTGTGTGTGTGTGTGTGTGTGTGTGTGCCATCCCTGAGTTATGTGTTTCATTTCTGCTTCCGTGTTAGATGTTCTGTGTGTGTATGATTCTACCCTGTAGTCATGTTATGAGTGATGTCTATGTCGCCAGGGCTGAGCTGAGGACAGAGAGAGAGAGAGAGAGAGGGGAGAGAGAGAGAGAGAGAGACAGCGAGAGAGAGAGAGAGAGAGAGAGAGAGAGAGAGAGAGAGAGAGAGAGAGAGAGAGAGAGAGAGAGAGAGAGAGAGAGAGAGAGAGAGAGAGAGAGAGAGAGAGAGAGAGAGAGAGAGAGAGAGAGAGGTGATGTGAAGTGAGAGAGAGAGAGAGAGAGGAGAGAGAGAGAGAGAGAGAGAGAGAGAGAGAGAGAGAGAGAGAGAGAGAGAGAGAGAGAGAGAGAGAGAGAGAGAGAGAGAGAGAGAGGGGGAGAGTGAGGGGGGAGGAAACAACAGCATCATGGAATCACTTTTATTCCCACGTCTCTCTCTCTCTCTCGCTCTCTCTCTCTCTACACCCCTGAAGTGCATATATAATCCCTAAGCTCTCATCATTTGAAGCCAGCATCACGCAAGCCCGCCTGCCTGCCAGCGTCGCATTCTCACACCCACTACAGAACTGACAAACACACACAGAAACACGCAGCCGCCTGGCAGGGGGTTAAGCACTATGCTCGCGGCTTTAGGTCCTTCCTCTCTAGTTTTCCTCTAACGTAGCACTGAGGCAGACATGCAATGGCCGTGCCACGTCTAAGAGAGGCACCCCTGTGTGTGCCCTACTTCAGTTTTCTACCAGTCTGTACCACCCAAAGCTCACCTGTCTCACACCTGTCTTTCATGTCTCTCATCTGTCTCTCATCTGTCTCTCACCTGTCTCTTACCTGTCCCTCATCTGTCTCTCACCTGTCTCATCTTTCTCTCACCTGTCTCTCACCTGTCTCACCTGTCTCATCTGTCTCTCATCTGTCTCATCTGTCTTTCACCTGTCTCTTACCTGTCCCTCATCTGTCTCTCACCTGTCTCATCTTTCTCTCATCTGTCTCTCACCTGTCTCACCTGTCTCATCTGTCTCTCATCTGTCTCTCATATGTCTTTCATCTGTCTCTCATCTGTCTCTCACCTGTCTCTCATCTGTCTCTCATCTGTCTTTCACCTGTCTCATCTGTCTCTCATCTGTCTCTCATATGTCTTTCATCTGTCTCATCTGTCTCTCACCTGTCTCAACTGTCTCTCATGTGTCTTTCATCTGTCACTCATCTGTCTCACCTGTGTCTCATCTGTCTCTCACCTGTCTCTCACCTTTCTCTCATCTGTCTTTCATCTGTCTCTCATCTGTCTCTCACCAGTCCCTCATCTGTCTCTCATCTGTCTCTCACCAGTCCCTCATCTGTCTCTCACCTGTCTCAACTGTCTCTCATGTGTCTTTTATCTGTCACTCATCTGTCTCACCTGTCTCTCATCTGTCTCTCACCTGTCTCTCACCTTTCTCTCATCTGTCTTTCATCTGTCTCTCATCTGTCTCTCACCAGTCCCTCATCTGTCTCTTATCTGTCTCTCATATGTCTTTCATCTGTCTCTCATCTGTCTCTCATCTGTCTCTCATCTGTCTTTCACCTGTCTCATCTGTCTCTCATCTGTCTCTCATATGTCTTTCATCTGTCTCTCATATGTCTCTCACCTGTCTCAACTGTCTCTCATGTGTCACTCATCTGTCTCACCTATCTCTCATCTGTCTCTCACCTGTCTCACCTTTCTCTCATCTGTCTTTCATCTGTCTCTCATCTGTCTCTCACCTGTCTCATCTGTCTCTCATATCTGTCTTTCATCTGTCTCATCTGTCTCTCACCTGTTTCTCATCTGTCTTTCACCTATCTCATCTGTCTCTCACCTGTCCCTCATCTGTCTCTCACCTGTCTCTCACCTGTCTCTCATCTGTCTCAAATGTCTCTCACCTGTCTCTCATCTGTCTCTCACCTGTCTCACCTGTCTCTCATCTGTCTCTCATCTGTCTTTTATCTGTCTCTCATCTGTCTTTCACCTGTCTTTTATCTGTCTCTCCTCTGTCTCTCATCTGTCTTTTATCTGTCTCTCACCTGTCTCACCTGTCTCTCATCTGTCTCTCATCTGTCTTTTATCTGTCTCTCATCTTTCTCTCATCTGTCTTTTATCTGTCTTCATCTGTCTTTTATCTGTCTCTCATCTGTCTTTCACCTGTCTCTCACCTGTCTCTCATATGTCTTTCATCTGTCTCTCATCTGTCTCCCACCTCTCTCTCACCTGTCTCTCATCTGTCTCTCATCTTTCTTTTATCTGTCTCTCATCTGTCTTTCACCTGTCTCTCATCTGTCTCTCATCTGTCTCTCACCTGTCTCATCTGTCTCTCATCTGTCTTTCATCTGTCTCTTATCTGTCTCTCATCTGTCTTTCACCTGTCTCTCATCTGTCTCTCATCTGTCTCTCACCTGTCTCATCTGTCTCTCATCTGTCTTTCACCTGTCTCTTATCTGTCTCTCATCTGTCTTTCACCTGTCTCTCACCTGTCTCATCTGTCACTCATCTGTCTCTCACCTGTCTCATCTGTCACTCATCTGTCTCTCATCTGCCTCTCATCAATCTCACCTGTCTCTCATCTGTCTCATCAATCTCACCTGTCTCTCATCTGTTTAATCTGTCTCAATACAGCTGTCATGAATATGCACAATAATTAAATATCTTAGAAGGCAGGTTCGTTATAATAAATTGAATCAAAGTTATAATATTGTAGCGACCCGCACAGACAGCTGTGTGTTATGTGTTAGGCTAGGAGGTGGTTGTGTTGTACTGACCAGTACCCGGTGTTCGCCGGGTCCGACCTGTCAATCACGGGAATGCCTGGAATGTTCTGATGCCGGGCATCCTGGTGGTTGGCGGAGTGGCGTGGAGGGGGGTTGGGCAGGGGGGTGGAGCATTGGAAGTTAAGACCAGGTTCAGCCTTTGTTCTCTCTCTCTTACGTCTGGGTTTCACAAGAGAAGGTCACGATTGGCTTGTGGGTTATCTGTCATCTATTTGGCGTGTGCTACGGCCCAAACAGTAGCCTGTGTAAAGTTGGTGTAATAAACCGTCAATTCGTAAACTCAAGCCCCTGTCTGGACAATTGTTAATTTATGATCTAGTCAGGTCATTACAATATGTTGACGGGGAATAAGTTACAACACACACACACACACACACACACACACACACACACACACACACACACACACACACACACACACACACACACACACACACACACACACACACACACACACACACACACACACAAATCTTCTACTGAAACTTGCTCTTACCCCACCCGGAGACAGTACACAAAGATCCACTCTTACATATCAATATCACATCACTTCTAAGATACTTAGTTTGTGCGCATAGATTTTTATTTTCAACATCCAGAACAGTAGGTGGCAATGTTAAACATTCCCATTTCCGACGGCCAAAGCGGATCACCACGGAAGGTAGAAAACCTCGTTCTAAACACAGCTATTTCCGTGTTCGTGCTGACGCGTCGTAGCGTTTCTCAACCCTCTTCGGCGCATATACGTGTCAGTCTTCTGTCACTGCAGAGCAAGAGACGGCTCGGACACGTACGAAGCATGGCACCCAAAGGTAGCAGCAAACAGCAATCCGAGGAAGACCTACTCCTGCAGGACTTCAGCCGAAACCTGTCTGCAAAGTCCACCGCGCTTTTCTACGGAAATGCGCTAATCGTGTCCGCAATTCCAATTTGTAAGTAGCAAGACCAGACCGTTAGCAGCTAATTGTAGCATAGATGCATTGAATGGAAATGCTACTACCGGTAGCTAGCTTTCTACCTAACATACGTGACGTGTAGATAGCTAAGTTAGCTAGTTATTCTGCTATGCCACAGCTGGTTAATATATTGCCCAGTTAGCTACCTACCTAGCTAGTATATGACATGTGAAGTTAACTTTTACTATTTAGCTAGCTGAGATTGATATTGTGTTCTAACTTGTTAACGTTAACCAGCTAAGTTATCCCAGCCTTAATTAGCTAACCGTCACGTCATTGTCGGTAGTTAATAACGTTAGCGAGTCTATTCTGATGAAAGTAGCACTTGTATGTAATACTATGATGAACAGAGTAGGTATTGTTCGTGTGAACTGTTGTGAACTGCAACATATATAAAGAATGGTTTGTGATCTGTTTGTGGTCTCCCCTTGTTGTGGATCAGGGCTGTTCTGGAGAATCTGGCACATGGACCTGGTCCAGTCAGCGGTCTTGTATGGAGTCATTACACTGGTCAGCACCTACCTGGTGGCCTTCGCCTATAAGAATGTCAAGTTTGTCCTCAAACACAAGTACGTTCATCATACAAGCATGAACACTCACTATAAAAGATTGCCTCTGCTTTCTGCATTGTTTGGAGGTGTGTTGAGTTTGGCATCAATCTGTAGTAAGTCTGTATTCTAACTTCTAAATGTGTCTTCTCTACTCGGCCACAGAGTTGCCCAGAAGCGAGAGGATGCCGTCTCCAAGGAGGTGACCAGGAAACTATCTGAGGCTGACAATCGCAAGATGTCTCGTAAAGAGAAGGATGAGAGGTCAGTGAGCCAGTCGGTTTGTGATCGGACATGTCAATTACTCCTCTGAGCGGGTTACTGTGTGATAAGGTACCCGATGAGCTCCAGCTAGCCTGGGTGCCAGTCTGTTTCTAGTCTCTCTTTTTAAAATAGCCTGGGTGCCAGTCTGTTTTTGCTCTCTTGCCAACTCCTTAAAGAATTTCCATGATCTTGTGTGGTTCAGTTGGTAGAGCATGTTATTTGCAATGCCTGGGTTGTGGGTCTGATTCCCAGTAGAAATGATAATAGCGAACAGCGGCCTTAACCATGGAAGCCTATTCTCAGATACCTGCATAAAAGGTTGATGAACCCTTTTCCTTCCCCACGTTAGGATCCTGTGGAAGAAGAACGAGGTAGCTGACTATGAGGCCACCACCTTCTCTATCTTCTATAACAACACTCTGTTCCTGGTCCTCGTCATCATCGCCTCCTTCTTCCTGCTGAAGAACTTCAACCCCACCGTGTATCCCATTTTAAGCACATTCAACATCCTCATCAATTTCACTAGAAAGGTGAAGTTCCTACTGGAATCAAATCAAATCAAATCGAATCAAATTTATTTATATAGCCCTGTTCGTCGTCACATCAGCTGATATCTCAAAGTGCTGAAGAAAACCTAAAACCCCAAACAGCAAACAATGCAGGTGTAAAAGCATACTGGAACTATGTCTGCTTTTACTAAAGCTGAAAATAGATGGATAATCTTTAACAATCATTATTAGTAGAGGCTAGACTTACATCCTGGCATTTTCATTACCTTTACCATTTTTTGGTTGTCCATTGTCCTGTTGTGCTATAGTACTCGGAGGAGAAACTTCTTTGATTATTCATTGGCTGTAGTCTGTGGCCTAGTCAATTACCGGTTCAAATACAGATCCTGTATTGAATCTCCAGGTTGTCACGGCTGCATTCTGTTTGTTTCTGGATTGCTGTTTACCTCTGGCTGAATAATATCTGAGAAGTGGGGTTGAGTGGAGGAGATGCTTAATGCTGAAATCCGTGTGTGTGCTTATAGGAGATTGTTAATACTCACCCATGTATGTAGGTAAGCCTGACAGGTTATTCCATCTCCCTACTTTCCCTGCCATTTCTTCCCAGTGTATCCACCTCAGATGTGATTTGTCCTTAACCCATTGGTCTCACAGTAACTACATCCTGTCCATCAGTGCCTCATCTGGCCTCATCGCCCTGCTGTCCACTGGATCCAAGTAAATGAGGAAAGAAATGACCGACTGAGAAGAGGGGTGGCTGGGGGTGAAGCTAGGGGAGTTTTTTTTATGACTGGGAGGAGAATAAAATAATAATCACAATTTCAGCTGTGAGTTTTCATGATCAGGGTCTGCAGGTCACTCCAGGTCTATCCTGAGTGGTCAGATCAACAACCATTTTGTTTGTGATTAATTGTCAAGCAGCAAAAATTCAAACAATTTATTTCCATTTCCAAGAATGAAACACCCGTAGAATTCATCATTGGCATTATACATTTATTAATGGAAGTGTCATACTAATTGATATAGGGTATGTACAGAGGTCACTGTTCTCATGACAGGATAGGAAATAACATGAATCTGGATAGAGAGACACTGATGTTTGTCAGTAATATAGTTGGTAAATTCTCTCCTGATAACATTACGTACTGTAGAAAACACTTAACCTAAACCTGGTAACCTAAATACTGTAGAACAGTGTATATTGTCAGTAGAACTGGGGGAGTTCATGTGACATTCCTGATGGCCTCGTTCCATTTGATCCACTAGCTTCTTGCCCTAGCCCTTTATGTTCAGAGATCACACCGACCTTTCAGAGCTCGGTGATAGGGTCAAGGGAATGGGACCAGACCCATTGCCACACTCAGGAAACCCAAATCTCAAACGCACTCTTGCCTTTTACTCTGTGCGCTTGAGTAGATCTGAGCTATTATAACGTTGTCTATACCTATTCCAATACTTTCATTAAATGGATGAGGGTGACGGGGTTAATTTGGGGCTGGGCACCTGTGTTCGGTTAGCAGGGCTCATGTCAAGGCACTCTGCAGGGTGGCTCGCTGCACACTGAAAAGGCTTGTCCCAATCTGATCACTGGCCACCTTCCAACTGTAGGTATAGGAGAGTCATCCGATTGAAATATATCTATCATTAACTATTGATCTCTGTTAGTGCTGGATTCAATCCCTATCGGGGAAGAGCAGTCTAAAAAGGTCAATTCAGATTGCTCCAACATGCAGCGGTTACCGTGAATGCAGTAACGTTGCATTTAAATTGAGCTATAACAGATCTT
>NC_068438.1:44459763-44494763 GCF_023373465.1 Oncorhynchus keta
GTAATACATGCATCACTAGCCATTTTAAACAATGTCACTTTATATAATGTTTACATACCCTACATTACTCATCTCATATGTATATACTGCACTCTATACCATCTACTGTATCTTGCCATCTTGATGTAATAAATGTATCACTAGCCACTTTAAACAATGTCACTTTATATAATGTTTACATACCCTACATTACTCATATCATATGTATATACTGCACTCTATACCATCTACTGCATCTTGACTATGCCGCTCAGCCATCACACACACTCATATTTTTATGTACATACTCTTATTAATTCCTTTACACTTGTGTGTATAAGTTAGTTGTTGTGAAATTGTTAGGTTAGATTACTTGTTAGATATTACTGCACGGTCGGAACTAGAAGCACAAGCATTTCACTACACTCGCATTAACATCTGCTAACCATGTGTATGTGATAAACAAAAATGTGATTTGATAAGCAAATATATATATACTGGAGCTATAGCCATAACCATGGTCCATGTTGTTTATAAGTAGGATACCATTTCTAATGTAGTTGTTATTAAGGAGGTTTAGTTCATTGTTCATTCAATGCTTGAAGTCTAAATTGGAGAAAAGGAGGTTTTAGTAAGGAGGGGATGGTGTGGGTGACTGGCTGGTGTCTGTTGGGGGTGGGTATTGTGTGTGAAGGTTAGTATGCATGATTATTGACATGTGGGTGGATATAGTAGGTTGTTTGCGTGGGTGTTGATGGGGAGAAAAGCAGTAATATGTTGTCTAATCACTGACTACTGTGTGTCCTACTGTGTGTCCTACTGTGTGTCCTACTGTGTGCCCTACTGTGTGCCCTACTGTGTGCCCTACTGTGTGCCCTACTGTGTGTCCTACTGTGTGTCCTACTGTGTGTCCTACTGTGTGTCCTACTGTGTGTCCTACTGTGTGTCCTACTGTGTGTCCTACTGTGTGCCCTACTGTGTGCCCTACTGTGTGCCCTACTGTGTGCCCTACTGTGTGTCCTACTGTGTGTCCTACTGTGTGTCCTACTGTGTGTTCTACTGTGTGTCCTACTGTGTGTTCTACAGACCAATCCTGCTGCTTCTGGTGATGACGATGATCTAGACACCAGCTTCAGTAGTACAGAGCCTGTACACCCATTGGATGAAAGCTTTCAGCCTGTACACCCATTGGATGAAAGCTTTCAGCCTGTACACCCATTGGATGAAAGCTTTCAGCCTGTACACCCATTGGATGAAAGCTTTCAGCCTGTACACCCATTGGATGAAAGCTTTCAGCCTGTACACCCATTGGATGAAAGCTTTCAGCCTGTACACCCATTGGATGAAAGCTTTCAGCCTGTACACCCATTGGATGAAAGCTTTCAGCCTGTACACCCATTGGATGAAAGCTTTCAGCCTGTACACCCATTGGATGAAAGCTTTCAGCCTGTACACCCATTGGATGAAAGCTTTCAGCCCGTATTAAGCTGAAGCTCAACATCCTCTGACTTTGAAACCAGCCAGGACAGCCGAAGGTATTTATAAAAGCACAATACCCTCTTGAGAAAACAAAAAATCACCAAAACATATATTATACTGTCTACCAGACGAGTGTTCCTCAAACTTGTCGCACCCCTGCACTCAGGTCTTTGGCATAGGAGAGAGAGGCTGTTCGTATACTATTCTAGCCTATTCACTCTATTGTTGGCAGTGCTGGTCTACTCAACAGTATAACTGTAGGTGCTCATATACATAAATTCCCGACTAAACTGTCTACAAGTCAAGCACACCCTCAAACTTTTCACATCTTTGCTAACAGCCCATCTCAATGGCCTATTATTGACTCTTAGTGTAACGAAACACATACCAGTTTACTGTACCCTTTGCTTACAGATGGACATGGTTTATTGTATGGTTACACATCCTCATGATCAGTCGTCATGCCTTTCCAGGAAGACTTACAATACAAACACATTTTCTGGGCTGTATGTTCCTATCTAAAATAACATCAACAAATGTTTTGTCATCTTGTTGGGAATAGGAATCAGAAGTATCCATGGTAGCTCGGATAGACAGTGCGTGGTAACAGAGCTCCTGTGAACCTGTAAACTAGTATTTTTGAAAAGCCTGCCTTCGAGGGTGGGAACAAGGAAGTATGACTCCCATCAGGCTGTAGTGTTTACAAAGCCAGGGGAAATGAGTCAACCTAGACACTCTGCAATGTCGTGGCAGACAGAAACATCATTGAGACAAGCCCAGTGGCTCTATTGAGCAGGACAGCCATATCAACTCGTGCAGTCAGCGAAACACAAAGGCCACGATAATTGCTACAAAACATGACTCCGTTCATTCTTAGATCAGACAACAGGCTCAATTGACCAATGATGTCATTGGTTGAATTCTCCCGGTGTGAAAATTAATTCTCTGAAAACACCCTAACCGTATAATGGAAAAACAGCGAAGTTTCCCTTTAAGATTAGGGTTAGGAGTTAGGGTCAGATTTAAGGTCAGGGTTAGATTTAAGGTCAAGGTTAGATTTTAGGTCAGGGTTAGATTTAAGGTCAAGGTTAGATTTAGGTCAAGGTTAGATTTTAGGTCAAGGTTAGATTTAAGGTTAGGGTTAGATTTAAGGTTAGGGTTAGATTTAAGGTCAGGGTTAGATTTAAGGTCAGGGTTAGATTTAAGGTCAGGGTTAGATTTAAGGTCAGGGTTAGATTTAAGGTCAAGGTTAGAGTTAGGTCAAGGTTAGATTTAAGGTCAAGGTTAGATTTTAGGTCAAGGTTTGATTTAAGGTCAGGGTTAGATTTTAGGTCAAGGTTAGATTTAAGGTTAGGGTTAGATTTAAGGTCAGGGTTAGATTTAAGGTCAGGGTTAGATTTAAGGTCAGGGTTAGATTTAAGGTCAGGGTTAGATTTAAGGTCAAGGTTAGAGTTAGGTCAAGGTTAGATTTAAATTTAAGGTTAGGGTTAGATTTAAGGTCAGGGTTAGATTTAAGGTCAGGGTTAGATTTAAGGTCAGGGTTAGATTTAAGGTCAGGGTTAGATTTAAGGTCAGGGTTAGATTTAAGGGCAGGGTTAGATTTAAGGTCAGGGTTAGATTTAAGGTCAGGGTTAGATTTAAGGGCAGGGTTAGAGTTAGGTTAGGGTTAGATTTAAGGTCAGGGTTAGATTTAAGGTCAGGGTTAGATTTAAGGTCAAGGTTAGATTTAAGGTCAGGGTTAGATTTAAGGTCAGGGTTAGATTTAGGTTAGGGTTAGATTTAAGGTCAGGGTTAGATTTAAGGGCAGGCTTAGAGTTAGGTTAGGGTTAGATTTAAGGGCAGGGTTAGATTTAAGGTATTTTACACTGCTGCTACTCTCTGTTTATTATCTATGCATAGTCACTTTAACTCTACCTACATGTACATATTACCTCAATTACCTTAACTAACCGGTGCCCCCGCACATTGACTCTGTACCGGTACACCCTGTATATTGTCTCGCTATTGTTATTTTACTGCTGCTCTTTAATTATATATATTTTTTCGTAAAACTGCATTGTTGGTTAAGGGCTTGTAAGTAAGCATTTCACTGTAAGGTCTACTACACCTGTTGTATTCATCATTTCACTGTAAGGTCTACTACACCTGTTGTATTCAGCATTTCACTGTAAGGTCTACTACACCTGTTGTATTCAGCATTTCACTGTAAGGTCTACTACACCTGTTGTATTCAGCATTTCACTGTAAGGTCTACTACACCTGTTGTATTCAGCATTTCACTGTAAGGTCTACTACACCTGTTGTATTCAGCATTTCACTGTAAGGTCTACTACACCTGTTGTATTCAGCATTTCACTGTAAGGTCTACTACACCTGTTGTATTCGGCGCATGTGACAAATACAATTTTGATTTGATTTTAAGGTTAGGGTTAGGAGTTAGGTTTAGAGTTAGGTTAAGGTTTGGGTTAGGTTTAGAGTTAGGTTAAGGTTTGGGGAAAGTAGGAATTTGAATGGGAATACATTTTCACTCCCCAAAGATGTGTGTGTGTGTGTGTTTACCACAGGAGGCTGCTGAGGGGAGGACGGCTCATAATAATGTCTGGAAACAGAGCAAATGGAATGGCATCAAACACATGGAAACCATGGAAACCATGGAAACCACGTGTTTGATACCATTCCAATGATTCCACTCCAATGATTCCACTCCAGTCATTACCACCAACCTCCTGTGATGTTTACCTGTATGGAACCCAGGTTCTCTGTTAGCTGCTCTGGACTGGAGGATCCCAGGAGGACTGAGCTCACCCCTTCGTTCCTCAAACACCAGGCTAGGGAAGAAGAGAAGGAAAGAGTACAGAATGGAGAGAGCGGGGGGGCATTTATGGGTTGTTTAATCTAGTGCGACAATAATGGCATTCCTCATTTGGTATTTTATTAGGATCCCATTAACTGTTGAAAAAGCAGCAGCTACTCTTCCTGGGGTCCAACACAAAACATGGAACAGAATACAGAGTGACATAACACAGAGCATCAATAGACAAGAACAGCTCAAGTACAGAACGACATACATTTACATGGGAATGTACTGCTGACATCCACTTGGTGGCGCTCTAACATCATTAATACTGAAACAACGTAGTGTCCATGCTCCTCTCTCTCACCCACGGCCAGCTGTGGGAGAGTACAGCCCAGCTTCTCAGCGATGTGTCCCAGCTCCTTCAGCTTCGCTTGCTGTTTCCTCCCATCCTCACTCACTATCTTCTCCTTTAACCACTGGTACGACTGCAGAGAGAGAAAGAGAGAGAGACAGAGAAGAAGAGGGAAAGAGAGGAGAGGGAGAGTTAGAGAGAGAGAAAGAGGGAGGGAGGGAGATACAGAGAAGAAGGGAAAGAGAGAGAGAGAGAGAGAGAGAGAGAGAGAGAGAGAGAGAGATAGAGGGAGGGAGGGAGGGAGGGAGGGAGGGAGGGAGAGACAGAGAAGAAGAAGGAAAGAGAGTTAGAGAGAAAGGGTGAGAGAGAGGAGAGGGAGAGACAGAAGAAGAGGGAAAGAAAGGAGGGGGAGAGTTAGAGAGAAAGAGGGAGGGAGAGAGAGAGGGAGGGAAAGGGAAGGAGAAAGAGAGGGAGAGAGGGAGGGAAAGGGAAGGAGAGAGAGAGGAAAAGAGGGAGGGAGAGAGGGAGGGAAAGGGAAGGAGAGAGAGAGGAAAAGAGGGAGAAAGAGAGGGAGGGAAGGAGGGAGAGAGAATGAGGGAGAGAGAATAAGGGAGGGAGGGAGAAAGAGAGGGAGAAAGAGAGGGAGGGAGGGAGGGAGAGAGAGAGGGAGGGAAGGAGGGAGAGAAGAGGGAGAGAGAATGAGGGAGGGAGAGAGAAAGAGAGGGAAGGAGAGAGAGAGAGAGGGAGGGAAGGAGGGAGAGAGAGGGAGGAAGGAGGGAGAGAGAGAGGGAGGGAAGGAGGGAGAGAGAGGGAGGGAAGGAGGGAGAGAGAGAGAAAGAGGGGATGTAAAATGTGAGAAAGGAGAGAGGGAGATGAGAAGAGGAACGGAGAGGAAGATTTCCACCATATTGGCTTCCAGTTCCAGCAGATAGATCAGTGGCAGATACTGTAGATCAGTGGCAGATACTGTAGATCAGTGACAGATACTGTAGATCAGTGGCAGATACTGTAGATCAGTGGCAGATACTGTAGATCAGTGACAGATACTGTAGATCAGTGACAGATACTGTAGATCAGTGACAGATACTGTAGATCAGTGACAGATACTGTAGATCAGTGACAGATACTGTAGATCAGTGACAGATACTGTAGATCAGTGGCAGATACTGTAGATCAGTGGCAGATACTGTAGATCAGTGACAGATACTGTAGATCAGTGACAGATAGATCAGTGACAGATACTGTAGATCAGTGGCAGATACTGTAGATCAGTGGCAGATAGATCAGTGACAGATACTGTAGATCAGTGGCAGATACTGTAGATCAGTGACAGATAGATCAGTGACAGATACTGTAGATCAGTGGCAGATACTGTAGATCAGTGGCAGATAGATCAGTGGCAGATACTGTAGATCAGTGGCAGATACTGTAGATCAGTGGCAGATACTGTAGATCAGTGGCAGATAGATCAGTGACAGATACTGTAGATCAGTGACAGATAGATCAGTGGCAGATACTGTAGATCAGTGGCAGATAGATCAGTGACAGATACTGTAGATCAGTGACAGATACTGTAGATCAGTGACAGATAGATCAGTGGCAGATACTGTAGATCCTTCTGTGGCTCAGTTGGTAGAGCATGGCGCTTGTGATGCCAGGGTAGTGGGTTCGATTCCCGGGACCACCCATACGTAGAATGTATGCACACATGACTGTAAGTCGCTTTGGATAAAAGCGTCAGTTAAATGGCATATATTATTATTATATATTATCAGTGACAGATACTGTAGATCAGTGGAAGATACTGTAGATCAGTGACAGATACTGTAGATCAGTGGCAGATACTGTAGATCAGTGACAGATACTGTAGATCAGTGGCAGATACTGTAGATCAGTGACAGATACTGTAGATCAGTGGCAGATACTGTAGATCAGTGGCAGATACTGTAGATCAGTGACAGATACTGTAGATCAGTGACAGATACTGTAGATCAGTGACAGATACTGTAGATCAGTGACAGATACTGTAGATCAGTGACAGATACTGTAGATCAGTGACAGATACTGTAGATCAGTGGCAGATACTGTAGATCAGTGACAGATACTGTAGATCAGTGACAGATACTGTAGATCAGTGGCAGATACTGTAGATCAGTGACAGATACTGTAGATCAGTGACAGATACTGTAGATCAGTGGCAGATAGATCAGTGACAGATACTGTAGATCAGTGGCAGATACTGTAGATCAGTGGCAGATACTGTAGATCAGTGACAGATACTGTAGATCAGTGACAGATACTGTAGATCAGTGGCAGATACTGTAGATCAGTGGCAGATACTGTAGATCAGTGGCAGATACTGTAGATCAGTGGCAGATAGATCAGTGACAGATACTGTAGATCAGTGGCAGATACTGTAGATCAGTGACAGATACTGTAGATCAGTGACAGATACTGTAGATCAGTGACAGATACTGTAGATCAGTGACAGATACTGTAGATCAGTGGCAGATACTGTAGATCAGTGACAGATACTGTAGATCAGTGACAGATACTGTAGATCAGTGACAGATAGATCAGTGACAGATACTGTAGATCAGTGACAGATACTGTAGATCAGTGGCAGATAGATCAGTGACAGATACTGTAGATCAGTGGCAGATACTGTAGATCAGTGGCAGATAGATCAGTGGCAGATACTGTAGATCAGTGGCAGATAGATCAGTGACAGATACTGTAGATCAGTGGCAGATACTGTAGATCAGTGACAGATACTGTAGATCAGTGGCAGATACTGTAGATCAGTGGCAGATACTGTAGATCAGTGACAGATACTGTAGATCAGTGACAGATACTGTAGATCAGTGACAGATACTGTAGATCAGTGGCAGATACTGTAGATCAGTGGCAGATACTGTAGATCAGTGACAGATACTGTAGATCAGTGACAGATACTGTAGATCAGTGGCAGATACTGTAGATCAGTGGTAGATACTGTAGATCAGTGACAGATACTGTAGATCAGTGGCAGATACTGTAGATCAGTGACAGATAAGATAGTGGAAGTAGATCAGTGGCAGATACTGTAGATCAGTGACAGATAGATCAGTGGCAGATACTGTAGATCAGTGGCAGATACTGTAGATCAGTGACAGATAGATCAGTGGCAGATACTGTAGATCAGTGGCAGATAGATCAGTGACAGATACTGTAGATCAGTGACAGATACTGTAGATCAGTGGAAGATACTGTAGATCAGTGGAAGATACTGTAGATCAGTGACAGATACTGTAGATCAGTGGCAGATACTGTAGATCAGTGACAGATACTGTAGATCAGTGACAGATACTGTAGATCAGTGGAAGATACTGTAGATCAGTGACAGATACTGTAGATCAGTGGCAGATACTGTAGATCAGTGACAGATACTGTAGATCAGTGACAGATACTGTAGATCAGTGGAAGATACTGTAGATCAGTGACAGATACTGTAGATCAGTGACAGATACTGTAGATCAGTGGCAGATACCGTAGATCAGTGGCAGATAGATCAGTGACAGATACTGTAGATCAGTGGCAGATACTGTAAATCAGTGGAAGATACTGTAGATCAGTGACAGATACTGTAGATCAGTGGCAGATAGATCAGTGACAGATACTGTAGATCAGTGGCAGATACTGTAGATCAGTGGCAGATACTGTAGATCAGTGACAGATAGATCAGTGGCAGATACTGTAGATCAGTGACAGATAGATCAGTGGCAGATACTGTAGATCCTTCTGTGGCTCAGTTGGTAGAGCATGGCGCTTGTGATGCCAGGGTAGTGGGTTCGATTCCCGGGACCACCCATACGTAGAATGTATGCACACATGACTGTAAGTCGCTTTGGATAAAAGCGTCAGTTAAATGGCATATATTATTATTATATATTATCAGTGACAGATACTGTAGATCAGTGGAAGATACTGTAGATCAGTGACAGATACTGTAGATCAGTGACAGATACTGTAGATCAGTGGCAGATACTGTAGATCAGTGGCAGATACTGTAGATCAGTGACAGATACTGTAGATCAGTGACAGATACTGTAGATCAGTGGCAGATACTGTAGATCAGTGACAGATACTGTAGATCAGTGACAGATACTGTAGATCAGTGGCAGATACTGTAGATCAGTGGCAGATAGATCAGTGACAGATACTGTAGATCAGTGACAGATACTGTAGATCAGTGACAGATACTGTAGATCAGTGACAGATACTGTAGATCAGTGGCAGATACTGTAGATCAGTGACAGATAGATTAGTGACAGATACTGTAGATCAGTGGCAGATACCGTAGATCAGTGACAGATACTGTAGATCAGTGGCAGATACTGTAAATCAGTGGAAGATACTGTAGATCAGTGACAGATACTGTAGATCAGTGGCAGATAGATCAGTGACAGATACTGTAGATCAGTGACAGATACTGTAGATCAGTGGCAGATACTGTAGATCAGTGACAGATACTGTAGATCAGTGGCAGATACTGTAGATCAGTGACAGATACTGTAGATCAGTGGAAGATACTGTAGATCAGTGACAGATACTGTAGATCAGTGGCAGATAGATCAGTGGCAGATACTGTAGATCAGTGGCAGATACTGTAGATCAGTGGCAGATACTGTAGATCAGTGACAGATACTGTAGATCAGTGACAGATACTGTAGATCAGTGACAGATACTGTAGATCCGTGACAGATACTGTAGATCAGTGACAGATACTGTAGATCAGTGACAGATACTGTAGATCAGTGACAGATACTGTAGATCAGTGACAGATACTGTAGATCAGTGGCAGATACTGTAGATCAGTGGCAGATACTGTAGATCAGTGACAGATACTGTAGATCAGTGACAGATAGATCAGTGACAGATACTGTAGATCAGTGGCAGATACTGTAGATCAGTGGCAGATAGATCAGTGACAAATACTGTAGATCAGTGGCAGATACTGTAGATCAGTGACAGATAGATCAGTGACAGATACTGTAGATCAGTTGCAGATAGATCAGTGACAGATACTGTAGATCAGTGGCAGATACTGTAGATCAGTGGCAGATACTGTAGATCAGTGGCAGATACTGTAGATCAGTGGCAGATACTGTAGATCAGTTGCAGATATTGTAGATCAGTGACAGATACTGTAGATCAGTGACAGATACTGTAGATCAGTGACAGATACTGTAGATCAGTGGCAGATACTGTAGATCAGTGGCAGATACTGTAGATCAGTGACAGATACTGTAGATCAGTGACAGATACTGTAGATCAGTGGAAGATACTGTAGATCAGTGGCAGATACTGTAGATCAGTGACAGATAGATCAGTGGCAGATACTGTAGATCAGTGGCAGATAGATCAGTGACAGATACTGTAGATCAGTGACAGATACTGTAGATCAGTGGAAGATACTGTAGATCAGTGACAGATACTGTAGATCAGTTGCAGATACTGTAGATCAGTGACAGATACTGTAGATCAGTGACAGATACTGTAGATCAGTGGAAGATACTGTAGATCAGTGACAGATACTGTAGATCAGTGGCAGATACTGTAGATCAGTGACAGATACTGTAGATCAGTGACAGATACTGTAGATCAGTGGAAGATACTGTAGATCAGTGACAGATACTGTAGATCTGTGACAGATACTGTAGATCAGTGGCAGATACTGTAGATCAGTGACAGATACTGTAGATCAGTGACAGATACTGTAGATCAGTGACAGATACTGTAGATCAGTGGCAGATACTGTAGATCAGTGGCAGATACTGTAGATCAGTGGCAGATACTGTAGATCAGTGACAGATACTGTAGATCAGTGACAGATACTGTAGATCAGTGGCAGATACTGTAGATCAGTGACAGATACTGTAGATCAGTGGCAGATACTGTAGATCAGTGGCAGATACTGTAGATCAGTGGCAGATACTGTAGATCAGTGACAGATACTGGAGATCAGTGACAGATACTGTAGATCAGTGACAGATACTGTAGATCAGTGGCAGATACTGTAGATCAGTGACAGATACTGTAGATCAGTGGCAGATACTGTAGATCAGTGACAGATACTGTAGATCAGTGACAGATACTGTAGATCAGTGGAAGATACTGTAGATCAGTGGCAGATAGATCAGTGGCAGATACTGTAGATCAGTGACAGATAGATCAGTGGCAGATACTGTAGATCCTTCTGTGGCTCAGTTGGTAGAGCATGGCGCTTGTGATGCCAGGGTAGTGGGTTCGATTCCCGGGACCACCCATACGTAGAATGTATGCACACATGACTGTAAGTCGCTTTGGATAAAAGCGTCAGTTAAATGGCATATATTATTATTATATATTATCAGTGACAGATACTGTAGATCAGTGGAAGATACTGTAGATCAGTGGCAGATAGATCAGTGACAGATACTGTAGATCAGTGACAGATACTGTAGATCAGTGGCAGATACTGTAGATCAGTGACAGATACTGTAGATCAGTGGCAGATACTGTAGATCAGTGGCAGATACTGTAGATCAGTGACAGATACTGTAGATCAGTGACAGATACTGTAGATCAGTGGCAGATACTGTAGATCAGTGACAGATACTGTAGATCAGTGACAGATACTGTAGATCAGTGGCAGGCAGATATACTGTAGATAAGTGACAGATACTGTAGATCAGTGACAGATACTGTAGATCAGTGACAGATACTGTAGATCAGTGACAGATACTGTAGATCAGTGGCAGATACTGTAGATCAGTGACAGATACTGTAGATCAGTGACTGTAGAGATACTGTAGATCAGTGGCAGATACCGTAGATCAGTGACAGATACTGTAGATCAGTGGCAGATACTGTAAATCAGTGGAAGATACTGTAGATCAGTGACAGATACTGTAGATCAGTGGCAGATAGATCAGTGACAGATACTGTAGATCAGTGACAGATACTGTAGATCAGTGGCAGATACTGTAGATCAGTGACAGATACTGTAGATCAGTGACAGATACTGTAGATCAGTGGAAGATACTGTAGATCAGTGACAGATACTGTAGATCAGTGACAGATACTGTAGATCAGTGGCAGGATCAGTGGCAGATACTGTAGATCAGTGACAGATACTGTAGATCAGTGACAGATACTGTAGATCAGTGACAGATACTGTAGATCAGTGACAGATACTGTAGATCAGTGGCAGATACTGTAGATCAGTGACAGATACTGTAGATCAGTGGCAGATACTGTAGATCAGTGACAGATACTGTAGATCAGTGACAGATACTGTAGATCAGTGACAGATACTGTAGATCAGTGACAGATACTGTAGATCAGTGGCAGATAGATCAGTGACAGATACTGTAGATCAGTGGCAGATAGATCAGTGACAGATACTGTAGATCAGTGACAGATACTGTAGATCAGTGGAAGATACTGTAGATCAGTGACAGATACTGTAGATCAGTGGCAGATACTGTAGATCAGTGACAGATACTGTAGATCAGTAGATACTGTAGATCAGTGGACAGATACTGTAGATCAGTGACAGATACTGTAGATCAGTGACAGATACTGTAGATCAGTGACAGATACTGTAGATCAGTGGCAGATACTGTAGATCAGTGACAGATACTGTAGATCAGTGGCAGATACTGTAGATCAGTGACAGATACTGTAGATCAGTGACAGATACTGTAGATCAGTGACAGATACTGTAGATCAGTGGCAGATCAGTAGATCAGATACTGTAGATCAGTGACAGATACTGTAGATCAGTGGCAGATACTGTAGATCAGTGGCAGATACTGTAGATCAGTGGCAGATACTGTAGATCAGTGACAGATACTGTAGATCAGTGACAGATACAGATACTGTAGATCAGTGTGACAGATAGATCAGTGACAGATACTGTAGATCAGTGGATACAGATGACTGTAGATCAGTGATCAGTGACAGATACTGTAGATCAGTGACAGATACTGTAGATCAGTGGAAGATACTGTAGATCAGTGACAGATACTGTAGATCAGTGGCAGATACTGTAGATCAGTGGCAGATAGATCAGTGACAGATACTGTAGATCAGTGGCAGATACTGTAGATCAGTGACAGATACTGTAGATCAGTGACAGATACTGTAGATCAGTGACGTAGATCAGTGGCAGATCAGTGACAGATACTGTAGATCAGTGGCAGATACTGTAGATCATCAGATAGATCAGTGAGATACTGTAGATCAGTGGCAGATAGATCAGTGACAGATACTGTAGATCAGTGACAGATACTGTAGATCAGTGACAGATACTGTAGATCAGTGGCAGATACTGTAGATCAGTGGCAGATACTGTAGATCAGTGGCAGATACTGTAGATCAGTGGCAGATACTGTAGATCAGTGACAGATACTGTAGATCAGTGACAGATACTGTAGATCAGTGACAGATACTGTAGATCAGTGACAGATACTGTAGATCAGTGACAGATACTGTAGATCAGTGGCAGATAGATCAGTGACAGATACTGTAGATCAGTGGCAGATAGATCAGTGACAGATACTGTAGATCAGTGGCAGATACTGTAGATCAGTGGCAGATAGATCAGTGGCAGATACTGTAGATCAGTGGCAGATAGATCAGTGACAGATACTGTAGATCAGTGACAGATACTGTAGATCAGTGGCAGATACTGTAGATCAGTGGCAGATAGATCAGTGACAGATACTGTAGATCAGTGGCAGATACTGTAGATCAGTGACAGATACTGTAGATCAGTGACAGATACTGTAGATCAGTGGCAGATACTGTAGATCAGTGACAGATAGATTAGTGACAGATACTGTAGATCAGTGGCAGATAGATTAGTGTCTGATAGATTAGTGGCAGATAGATTAGTGGCAGATACTGTAGATCAGTGGCAGATACTGTAGATCAGTGGCAGATACTGTAGATCAGTGGCAGATACTGTAGATCAGTGGCAGATACTGTAGATCAGTGACAGATAGATCAGTGACAGATACTGTAGATCAGTGGCAGATACTGTAGATCAGTGACAGATACTGTAGATCAGTGGCAGATACAGATCAGTGACAGATACTGTAGATCAGTGGCAGATACTGTAGATCAGTGGCAGATACTGTAGATCAGTGGCAGATACTGTAGATCAGTGGCAGATACTGTAGATCAGTGGCAGATACTGTAGATCAGTGACAGATACTGTAGATCAGTGACAGATACTGTAGATCAGTGACAGATACTGTAGATCAGTGGCAGATACTGTAGATCAGTGACAGATACTGTAGATCAGTGACAGATACTGTAGATCAGTGACAGATACTGTAGATTAGTGACAGATACTGTAGATTAGTGACAGATACTGTAGATCAGTGACAGATACTGTAGATCAGTGGCAGATAGATCAGTGGCAGATAGATCAGTGGCAGATACTGTAGATCAGTGGCAGATAGATCAGTGGCAGATAGATCAGTGGCAGATACTGTAGATCAGTGGCAGATAGATCAGTGGATGACACTGGATCCGACAGGACGCTCAAGTTCCAAGGCAAAATTTGACGTACGTCCAGGTACCCAGGAAGTCGGGCGATGACTTAAAAAAACCTCCACCAAGGGCAACGTTGAGCGCCATTACCATCAAGTAGGCTTGCGGTTTGCTAAGGCGTTGTGGACTGTTGTTCAATCCCAGTGCTAGAGACCGTGAGAGCTTGTTGAGTGGATACAGAGTTTACCTTCATGGAAGCCCTGGAGGTTTCTGGGATGCCGTTCTGGTACTTCCCCGTGATGATGCCACAGGCCAGCGGAGACCACGTCATCGCCCCGACACCTGTCACCATGGACACCAGAGGGAATGTGGGAACAGAGAGGGAGTGAGTGAGTGACAGATAACTGTGAGATCTCTAACACAGTCAGTCAGACACCAAACAGACACTCAGGAAATCCGCAGTCTGAACCAAAGCAGATGTTAGGGGAGTGTTCTCAGGAGGACGTTATCATATCACATGATCACAATAATTGACAATCACGTAAGAGTTGATTATGGATGTATCCACAGATTATCCAATGGTTGTGTGTGTGCGCGTGTGCGTATGTGTGTGAACCGCCCAGCAGATGAGGGAAGGGGCGTGGCCAGCCTGGATGATTGACACATGCCTATCTTGTGGTAGAGTTCTGGAAGCTGGACCTCCACCTTCTCCCTCTGGAAGAGATGGTACTCAGCCTGCTCACACACCGGAGGGATCAGGTTAAACTGTCTGGCCACAGAGTACGCCTCCTAGAGAGAGTGGGAGAGAGAGAGGGAGGGGATTAGGTTAAACTGTCTGGCCACAGAGTACGCCTCCTAGAGAGAGAGAGAGAGAGAGAGAGAGAGAGAGAGAGAGAGAGAGAGAGAGAGAGAGAGAGAGAGATCAGAGAGAGAGTAGAGAGGAGAGAGAGAGAGAGAGAGAGAGGAGAGAGAGAGTGAGAGAGAGAGAGAGAGAGAGAGAGAGAGAGAGAGGAGAGGGATCATAGTTAAACTGAGAGAGGAGAGAGAGAGAGAGAGAGAGAGAGAGAGAGAGAGAGAAGAGAAAGAGGGAGGAGATAGAGAGAGAGAGAGAGAGAGAGGAGAGAGAGAGAGAGAGAGAGAGAGAGAGAGAGAGATATGATCAGGGAGCCACAGAGGCCTCCTAGAGAGAGAGGGAGAGAGAGAGAGAGAGAGAGGGGGAGGGATAGGGGAGCAGGGAAGAGAAAGAGAGGGAGGGATAGAGAGAGTGAGAGAGAGAGAGAGGAGCAGGGGAAGAGAAAGAGAGGGAGGGATAGAGAGAGTGAGAGAGAGAGAGAGGAGTAAGAGAGAGAGTGAGAGAGTGAGAGAGTGAAGAGTGAGAGAGAGAGAGAGAGAGAGAGAGAGAGAGAGAGCGAGAGAGAGAGGAGGGGAGCAGGGGGAAGAGAAAGAGAGAGGGAGGGATAGAGAGAGTGAGAGGGGAGGGGAGGGGAGCAGGGGAAGAGAAAGAGAGAGGGAGGGATAGAGAGAGTGAGAGAGAGAGAGAGGTTTGTTTATATCCTGGCTGATTTGGAGGAGAAAGGGGAGGATCGGGGGAGGTGGTGTGTAACTACATTTTCTGAAGCCTGATAATGACTGCTTGCTAAAGCATTCTCAGGATTTCCTATAGTCAACAACCTCCTCCTTTTCCTCTCGTTCTCCCTCAGTCTGTGTTAAGCGCTGCACATGGTGCGGTGTTGATTGTGATTAGGGTGAATTTGAAAAGATTGTTTTGTAGCGTAGCAGCTCAGATGAAAGCACTATAATTTAGATCGTATCTATAATGCAGGGGTACACACAAGGTTTCCGGGCGTGTGACACAGCTGCATGTAGCAGATAAATATGGTTATGCCAATGTTTAAGAAGGCAATGAGGTCTTCGTAAACATACATATGGAAACATAGATGTGAGTCAGTGTGTGGAATATAGACTCCACTAAATGAGCTGCATTCAGTATATCAATGTGTTTAATCTTCTTAAGGTTTGCATATAGCATTGTGAATTCTCTCTCTCATATATATATATATATATATATATATATATATATATATATATATATATATATATATATATATATATATATATATATATATATATATATATATATATATATATATATATATGTTTGACCCTCTTGGTATAGACAGATGACTTCCTTTATACAATGTATGTTTGACCCTCTCCGTTGTTAGAAGGAGACAAGATGACTTCTGGGAACTTTGAGGGCTCAAGGTGCAACTGGGAACAATGAAAGACCAATGAAAAACTGTCTGAGAACAAAGGTGCAGACGGTCTGGGAACTGTCACATCCGTTGTTAGGAGGAGACCAAGGTGCAGACGGTCTGGGAACTGTCACATCCGTTGTTAGGAGGAGACCAAGGTGCAGACGGTCTGGGAACTGTCACATCCGTTGTTAGGAGGAGACCAAGGTGCAGACGGTCTGGGAACTGTCACATCCGTTGTTAGGAGGAGACCAAGGTGCAGACGGTCTGGGAACTGTCACATCCGTTGTTAGGAGGAGACCAAGGTGCAGACGGTCTGGGAACTGTCACATCCGTTGTAAGGAGGAGACCAAGGTGCAGACGGTCTGGGAACTGTCACATCCGTTGTGAGGAGGAGACCAAGGTGCAGCGTGGTATGCGCACATTCTTCTTTAATAAAGAACGAAATACTGAACAAACAAAATGACAAAACGATATGTGACGCTAATTTGGATCGTGCAGACAAGCAACTAAACATAGAACAAGAACCCACAAATACCCAAGGGAAATGGCTACCTAAATATGGTCCCTAATCAGAGACAACGATAAACAGCCGCCTCTGATTGGGACCATATCAGGCCACCATAGTCATACCTATACCTAGACCTACAAAACCCCTAGATATACAAAAACCCTAGACAATACAAAACTAGCATACCCACCCTCGATCACACCCTGACCTAACCAAAACATAAAGAAAACAGAGATATTAAAGGTCAGAGCGTGACAGGGAACGTTCCATGTAGACTTGCTGTATGAGCATAATTTGTAATGAGAGTTTTCCACAGGTTGAGTGAAGGTTGTGTGAGGGTTGTAGAGATGTGTTGACACTCACCATGATCTCCATGGCTATCCATCTAAACGTCCACCCAGTACCTGGTTATGGATCAAGGGTTAGGGGTTAAAGATCATAGGATTAACTCACCATGATCTCCATGGCTGTCCATCGAGAAGTCCCCCAGTACATGGTTAAGGGTCAGGGGTTAGGGGTTAAAGGTCATAGGATTAACTCACCATGATCTCCATGGCTGTCCATCGAGAAGTCCCCCAGTACATGGTTAAGGGTCAGGGGTTAGGGGTTAAAGGTCATAGGATTAACTCACCATGATCTCCATGGCTGTCCATCGAGAAGTCCCCCAGTACATGGTTAAGGGTCAGGGGTTAGGGGTTAAAGGTCATAGGATTAACTCACCATGATCTCCATGGCTGTCCATCGAGAAGTCCCCCAGTACATGGACATCCCCTGATTGATCACATAAGTCATGGCTCTGACAATCTCTGAGGAGATAAGGACAATAATCAACCAACATTCAATCAATCAATCAATCAATCAATCAATCAATCAATCAATCAAATAATCGATCAATCCATCAGCTCATGAGATGCAGGTGTGTGAAGGACTTTGGAGATCCCTGCAGACACACTAGATACCACCAGGCATATATACATGTGTGTAATATATATATATACACACACATATATATATGCCTGGTGGTATCTAGTGTGTCTGCAGGGATCTCCAAAGTCCTTCACACAATATATATATATATATATATTTACGCACACATTACCAGTCAAAAGTTTGGACACACCTACTCATTCAAGGGTTTTTCTTTATTTTACGATTTTCTACGTTGTAAAAATGATGCAGCACTCCATCACTCTCCTTCTTGGTCAGATAGCACTTACCCACCCTGGAGGTGTGTTGGGTCATTGTCCTGTTGAAACACAAATGATAGTCCCACTAAGCTCAAACCAGATGATATGGCGTATTGCTGCAAAATGTTGTGGAAGCCATGCTGGTTAAGTGTGCTTTAAAATCACTGACAGTGTCACCAGCAAAGCACCATCACACCTCCTCCTCCATGCTTCACGGTGGGAACCACACATGTGGAGATCATCCGTTCACTTACAGTACTCTGTGTCTCATAAAGACACAGAAAATTTCAAATTTGCACTTTTCAGACCAAAGGACAGATTTCCACTGGTCTAATGTCCATTGCTCATGTTTCTTGGCCCAAGCAGGTGTCCACTTCTTATTATTAGTGGTTTCTTTGCATCAATTCGACCATGAAGGTCTGATTCACACAACCTCCTCTGAACAGTTGATGTTGAGATGTGTCGGTTACTTGAGCTCTGTGAAGCATTTATTTGGGCTGCAATTTCTGAGGCTGGTAACTCTAATGAACTTCTCCTCTGCAGCAGAGGTAACTCTGGGTCTTCCATTCCAGTGGCGGGCCTCATGAGAGACAGTTTCATCATAGCGCTTGATGATTTTTGCGACGGCACTTGAACAAACTTTCAAAGTTCTTGACATTTTCTGGATTGACTGACGTTCATGTCTGAAAGTAATGACTGTTGTTTCTCTTTGCTTATTTGAGCTGTTTTTGTCAGAATATGGACTTGGTGTTTTACCAAACAGGGCTATCTTCTGTATACCACCCCTACTTTGTCACAACACAACTGATTGGCTCAAAAGCATTAAGAAGGAAATAAATTCCAGAAATGAACTTCATGATTACATATGAGTTATTTCATAGTTTTGATGTCTTCACTATTATTCTACAGTGTAGAAAATAGTACAAAATACAGAAAAACCCTTGGATGTTTAGGTTGGTCCAACTTTTGACTGGTGCTGTAACGGCATCTAATATATATATATATATATATATATATATATATATATATATATACACACCACCAGGGGACACTGTAGTCTTCCTGCCTGGGTTGTACTACTGGACTGACAATGACCCAACTAGACTTGAAGGCCACCAACCCATCCCCTGAGCGCTCTCTCTCTCCTGCTGACAATACATTCCTTCTCACTCCTCTAATGAGTCCACTAATGCCCAGGGACAGGCTAGAGTTCTAATGTGCTGTAAACCACCAGTACATTATTAATGAAGCAATTAGTTCCAACACTAGCCTCTGAGCTACACAACACTATGAAGGGAGCCTTAGATGACATCTGTTATTGTTCTCATCCCTGTGTAGCTGATACCTAGCAGGACCAGGGTTAGGGGACGGGGAATGACGAGGGAAAGTACACTCCTGGTTGGGGAATTTAAACTTCCAAAACCCACCATGGGGAAATTACAGCCTTGTCAATCAATGACTGATTTGCACCAAACAGGAGAGCTAAACTACTGTCACTGTGGGCTCAGTGACAAAGACAACTGATGCACCAAGATAAACAGCACTAAAAGAGATGACGTAATGAAGAGAGACAGAGAGAAGGAAAGAAAGGTTGAGTTAAATAACTCAAATGTGATCTAACTAAAGAAAAGTGCAATGGGTCAGAAGAGGAGCAGAGATCCAACGCCTCATTGTATTCTATTTCTGCTGCTCGCTTTCATTTAATTGTGGTACAAGAACACACTCTCTCTCTCTCTCTCTCTCTCTCTCTCTCTCTCTCTAATTCAAAGGGGCTTTGTTGGCATGGGAAAGAATGTTTACATTGTCAAAGCAAGTGAAATAAGCATTCACAAATTAACATTAAACACAAGATAAAGCTGTTTGAAATGTTATATTATTAACGCTGTACCGCGTTGTTACAATCTGCTGAAAGGGAAAATAAATAAACAGATCAAATAATGAATTTACTTTGGTGTTTGTCTTTCGCGCTCTCTATCACTGTTTCTCTCTCTCCCCCCTCTCTCTCTATTGCTGTCTCTCCCCCCTCTCTCTCTATTGCTGTCTCTCCCCCCTCTATCTCTATTGTTTTCTCTTTCGCTCTCTCTGTCTCCCTCTCCTTTTCTCACTCATGCTGCACTGTCTGCAAGGAGTGAAAGCCAATTCACTCTGAAAACGTAGTCAGGGGCTCTGTATGAAAGTGCTTCTGGAAACGTAGTCAGGGGCTCTGTATGAAGGTGCCTCTGGAAACGTAGTCAGGGGCTCTGTATGAAGGTGCCTCTGGAAACGTAGTCAGGGGCTCTGTATGAAGGTGCCTCTGGAAACGTAGTCAGGGGCTCTGTATGAAAGTGCCTCTGGAAACGTAGTCAGGGGCTCTGTATGAAAGTGCCTCTGGAAACGTAGTCAGGGGCTCTGTATGAAGGTGCCTCTGGAAACGTAGTCAGGGGCTCTGTATGAAGGTGCCTCTGGAAACGTAGTCAGGGGCTCTGTATGAAGGTGCCTCTGGAAACGTAGTCAGGGGCTCTGTATGAAGGTGCCTCTGGAAACGTAGTCAGGGGCTCTGTATGAAGGTGCCTCTGGAAACGTAGTCAGGGGCTCTGTATGAAGGTGCCTCTGGAAACGTAGTCAGGGGCTCTGTATGAAGGTGCCTCTGGAAACGTAGTCAGGGGCTCTGTATGAAGGTGCCTCTGGAAACGTAGTCAGGCCTTATGAAGGTGCTCTGGAACGGCTCTGTATGAAGGTGCCTCTGGAAACGTAGTCAGGGGCTCTGTATGAAGGTGCCTCTGGAAACGTAGTCAGGGGCTCTGTATGAAGGTGCCTCTGGAAACGTAGTCAGGGGCTCTGTATGAAGGTGCCTCTGGAAACGTAGTCAGGGGCTCTGTATGAAGGTGCCTCTGGAAACGTAGTCAGGGGCTCTGTATGAAGGTGCCTCTGGAAACGTAGTCAGGGCTCTGTATGAAAGTGCCTCTGGAAACGTAGTCAGGGGCTCTGTATGAAAGTGCCTCTGGAAACGTAGTCAGGGGCTCTGTATGAAGGTGCCTCTGGAAACGTAGTCAGGGGCTCTGTATGAAGGTGCCTCTGGAAACGTAGTCAGGGGCTCTGTATGAAGGTGCCTCTGGAAACGTAGTCAGGGCTCTGTATGAAGGTGCCTCTGGAAACGTAGTCAGGGGCTCTGTATGAAGGTGCCTCTGGAAACGTAGTCAGGGGCTCTGTATGAAGGTGCCTCTGGAAACGTAGTCAGGGGCTCTGTATGAAGGTGCCTCTGGAAACGTAGTCAGGGGCTCTGTATGAAGGTGCCTCTGGAAACGTAGTCAGGGGCTCTGTATGAAGGTGCCTCTGGAGACGTAGTCAGGGGCTCTGTATGAAGGTGCCTCTGGAAAGTCGTGAAGGTGTCTGGAGAGGGGCTCTGTATGAAGGTGCCTCTGGAAACGTAGTCAGGGGCTCTGTATGAAGGTGCCTCTGGAAACGTAGTCAGGGGCTCTGTATGAAGGTGCCTCTGGAAACGTAGTCAGGGCTCTGTATGAAGGTGCCTCTGGAAACGTAGTCAGGGCTCTGTATGAAGGTGCCTCTGGAAACGTAGGGGTCAGGGGCTCTGAAACGTGAAGGTGCCTCTGGAAACGTAGTCAGGGGCTCTGTATGAAGGTGCCTCTGGAAACGTAGTCAGGGGCTCTGTATGAAGGTGCCTCTGGAGACGTAGTCAGGGGCTCTGTATGAAGGTGCCTCTGGAGACGTAGTCAGGGGCTCTGTATGAAGGTGCCTCTGGAGACGTAGTCAGGGGCTCTGTATGAAGGTGCCTCTGGAAACGTAGTCAGGGGCTCTGTATGAAGGTGCCTCTGGAAACGTAGTCAGGGGCTCTGTATGAAGGTGCCTCTGGAGACGTAGTCAGGGGCTCTGTATGAAGGTGCCTCTGGAGACCACATAGAGCTCATAACGCATCGCTGTGCACCTCCCAAATGTTGTTACAATGCGGAGGGCTCCGTACAGCTCCATATAGCTCCGTACAGCTCCATATAGCTCCGTATAGCTTATGAAGGTGCCTCTATAGCTCCGTATAGCTCCGTATAGCTGCCCGTACAGCTCCGTACAGCTCCGTATAGCTCCGTATAGCTCCGTACAGCTCCGTACAGCTCCGTACAGCTCCGTACAGCTCCTACAGCTCCGTAGCTCTGTATGAAGGTGCCTCTGGAGACGTAGTCAGGGGCTCCGTATAGGTGCTCCGTACAGCTCCGTATAGCTCCTACAGCTCCGTACAGCTCCGTACAGCTCCTCTACAGCTCCGTCACAGCTCCGTATAGCTCCGTATAGCTCCGTATGAAAGGTGCCTCCAGCTCCGTACAGCTCCGTACAGCTCCGTATAGCTCCCAAAGCTCCGTATAGCTCCGTACAGCTCCGTATAGCTCCGTACAGCTCCATATAGCTCCGTACAGCTCCATATAGCTCCGTACAGCTCCATATAGCTCCGTATAGCTCCGTACAGCTCCGTACAGCTCCGTACAGCTCCGTATAGCTCCGTATAGCTCCGTACAGCTCCATATAGCTCCGTATAGCTCCGTATAGCTCCGTACAGCTCCGTATAGCTCCGTATAGCTCCGTATAGCTCCAGCTCAGTACAGCTCCGTACAGCTCCGTACAGCTCCGTACAGCTCCGTACAGCTCCGTACAGCTCCGTATAGCTCCGTATAGCTCCGTACAGCTCCGTATAGCTCCGTATAGCTCCGTATAGCTCCGTATAGCTCCGTACAGCTCCGTATAGCTCCGTATAGCTCCGTATAGCTCCGTATACCTCCGTACAGCTCCGTACAGCTCCGTACAGCTCCGTACAGCTCCGTACAGCTCCGTATAGCTCCGTATAGCTCCGCATTTACATGATTGGCTGACGGTAGGTGGGGGCGGAATGTCCTGTACAAACACAAACTCACTTCCTTGATGACCTTCTTCACAACAGCACTGGGCTGCTCCTCAAAGCACAAGAAGTCTGAATGCCCTGATTTCTGCAGAGGCCGTATCACCGTAAATGCTGCACGGCCAATGCAGAAGCCAGATTGACCATGCGGAGCCTTTAAGGCGGGAACAGATGGCAGATTGACTAGGCAGAGCTTTTAAGGGGGGGCAGAAGTTGGAGCTGGTCCATCACACAATGGTGCTATAGTGAGAACAAAATGAGTGGGAGAGGAGGGAGGTGGAGGAGTGAAAAGGAGAGAAGAAATAGAGAAAAGATAGTCGGAGAAGACTGAAAGTGTCAGAAAGAGAGGAAGGAGGAGAGATAGAAAGAAAGATAATAATGAATGTTATGTCAGAATCATTTTCTACTGGGAGTCCTTGGTCAGGATGTGCTTGACAAAGACAGCTTTATGAAACACAAGCACTATGAGACCTGAGGGACTAACAGATTTACTCTCTCATCACCACAGCCTAATCTACATGCTTTCATTTCTCTCTCTCTCTCTCTATTGCTGTTTCTCTCTCTCTCTCTCTATTGCTGTTTCTCTCTCTCTCTATTGCTGTTTCTCTCTCTCTCTCTCTATTGCTGTTTCTCTCTCTCTCTCTCTCTCTCTCTCTCTAGCTGTTTCTCTCTCTCTCTCTCTCTAGCTGTTTCTCTCTCTCTCTGGCTGTTTCTCTCTCTCTCTGGCTGTTTCTCTCTCTCTCTGGCTGTTTCTCTCTCTCTATTGCTCTCTCTCTCTATTGCTCTCTCTCTCTCTCTCTTTCTGCTTTTTCACATTTTCTGCTTATTCACTCTATGAACAATGTTTTGTAAATGACAAAGAATATTTGCATTTGTTTGTTTTGATGTTTCAAGATGTGCATGGGTTCATTGTGTTTGTAGATGTGTATGTGTGAGAGGGAGTTCCACAGGAGTGCACTCAGGGAACAGCACAATTCTTTCACATTCTCAAAATAAAGTGGTGATCCTAACTGACCTAAGACAGGGAATTTTTACTAGGAATAAATGTCAGGAATTGTCAGAAAAGCTGAGTTTAAATGTAAACTTCCGACTTCAACTGTATATGCAAGATAGATAGATAGATAGATAGATAGATAGATAGATAGATAGATAGATAGATAGATAGATAGATAGTAAACCTCAGTATAAACTGAAATCTTGATTCTTATCTGGTTGTTAGTCAGGTAGAGCAACGCATCTACTGCTTCCTGCCAATACAATTTAGTAGTATTTCAGGCTATGAGACTAATCAACCAACTTCCCTCCTGATTTAGACAGGTTGCTCGGTCCCTGATGATGAATGCTAATGGACTGACTCACCCTCCATGGGTGTGTTGGTGTCGGGGCGGTTTGCGAAGACAACGTCTACGTATTCCAGCTGCAACCTCTGGAGGGAGCCCTTCAGACCTGGGCAGATAGAGGAAGGGAGAAGGAGAGGAAGGGAGAAGGAGAGGAAAGGAGGAGGAGAAGGAGAGGAAGAAAGGAGGGAAGGAGAGGAAGGAGAGAGAGAGAAGGAGAGAGAGAGGGGGAGAGGGAGGAGAGAGGAAGAGGGGAGAGAGAGAGAAGGAGAGGGAGAGGGGAAGGGAGAGAGAGGAAGGGAGGAGAGAGAGAGGGAGAGAGAGAGAAGAGGAGGTGGGGAGAGAGGAGAGAGACAGAGAGAGAGGAAGGGAGAGAGAGAGGGCCAGACAGGAGAGGAGAGACAGGGTGAGAGGGAGGAGACGGTGAGGCAGGGTGAGACAGGGAGAGAGAGGAGGAGAGGAACGGTGAGAGAGAGATAAGAGGGGAGAGGATGATGGGAGAGGAGGGTTGAGGAGAGGAGGAGGGGAGGGGATTGGATAGGAGGGTTGAGGAGAGGAGAATAGGAGGGCAGAGGAGGGGAGGAGAGAAGAGGAGGAGGGGAGAGAGAAAAGATAAGAGGGGAGATATCAATACAGTTCACAGGGGAGAGACAGGGTCAGACAGGGTGAGACAGGGCCAGACACGGTGAGACAGGGTGAGACAGGGTGAGACAGGGTCAGACACGGTGAGGCAGGGTGAGACACGGTGAGACACAGTGAGGCACAGTGAGAGGGTGAGGCAGGGTCAGACACGGTGCGACACGGTGAGACAGGGAGACACAGGGAGAGACAGGGAGAGACAGGGTCAGACACGGTGAGACAGGGTGAGGCAGGGTGAGGCAGGGTGAGACACGGTGAGACAGGGAGAGACAGGGAGAGACAGGGTGAGACAGGGTGAGACACGGTGAGGCAGGGTGAGAGGGTCAGACATGGTGAGACACGATGAGACAGGGTGAGACACAGTGAGAAATGATGAGACACAGTGAGACACGATGAGACAGGGTGAGAGGGTCAGACAGGGTGATGTGGGTGAGACAGGGTGAGAGGGTCAGACAGGGTGATGTGGGTGAGACGGGGTGAGAGGGTCAGACAGGGTGATGTGGGTGAGACGGGGTGAGGGTGTGGGTGAGACGGGGTGAGAGGGTCAGACAGGGTGATGTGGGTGAGACAGGGGGTGAGAGGGGGTCAGACAGGGTGATGTGGGTGAGACAGGGTGATGAGGGTGAGACAGGGTGATGTGGGTGAGACAGGGTGATGTGGGTGATACAGGGTGAGAGGGTCAGACAGGGTGATGTGGGTGAGACATGGTGAGAGGGTCAGACAGGGTGATGTGGGTGAGACAGGGTGAGAGGGTCAGACAGGGTGAGAGGGTCAGACAGGGTGATGTGGGTGAGACAGGGTGATGTGGGTGAGACAGGGTGAGAGGGTCAGACAGGGTGATGTGGGTGAGACAGGGTGATGTGGGTGAGACAGGGTGAGAGGGTGAGACAGGGTGATGTGGGTGAGACAGGGTGATGTGGGTGAGACAGGGTGAGAGGGTGAGACAGGGTGATGTGGGTGAGACAGGGTGAGAGGGGTCAGACAGGGTGATGTGGGTGAGACAGGGTGAGAGGGTCAGACAGGGTGATGTGGGTGAGACAGGGTGAGAGGGTCAGACAGGGTGATGTGGGTGAGACAGGGTGAGAGGGTCAGACAGGGTGATGTGGGTGAGAGGGTCAGACAGGGTGATGTGGGTGAGACAGGGTGAGAGGGTCAGACAGGGTGATGTGGGTGAGACAGGGTGAGAGGGTCAGACAGGGTGATGTGGGTGAGACAGGGTGAGAGGGTCAGACAGGGTGATGTGGGTGAGACAGGGTGAGAGGGTCAGACAGGGGGATGTGGGTGAGACAGGGTGATGTGGGTCAGACAGGGGGATGTGGGTGAGACAGGGTGATGTGGGTGAGACAGGGTGATGTGGGTGAGACAGGGTGATGTGGGTCAGACAGGGTGATGTGGGTGAGACAGGGTGATGTGGGTCAGACAGGGTGAGAGGGTGAGACAGGGTGATGTGGGTGAGACAGGGTGATGTGGGTGAGACAGGGTGAGAGGGTCAGACAGGGTGATGTGGGTGAGACAGGGTGAGAGGGTCAGACAGGGTGATGTGGGTGAGACAGGGTGATGTGGGTGAGACAGGGTGAGGGTGATGTGGGTGAGACAGGGTGATGTGGGTGAGACAGGGTGAGAGGGTCAGACAGGGTGATGTGGGTGAGACAGGGTGAGAGGGTCAGACAGGGTGATGTGTGGGTGAGACAGGGTGAGAGGGTCAGACAGGGTGATGTGGGTGAGACAGGGTGATGTGGGTGAGACAGGGTGATGTGGGTGAGACAGGGTGATGTGGGTGAGACAGGGTGAGAGGGTGAGACCAGGTGATGTGGGTGAGACAGGGTGATGTGGGTCAGACAGGGTGATGTGGGTGAGACAGGGTGATGTGGGTCAGACAGGGTGAGAGGGTGAGACAGGGTGATGTGGGTGAGACAGGGTGATGTGGGTGAGACAGGGTGATGTGGGTCAGACAGGGTGATGTGGGTGAGACAGGGTGATGTGGGTGAGACAGGGTGAGAGGGTCAGACAGGGTGATGTGGTGGGTGAGACAGGGTGATGTGGGTGAGACAGGGTGAGAGGGTCAGACAGGGTGGGTGATGATGTGGGTGGGTGAGACAGGGTGATGTGGGTGAGACAGGGTGAGAGGGTCAGACAGGGTGATGTGGGTGAGACAGGGTGAGAGGGTCAGACAGGGTGATGTGGGTGAGACAGGGTGAGAGGGTCAGACAGGGTGATGTGGGTGAGACAGGGTGAGAGGGTCAGACAGGGTGATGTGGGTGAGACAGGTTGAGAGGGTCAGACAGGGTGATGTGGGTGAGACAGGGTGAGAGGGTCAGAGAGGGTGATGTGGGTGAGACAGGTTGAGAGGGTCAGACAGGGTGATGTGGGTGAGACAGGGTGAGAGGGTCAGACAGGGTGATGTGGGTGAGACAGGGTGAGAGGGTCAGACAGGGTGATGTGGGTGAGAGGGTCAGACAGGGTGATGTGGGTGAGACAGGGTGAGAGGGTCAGACAGGGTGATGTGGGTGATACAGGGTGAGAGGGTCAGACAGGGTGATGTGGGTGAGACAGGGTGAGAGGGTCAGACAGGGTGATGTGGGTGAGACAGGGTGAGAGGGTCAGACAGGGTGATGTGGGTGAGACAGGGTGAGAGGGTCAGACAGGGGGATGTGGGTGAGACAGGGTGATGTGGGTGAGACAGGGTGATGTGGGTGAGACAGGGTGATGTGGGTGAGACAGGGTGATGTGGGTCAGACAGGGTGATGTGGGTCAGACAGGGTGATGTGGGTCAGACAGGGTGAGGGTGAGGGTGAGACAGGGTGATGTGGGTGAGACAGGGTGATGTGGGTCAGACAGGGTGAGAGGGTGAGACAGGGTGATGTGGGTGAGACAGGGTGATGTGGGTCAGACAGGGTGATGTGGGTCAGACAGGGTGAGAGGGTCAGACAGGGTGATGTGGGTGAGACAGGGTGATGTGGGTGAGACAGGGTGAGAGGGTGAGACAGGGTGATGTGGGTGAGACAGGGTGAGAGGGTCAGACAGGGTGATGTGGGTGAGACAGGGTGAGAGGGTCAGACAGGGTGAGACAGGGTGATGTGGGTGAGACAGGGTGATGTGGGTGAGACAGGGTGAGGGTGAGAGGGTCAGACAGGGTGATGTGGGTGAGACAGGGTGAGAGGGTCAGACAGGGTGACAGGGTGAGAGGGTCAGACAGGGTGATGTGGGTGAGACAGGGTGAGAGGGTCAGACAGGGTGATGTGGGTGAGACAGGGTGATGTGGGTGAGACAGGGTGATGTGGGTGAGACAGGGTGATGTGGGTCAGACAGGGTATAGAGGGTGAGACAGGGTGATGTGGGTGAGACAGGGTGACGTGGGTCAGACAGGGTGAGAGGGTGAGACAGGGTGATGTGGGTGAGACAGGGTGATGTGGGTGAGACAGGGTGACGAGGGTCAGACAGGGTGATGTGGGTGAGACAGGGTGAGAGGGTCAGACAGGGTGAGAGGGTGAGACAGGGTGATGGGTGAGACAGGGTGGGTGAGACAGGGTGATGTGGGTGAGACAGGGTGAGAGGGTGAGACAGGGTGATGTGGGTGAGACAGGGTGAGAGGAGACAGGGGGTCAGACAGTGGTGGGTGAGACAGGGTGAGGGTCAGACAGGGTGATGTGGGTGAGACAGGGTGAGAGGGTCAGACAGGGTGATGTGGGTGAGACAGGGTGATGTGGGTGAGACAGGGTGATGTGGGTGAGACAGGGTGATGTGGGTCAGACAGGGTGATGTGGGTCAGACAGGGTGAGAGGGTCAGACAGGGTGATGTGGGTGCCTGTTTGTTCTTACCTTCAATAATGTGTTTCCTTGAAAGGCCTCTCTCAGTCTCTGCTCTGTAGACACAGACACAGACACAGACAGGAGAGAAAAACTACACATTCAAATCTGTTTCTCAACTCACTGCTGGTAGTCAACTTACATGACCCTACTGCTGTGTCCTTATCAGTGCTTTCCCGCTTGTGTGTGTTTGTGTGTGTGTGTGTGAGTGAGTTTCATGTACAGTAAGTGTGTGCGAGTGTGTGTTCAGAGTCTTCAACCACAATCCTCTCCTCCTGCAGAAGGACGGAGCCTATGAATATTCATGAAGGATGAACGAGGGAAGAAATAATGTACACCTTTATCCTTATCACTAATCCCAGCATGCGTCATGGAGCTGTGACGCCCAGCATGCATCATGGTGCTGTGACTGCCACTATGCATCATGGTGCTGTGTCTCCCAGCATGCATCATGGTGCTGTGACTCCCAGCATGCATCATGATGCTGTGAATGCCACCATGCATTGGGAAGCTGTGACTGCCACCATGCGTCAAAAAGCTGTGACTCCCAGCATGCATCATGGAGCTGTGACTGCCATCATGCATTGGGAAGCTGTGACTGCCACCATGCGTCATGGAGCTGTGACTCCCAGCATGCATCATGGTGCTGTGACTACCACCATGCATAATGCAGCTGTGACTGCCACCACGCATCATAGAGCTGTGACTGCCACCACGCATCATTGAGCTGAGAGGCTATATAAAACCTTTGTAGCTTTGTGTGTGTGTGTGTGTGTACGTGTGTACGTGTTGTGGCAAACCTCTTCAAGGTTAGGAGCGTTTGTCACAAACTAAGTGGTAAACTGTCACCAAATCACCCTAAGAATGAGAGTTCTTTCGAACAGGACAGTACCTGTGTGTTTGTTTCTCTGTCCTGGTCCACCCAGGCCGTAGGCGAGGTCAAGGATAGCAGGGTTCGGTACACGAATCGGGTTCTAGGTAGGTCCAGGTCCAAACGCCAACAGGTAAGTCCAAAACAATCCAGCTCATACGCGGTAAATCCAGCCAATCTCTATAGTCTCTTTCTCTATTGTTCATAGCTCCTTCCAGCCATCTCTCTTCCTCTTCCTGGTTTTTCTTGACCCTTTATCTGTGAGTCGGCTCCACCTTCTGAGGGTTCCCCTTGCTTCTGGGACTTGTAGTTGTGGCGGTCGGCCATTTTGTGATCTGTAGTTCTGACAGGGGTGGCCATTTTAGTGATCGGTCATAGCCCGTTTATTAGTTCTGCTCTCACATATCTGCCACTTATCACTCGACCCCCTTCTTTGCCACATATCTCCCCCCCTAGATCCGACCCCCTAGGTCGGGCTACCGCAGCAAAATATGCATGCATGCGGGATAACCCATCCGCGTTTCCCATTTCCTTCCCTGCTCTGTGTTTCAAGTCAAAATGAAACGGTTGGAGACTCAAAAACCACCGCATCACCCGAGCGTTCTTCTCTTTAGCCCTATGCATCCAGGTGAGTGGGGCATGGTCACTGATGAGGGTGAAGAGGCGCCCCAGCAGGTAGTACTTCAGGCTTTCTAGAGCCCACTTTACTGCCAGCGCCTCTTTCTCAACGACTGAGTAGTTGGTTTCCCGTGGTTCCAGCTTCCTGCTTAAAAACAGGATGGGGTATTCCACCCCTTCTACCTCTTGGGATAGCACTGCTCCCAAGCCGACCTCTGAGGCATCCGTCTGAACCACAAACTCTTTCTCAAAGTCTGGTACCACCAGCACTGGGTTACAGCAGAGAGCCTCCTGTAATGTCCTAAATGCTTTGGTGGCCCTTTCATCCCATTTGACCATGTTTGGCCCTCTGGCTCTAGTCATGTCGGTAAGTGGGGCGGCCACTGTGGCATAACTTGGGATGAACTTCCGGTAGTAACCGGTCAGCCCTAGGAAGGCTCGGACCTGCTTATTATTTACTGGTTTCGGCCATTCTCTAATGGCCTTCACCTTCTTATGTTGAGGTTTGATTAACCCTCTTCCCACAGTGTATCCCAGATACTCTGTTTCCTCTAACCCCACATAACACTTGGCAGGGTTTGCCGTGAGCCCTGCCTTTCTAAGGGCATCTAACACTGCCTGTACCCGGGGTAAGTGGGATTCCCAATCTGGGCTGTAGATCCCCACGTCATCTAAATAAGCTGCGGCGTATGCTTTTATCAGGTTTATGTGATAAATCTGTTCCTGAGGCCGTCGACCTGGCTGTCGGATCCGATAATTGAGTCTCCTATTCTCTCCAGTACTTCATATGGTCCATTCCATGTGGCTAGTAGTTTACACTCTACCGTGGGGATCAGCACTAACACCTTATCTCCCGGTTGAAATTCCCTCAGGGTAGCCTGCCGGTTATAAGTGTGCCGCTGGTGTTCTTGTGTTTGTCTCATGTGCTCTCTGACGATGGGCATGACTGTGGCTATCCTGTCTTGCATTGCCGTGACGTGCTCTATGACACTAGTATACGGGGTGGATTGGTGCTCCCAGGTTTCCCGGGCGATGTCTAAGATTCCCCGGGGATGCCTCCCATATACCAGCTCAAAGGGAGAAAACCCCAGCGAGGCTTGAGGAACCTCTCTAATGGCAAACATCTGATACGGCAACATGCAATCCCAGTTTTTCCCATCCTTTTCGATTACCTTCCTGAGCATTGACTTCAGGGTTCGGTTGAATCTCTCAACCAGCCCGTCCGTCTGAGGATGGTAAACCGATGTCCTCAACTGTTTCACCTGCCACAGTTTACAAAGGTCCGCCATAAGGCGGGACATAAAGGGGGTCCCCTGGTCGGTAAGGATCTCTCCCTACCCTGGTGAACAAGAGCACTAATTCCTTTGCGCTATTTTTGGAAGTCATCGTCCGAAGGGGAATGGCTTCTGGGTAGCGAGTGGCATAATCTAGAATGACCAGAATGTATTGGTGCCCTCTGGCGGATTTGGGTAGTGGGCCCACTAAATCCATCGCTATCCTCTCAAATGATGTTTCGATTATGGGGAGTGGCACTAACGGGCTTCTAAAAGCTGGTCGGGGAGCTGTTAACTGGCACTCCGGGCACTCTCCACAATGCCAAGCCACTTCATCTTGAATTCCTGGCCAGTAAAACCTCCTTACAATCCGGTCTCGGGTTTTATCGATACCAAGGTGTCCACCCAGAATGTGCCCATGAGCTAGATCCAGTACTGTCCTTCGGTACCGAGTGGGAACAAACAACTGTTCCACCACATCAACCCCTATTTTCGAGACTCTGTACACCAAACCCTTTTTCATGATGAAGTGGGAAAAACTATTAGGCATCATCCCACCATTTATGGGAGTGCCATCTACGACCTGCACATCTGCTCTGGCTTGTTGCAGGGTTGGATCCTGGTTTTGGGCCGTCCCAAAATTAGTCAAGGACTCTGCCAGGTCTGCTGGTTCTAGATCGTCGTCCTCTGGATTCAGATCGACCCCAGCCCCACTAGTACCGGGCTGTTTGTTATCAGCGAGGTTTGCCACTTCATCCTCCTCCTCCCCTACTAGCACCCGTGATGTTGTCCCCTGGGAGACCTCTTTTCTTGGCTTTGGTTGAAGGCCCCATGCTTCTTCCTGCTTGGTCAGGGTTGTTGGCTTCTCAAATATGCCATTCTTGTGGCCTAACTTCGCAAAGTTAGGAAAGTCTCTACCCAATATTACATCATATGGCATCTTTGGGACCATGCTGACCTCATAATCCAGCAGACCGTCCTCTGTTTGTATGCTCACTAAGGCCGTGGGGTACAGACGGGTATCCCCATGAATGCATGTAACACTGATATCCTGTCTTGTATCCAGTTTATGAGTCGGCACTAGGCCTGCAACGACCAGGGTTAGCATACTGCCGGAATCCAGCAGTGCTTCAACCTCTTTCCCTTCAACCTTCACCCTGCACATATGTTTGTTTCTTGATCTTTCAAGTACAGTGGTTACAACAGGACATGCATACCGTATATCATCTTCATTTTCACCAAGGTTACATTGCATTGGCTCTTCTTTAATAGGGCAGTAGGCTGCAATATGTCCTGGTTGATTACAATTGTAACAGATAATAGGGGTTCGTGGGGGAGACCCCCTCGACACCCAGTCCCGGTTTCCGTTTTTCCCTTAGTGTCTCGGCCTGATTCTGATTCTTTCCTCATGGCCCCACGCTGCTCTCTTCCCCCTCTATATGTTGGGACAGCTTTACCCTGTCCGATGGTTCGCCCATGCCTGGGGAACGGGAATCTTTCCTCCTGTGCCTGCTCAGCTGTTCTTGCCGTACAATACCGTTCAACCAGGCCCACGAGATGGTCGGCGGAAAGTACCTCGTTCTGGCCAACCCCATCGTCTCACTTCTTGGGGTAGACCTCGCTGAAACTGGTTGAGTACGATGGTCTCGACAATCTCGGCGGTTGACCGGGTCTCTGGTCGCAACCATTTCCGTGCCAGGTGAATCAAGTCGAACATCTGTGTTCGTGGGGGTTGTCCCGGTCGGTAGGACCACTGGTGGAAGCGGTGTGCCCTCACGGTATCGGTCACTCCCAGTCTAGTCAGGATCTCCCCCTTTAGTTTATCGTAATCCTGTGCATCTTTCAACTCCAGGTCGAAATACGCATTTTGAGCGTCCCCTGCCAGGTATGGTGCCAGAAGCCCTGCCCATTCTTCTTTCGGCCACTTCTCCCTCTCTGCTTTCCTTTCGAAGGTGGTAAGATATGCTTCCACATCATCCTGCGCTGTCATTTTTTGAAGAAAATGATTGGCCCTCCTCTGGGTATTTACAGCTGGTAATTGAGCCCCAATTTGGTCCGCTAGCCCCTTTAGGCCTTCTCTTAACTCCCGAGTGTTTCTCTCTTGCTCTTCTATGAGCAGCTGGTTGGTGCGGTGCTGGATCTGTAACGTGTCCTGATACATTCGCATTGCATCCTGATGAACTATTTGTTGAGCTCTCGTTGCCTCTTGTTGGGCGGCCGCCGCTTATAACAGGGCCTGTATGGCTCCCTCCATACTCATTTTCCTGAAAAACTGTCCTAACCAAACAAGGCCAAAACAAAAAAAAAACGGACTCCCCTTTGGAGTGCTAACTGAACATTTATTTATTTTTTCCTTCTACCTAACCAGTGGTATGTTAGTCCATGCCCGCATCCTCCACCACGTGTGGCAAACCTCTTCAAGGTTAGGAGCGTTTGTCACAAACTAAGTGGTAAACTGTCACCAAATCACCCAAGAATGAGAGTTCTTTCAAACAGGACAGTACCTGTGTGTTTGTTTCTCCGTCCTGGTCCACCCAGGCCGTAGGCGAGGTCAAGGATAGCAGGGTTCGGTACACGAATCGGTACACAAATCGGGTTCTTGGTAGGTCCAGGTCCAAACGCCAACAGGTAAGTCCAAAACAATCCAGCTCATACACGGTAAATCCAGCCAATCTCTATAGTCTCTTTCTCTATTGTTCATAGCTCCTTCCAGCCCTCTCTCTTCCTCTTCCTGGTTTTTCTTGACCCTTTATCTGTGAGTCGGCTCCACCTTCTGAGGGTTCCCCTTGCTTCTGGGACTTGTAGTTTTGGCGGTCGGCCATTTTGTGGTCTGTAGTTCTGACAGGGGTGGCCATTTTAGTGATCGGGCAGAGCCCGTTTATTAGTTCTGCTCTCACATATCTGCCACTTATCACTCGACCCCCTTCTTTGCCACAGTGTGTACGTGTGTACGTGTTTACGTGTGTGCTTGTGTGTGTGTGTGTACGTGTGTACGTGTGCGTGTGTGCATGTGTGTGTGTAAGTAAACAGCTGAGCTCTGCCTTATGAGACACAAGTGAGACTTTTTCAACAGGAACTTACTTTCCTCCCCAGTACAGCTTGGTAGTGATGACCAGACTTGATCGTCTATAGATAGATAGAGAGAAAGAGCGAGAGAGAGAGAAGGAGAAGGAGAAAGGGAGCTGTTTTATTGGCATTAAAAACACTGCGGCAACATTGCCAAAGCAACAATTTATACAATATACATGGAAATAAAATAATAAATGACAATAATATAAAATGGTAGAAATAAAATAAAGAGGTAGAAATGTATAAAATGGTAAAAATTTATAAAATGGTAGAAATGTATGAATATAAATGGCTGAAAACGAAACTACAACTAACATATGACTGTCATATGACTGTCATCCTCACCATTACATAAGTACTACAACTACCATCCTCATTACTACTACTGCCGCCACCACCACCATCGTCTCTAAACTGCTAT
>NC_068438.1:44499763-44545229 GCF_023373465.1 Oncorhynchus keta
CTGCTCCTCCTCTCAGTTCCCCTCTCTGCCTTCTCTCTTCCAGGGTACTATAGATAGTGTTTCTAGTCTGGTTCTATAGCTGTCCCTATAGAGAGCTGAGCTGTTCCTCTCTCCAGTGTGTTTCAGTGTGTCAGCGCAGCAGGCTGAGGCAGTAGACTTTACAATGATTCACCCAGACTGCAGATCATACATCAACATGCTGAATTGTTCCCAGATTCAATTCCCTTTATTGCAATGGGGCTGTAAGTGAATTTTCTTAAATTTCCCTCTGTGCCGGTGTGTGAGCAAGGGTGTATCTGTCTCTTTGTGAGACTGGGAGTGTGACTGTCTGTGTTTGTCTAACCCTCTCCCTATTTGAGTCGGAGAGGATTTTGGAGGCCTTGCTACTAACAGAGCTAAACCAATGTCCTCCCCTCTGCTGAGGATCTGTCTATCAACTCTCCTAAAATTATCTTTGCCACTGCGGCTAGAAATTAGGCAGGGATCCAAACCCTGGTGTGTGCATGTGTACGTGCACACGCACGCGTGTGTGTGTTTGTGTGTGTGTGTGTGTGTTTGTGCGTGACAGGATGAGAAGAGAGAAAGAAAGAGAGGAAAAGAACTGAAACACTGAATGGCTGGTGACAACAGTCTGTCAATCAAAAGTAGTTGTGATGAAGGGAACTAGAGTAGGGACAATATACTTAAATGAAAGACTGATTGATGAATGACTGACAGAGAGAGAGAGAGAGAGAGAGAGAGAGAGAGAGAGAGAGAGAGAGAGACAGAGAGAGACAGAGAAAGAGGGAGAGATAAAGAGAGAGTGGCAGAGAGAGAGAGAGAGAGAGAGAGAGAGAGAGAGAGAGAGAGACAGACTCAGTGAGCATAGCCTTGCTATTGACAAAGGCTGCCATAGGCAGACATGGATCTCGGGAGAAGACAGGCTATGTGCACACTGCCCACAAAATGAGGTGGAAACTGAGCTGCATTTCTGTAGTGAGCCTGTAGCTCAGCCCCAGAGGCAAGGATATGCATATTCTTGGTATCATTTGAATGGAAACATTCTGTAGTTTGTGGAAATGTTAATTGAATGTAGGAGAATATAACACAGTAGATCTGGTGGAAGAAAAGAGAAAGAAAGAGCATACGTTTTCTGTTTTCTGTTTATTTATTGTTGTAGCATCATCTTTCACATGTACTAGAATAGCCACACAGTCAGATAGGATGCTGGAGATCATTTTGATGGATAACACAAGAGGGCATCTGTAGGTGTGGCAAAGTTTCAGACTGATAACTTCAGGAATGGGTGAGCTATATGACATTTAGCATGAAGTCACCCAGGTGTCCCACATAAGTTGCCCAAATTGGTGAAATGACCTATAACTATATACAACAGTGCAAATAACTATATACAACGTATCAAAAAGCAATTCTAACACACAAAAAAATGTATAAAAATGTTTTAAAAAATATTAGAAACCCCCCCCCAAAAAAAAACAGGGGTAGACCGTTTGGAAGTCCTCTACACAATATTTTGCTGCCTGTGCCATGTCCCATAGCAGGCTCTTTCTGATGTAAAGCAGTGGTAAACTGAACAACTGGTGCAGGTGATGGGGGACTTCATGTGACAAAGACCACAACAACGCCTCCATGCTTTGCTCTTTTGGCCCTGAGGCACAGTCATGCCTGCAGTAATGAACTGTGGTATATGAACACCACTGGAGGCAGGAGTAGAGCTGGCAGAGGTAGAGGGGGCAGAATGTGATGCAGTGGACTTTTTGCTATAGCCAGCAAGCTCCCGGATGAGCAGCTCCCTGAAGGCTTGCCATTTCCTTCTGCAGGATGAAGGAATTCACCACAGCAATGTCAATGAAATGGTAAAACAATGTCTTGTACCATTTCTTTGTCTTATGTAGAACATTGTAGTACCCTATCAGTGTGTCTGATAGGTCCACACCTCCCATGCTCTTTTTGTAGTCCTTGATGGCTGCAGGAATGGGGACATTTTTGGTGGTCCATGCCCCAGTAGCACCCTTCACACGCCTGACGACATGATCTCCACTGAAGGACTTGTGGATACTGGAGCACATGACTACCTCTCTGGTATCCATCCACTTCACAAAGAGCAGGCCATCTTCACGGACCCATCGCATGATACCCCGCTCAGCCCGTTGAGGCATGTCATTTACCTTGGTCTTCGGAAAGCCATCTCTGTTGGTCCGAATGGTGCCACAAGCCGACACCTCCATCTTCCTCAGGTCTGCAAACAGGGTAGGGCTTGTGTAAAAGTTGTCCACAAATAGTTTGTAGCTCTTCCCCAGCAGTTGAAGACCCAATAACTCCATTACAGTCATAGCTAAGTCCTTTACCAGTCGCACAAGTGCTCTTCCCCTCATAGACAAAAAAATTGCATGTGTAGGCACACACAGAATCAGCCAAAACAAACAGCTTGTAACCCCACTTAGTTGGTTTGTTACACATGTATTGTTTTAGCCCAATTCTGGCCTTTGGGCCACCATCCTCTCATCTATGGACAAGTTCTGGGCGGGCTGAAAATGGATCTTGCAGGCCTCAACCAAGCTGGGGGAAAAGAGGTTTGACTTTGCAGAGCCTGTCAAACCTTGCGGTGCCTCTGCTCCTGTCATTCTCCTCATCAACTTCTGGGTCACTGATGTGAAGCGCCCGTGAGATATTTAAAAACCTTGTAGAGGACATGACAGTGGGGGGTTCTAGTAATCCTTTAGGGTTTTTAACTTCACCAGCCCCATGTAAATTACCAGTGAAAAGTAGCAGAAAAGGTCTGACATGGAAATGGGCTTCCATGCCTCTTTCTTTCCTGCTTGCTTCCTAGCTCCATACTTGTTAGTATTACACACCAGGGAATCAACAACTGCCGGGGTGAAAAACAGTTGAAAAAGTTGCATGGGGCTGTATTTTGAGGTCATGTCCAGCTGAGGTCCTGGTGGCGTTTTTGGCCTGAATATTGGATGACGTGGCTCCACATCCTTCTCCAGCACAGAGTGCCATTGCCCCTCTATACTTCTCTGCCAGCAGGTTCCACACTTCTCTTCCTCTGCTTCTTACTGTCTTCACACCTCTAGATGGCCGGGTAGGTGTGGAGCCGGAGACAGCAGGAGTCCAGCTGGATGAACCCGCTTCAGTGGGGGATGGGCACCTTGGCACCGGGGCCTCCCAGTCAGAGTCGCTATCACTGTGAAAGAAAACATTAAAAAAATATGTGTATTGTATAGCCTTTTATCATCACATAAAATATGCATTGTATAGAGCAGAGGGAACAGTCACTAAGGTTAAGTGCTGTTTCATTCAACTCTGGCCATTGTTGTGAGCCTGCCCTCCTCCCAACATCACCCAATGGGTATGTCATATGGAAATGGAGAGGAGTAGCAGGCACAGTGGCCATGTGTATGTTTGCTGTTCTACTCCATTCCATTTGAATAAAAAAAATGAAAATATATATATCTGACATGTATATATACACACACATACATATATACACACACCCCAAAAGGAACACACACACACACACACACACACACACACACACACACACACACACACACACACACACACACACACACACACACACACACACACACACACACACACACACACACACACACACACTCTATAGCCAATGTGTACTTTACAGATTTCATCACACATTTCATTGCAAATTGCAAAAAAAATATATATATATAGATATTTTTTTGCAAAAAATAAATATATACAGTGCCTTGCGAAAGTATTCGGCCCCCTTGAACTTTGCGACCTTTTGCCACATTTCAGGCTTCAAACATAAAGATATAAAACTGTATTTTTTTGTGAAGAATCAACAACAAGTGGGACACAATCATGAAGTGGAACGACATTTATTGGATATTTCAAACTTTTTAACAAATCAAAAACTGAAAAATTGGGCATGCAAAATTATTCAGCCCCTTAAGTTAATACTTTGTAGCGCCACCTTTTGCTGCGATTACAGCTGTAAGTCGCTTGGGGTATGTCTCTATCAGTTTTGCACATCGAGAGACTGAATTTTTTTCCCATTCCTCCTTGCAAAACAGCTCGAGCTCAGTGAGGTTGGATGGAGAGCATTTGTGAACAGCAGTTTTCAGTTCTTTCCACAGATTCTCGATTGGATTTAGGTCTGGACTTTGACTTGGCCATTCTAACACCTGGATATGTTTATTTTTGAACCATTCCATTGTAGATTTTGCTTTATGTTTTGGATCATTGTCTTGTTGGAAGACAAATCTCCGTCCCAGTCTCAGGTCTTTTGCAGACTCCATCAGGTTTTCTTCCAGAATGGTCCTGTATTTGGCTCCATCCATCTTCCCATCAATTTGAACCATCTTCCCTGTCCCTGCTGAAGAAAAGCAGGCCCAAACCATGATGCTGCCACCACCATGTTTGACAGTGGGGATGGTGTGTTCAGAGTGATGAGCTGTGTTGCTTTTACGCCAAACATAACGTTTTGCATTGTTGCCAAAAAGTTCAATTTTGGTTTCATATGACCAGAGCACCTTCTTCCACATGTTTGGTGTGTCTCCCAGGTGGCTCGTGGCAAACTTTAAACAACACTTTTTATGGATATCTTTAAGAAATGTCTTTCTTCTTGCCACTCTTCCATAAAGGCCAGATTTGTGCAATATACGACTGATTGTTGTCCTATGGACAGAGTCTCCCACCTCAGCTGTAGATCTCTGCAGTTCATTCCGAGTGATCATGGGCCTCTTGGCTGCATCTCTGATCAGTCTTCTCCTTGTATGAGCTGAAAGTTTAGAGGGACGGCCAGGTCTTGGTAGATTTGCAGTGGTCTGATACTCCTTCCATTTCAATATTTTCGCTTGCACAGTGCTCCTTGGGATGTTTAAAGCTTGGGAAATCTTTCTGTATCCAAATCCGGCTTTAAACTTCTTCACAACAGTATCTCGGACCACTTCATAATTGGGTCCAACTTGTTGTTGATTCTTCACAAAAAAATACAGTTTTATATCTTTATGTTTGAAGCCTGAAATGTGGCAAAAGGTCGCAAAGTTCAAGGGGGCCGAATACTTTCGCAAGGCACTGTATATATTTATATTTCATAAAACGGCATTAGCACTTACCAGTCCAGAAGTACGTCCTGTCCCTGCAGAAACATCTCCTCAATGTTTGAATCATAACTGTGTTCACTCAAAGATTCCTCAAACAAAAAATCTGTCTCTTCTATAATCTGGTGCAAATCTGTATACTTAGATTTAGACTTCGCTTTTCCTGATTTATTCGCCATGATGTCTTCAATGAAATCGTTGAAAAAACACTTAAAAAAATACTGCTTCCAATATACTACTTTCCCAAACACTGCTGTGCGTAACAAGCGTGACTGCAACGAATCTGCAGTCAATGGTGAGAATGGAGTTCGTTACGTGTGCGTTTACAAACAAGGAATGGTGGTCCAACCCAAAACCCATTACATACTGGCGTTTACCTCAGCTCATTGGCTATCTACCCAGCTAGATTTCAAGAAGATCAGTGGTCATTGGGCAGAAATACAATCAATCAACGAAGCTTCGCTAAAATTATTGGTGCGCAATGAAGTCATTGCTCTTTGTCTTCAAATCAGTTCACTTCGGTCAATACTCCCCGCAAAAAAAACAATATTTTTGGCTGTGTTGCAAGCATCCAGAGGTTTGCACTGAAATCAACTATGACTAGATAAACGATTGTTTACTGTGTGTAATTACGTTGAATGCTCCCTAAAAAGTTGAAAGAGATGGAATTCACGACACAAACGGTTTATAAAATGTTTCGTTTTAGGCTATAAAAATGGATTTTATCAGAGAAAACGGCACTTCATTTGATCACTGGGACCCTCAGGAAGAGAAATAAGAGCAAGATATCAGAATGTCATAATTTTACCTTCAGATGTGAATGTGTAAAAACTGTCATGGCGGAGAATGTTTTTGTTGTTGATCGCTCCTCTCAAACAAAAGCATGGTATTTGTTCTCTGTAATGGCTATTTTAAATCGGAAAACATAGTTTGATTACCAAGATCCTAATCTTTTGAAGGATGTAAGACACTTGCATTTTGAAGAATGTTTAATATTACAACGTTGTATTTTTAGTTGTCACTCTGAAATTTCCCCTGATGTTGATCCTTGTACGGGGATCACAGCCATAACCTGTCTAGGACTGGGGTTCTAGCTAGCGGAACCCCCCCCCCCACCAACAGCCATAACCCACTGTACGGGGATCATCACAGCCATAACCTGTCTAGGACTGGGGTTCTAGCTAGCGGAACCCCCCCCAACAGCCACTGTACGGGGATCACAGCCATAACCTGTCTAGGACTGGGGTTCTAGCTAGCGGAACCCCCACCAACAGCCACTGTACGGGGATCACAGCCATAACCTGTCTAGGACTGGGGTTCTAGCTAGCGGAACCCCCCCCAACAGCCACTGTACGGGGATCACAGCCTTTAACCTCCTGTCCAATGTATGACCATATTAGAGACACATATTTCCCTCAGATTACACAGACCCAAAAAGAATTCGAAAACAAACCCAATTTTGATAAACTCCCATATGTACTGGGTGAAATTCCACAGTGTGCCATCACAGCAGCAAGATCCATGACCTGTTGCCACAAGAAAAGGGCAACCAGTGAAGAACAAACACCATTGTAAATTACAACCCATTTTTATGCTTATTTATTTCCCCTTGTGTACCCTTAACCATTTGTACATTGTTACAACACTGTATATACGTAATATGACATTTGTAATGTATTTATTGTTTTGAAACTTCTGTATGTGTAATGTTTATTGTTATTTTTTATTGTTTATTTCACTTTTGTATATTATATACCCCACTTGCTATGGCAATGTTACAGCTTTTCTCAATTGCTAAAACACTAAAACCCATTGGCTGAACAAAGTTCTCAGTTGCCTGGACTCATTTAGCCAATTATGCAGTCTGTTGACAATACCTTTTAAACCATTTTACATGGTAAAACACAATTTGCAGATCTCACTTTTCAGCAAAACTCTATAAACACATTCTCATTCTCAAAACACATTCTGCACTCTAATGCACATGTCATCCATAATGGTAAACACAAGTGGCAACAATCAAATACAAATAGAGAACATATGTCATTGATTGAACACAACCACGTAAAAGTGATTTAACCTGTTTCAAATGATGCAACACAACCAATATAATCCAGTTCAGAGAGCAAACAGGTTGTTGAAGGTGGGAAGGAGAAAGTCTGAGAATGGATAGAAGAAACAATGTGAGAGGACGAGGACGAGTGAGAATGCGAGGTGGGCGACGAGGAGGAAGGGGAGGAGGAGGGCAAGAAAGAGGAAGAGGAGGACGAAGAGGAAGAGGCAGACAAAGAGTGGAAATATCTGATGAAATTCGAGCAACAGTTAAAGACCATGTTCTTGTCCATGGACTGACAATGAGGGAAGCAGGACTTAGAGTGCAACCCAATTTGAGCCGATGCTTTGTGTCCACCACAGTAAGGACAGTATAAGAGAACAGGTACAGTATACTACTGTATTTTTGTAATTGCAAATTTACTGTACTACACTATATGCAGCTGTTTCAATAGATATTAAGTGATATGACATGCTATTCTCTAAAATAATTTCTCCGTAATTAATATTACCTGATTGAGCTAATCATGTTGTCACGCCCTGGTCTTAGTATTCTGTGTTTTCTTTATTACTTTGGTTAGGCCAGTGTGTGACATGGGTTTATTTTGTGGTGTGTTTTTGTATTGGGGTTTTAGTAGGTATTGGGATTGTGGCTTAGTAGGGTTGCCTAGCATAGTCTATGGCTGTCTGAATTGGTTCTCAATCAGAGGCAGGTGATTATCGTTGTCTCTGATTGGGAACCATATTTAGGCAGCCATATTCTTTGAGTGTTTCGTGGGTGATTGTTCCTGTCTCTGTGTTAGTGTTCACCAGATAGGCTCAGTCACTTTGGTTTTTCTTTTTTCCTTGTTTTGGAAGAGAAGAGAACGAGCGCCATTCTCCTTGCGGAGATGGTGCAAAATACATCAACACGGTCGGTCCCTGGGATTGGGCTGGCCAACACGATTCGGTTTGCTTGGAAGGAAAAGGAGTTGGAGCCTTTCGGACGGGAAACTTTTGGAAGAATAATATTGATGGGGATTCTAAAGCTGACGGTGAAGGACGTGTTTTGTTTCCAAGGCAACTCGTTGGAGGGAGCATACGACGTGGCACTATATACAGAGGAGAAACACGATGATATCCTGAGAAGGGAAAGAGCAGTGGGAGGTGAGAGGGTGTGGCTCGTCAGCACACCTGTGGCGGGGGTGCCCGGCTCGTCAGAGGTCATATCCGTCTGCGGCTGGGGGGGAGCAGGAGTGGGGGATGGGGGAAGAAGAGGAGGGGAAGGAAGCACGCCTCATGACCAGAGTACAGGTCCAGAGGGGAAAGCCGCAAGGAAGGAGGAGGAGCAAGAAGCGGCGGATGGAAGAGAGAAGGAAACGGAAGGCACGGGAGTAGGAGAAACAGGAAAAATGGCGGAAGAAGGCAACCGAGTGGAGGAGCATGAGAGAGAAGAAAGCGAGGGAGGAGTGTTGGAGAAGAAGACGGTGGAAGAGCAAGTGAACTGGGGGGAAACTGCCCTGGTGGAAGAGATGAGGGGTATGGTGGAGGAGCTGGTAGGGGGGGAGGGTGGTATATCTCCACTGCCGCCATCACCAAAGAAGAGAATGAAAAGGAGGGTGCGATTGGCCGACAGTGAGAGGGAGGGGATGGTCAAGAGAGTGATGGGGGTGGGAGAAACCTCTGGGTTGCTGCTGGTCTCCCCAGGCCCTCAACTTCTGTTGGGTGGGGACACACCTAACAAGACTCAGGACTGGGTACAGGAGGAGGTGGGGAGTTTATTGTTTGGGGACTCAGCCTCCCCGATTTTTTTCCAAACCAGCTGCAGAACTGGGGAGGGGAAGAGTGTGGGGGTAGACCCAGGGTGCAGGGCAACCCGGAGCCAAACACTATTCCTGCATCCTGGGTTGGTGAGATGGAGGAAGAGGGGGGGATGTCGGGAGTACGGATGGTGTTTTCACCGGTAGATATGGAGCAGGGGAGCATCGGGTGAGTCTCCTGTTTTTTTTTTCTGTCTGGGTTTAGAATTTGAGTGTATTACATGTTTTTATTTCATTCTTTCATGGGGTCTAATTTTACTTTTGTTAGTGTAAATGTAAGGGCTTTAAGGGATTTTGTTAGGCGGAGGGCGGTTTTTAGTTATTTGGAGGGTGTGGGGTTTGATTTATGTTTTTTACAGGAGGTTCACCTGAGGGATGGAGGGGATGTTAGTAGGTTTAAGAGGGAGTGGGACAAGGGGGAGTCGGTTTGGGGTATTGGGGGGGTGCACTCTTCGGGGGTAGGGATTTTGTGTGGGCACAGGGAGGTAAACGTGGAGGATTCTTTTGTGGTAATGCAGGGGAGGGTTATAGGGGTGGATGTCACGATAAGGGATTGTACATTTAGATTAGTGGTGGTGTATGGGCCACAGGTGGTGGCAGACAGGAGGGAGATGGTGGACTGTCTGACGCCCCTGTGTGTCACAAATAGGAAATTAGTGATGGGGGGATTTTAATACAGATTTAGGAATAGGGGGGGATAGCAGTGCAGGCGCCATTGCCGGGCTAATGGCTTGCCATGGTCTGGTAGATGGTGGTCTGCACACTACTCCGAAAATGGCCGGTCCTACATGGCGCAACTCCAGGGGGTTTGAGCAGAGGCTCGACTATATTTTTGTACCCAGGTCTTTGGGTAGGTTGTCTGGGCGGCTGTTGCCTGTTTTTCTTTTCGGATCACGACGGGGTGCTCCTGCAGGTGGGGTCGCCAGTCTGCCTCTTTGGTAGGGGGTACTGGAAGTTAGATCGGGATGTGCTGGAGGAGCAGGCTTTTGTTGACGGGTTTTATGGTTTCTTTTGAGGCTTGAAGGCCTCCGGTCCATGTGCGAGGGGGTGTTAGAGTGGTGGGAATTAGTTAAGGTGAGGATTAGGGCTTTTATAATAGGGTATTGCAAGAGGAAAAAAAAAGGGAGGAAAGGAGGGATGTGGATCGTATCCAAAGGTTAATTGAACTCGAGTACGAGGCAGGCAACCTCGGCGGGTCATTTGACTGGGAGAGATCCGCAACCCTAAAGGCGCAGCTCAGGGACTTGCAGGAGCGGAAGGCTCGAGCTTTCCTGGAGCGTGCGCATAGTGGCTTTCTAGAACATAATGAGACTTGTTCTGCTATGTTCTTTAAGTCGGTTAGGGCCAGACAGAGTAATGCATGGCATTAGGGAAGAAAATGGTAGTATAGTTAGAGAACCAGAGGATATGGTCAGGGTGACAACTGATCATTTCCAAGGTTTATTTAAGGAAAGGGAAATAGATGTAGAGCAGGGAAATGTGTTTTTAGAACACTTGTCCAGGTGGTTGCCGGAGGACATTAGAGAAGTGATGGAGGCCCAGATTTCACTAGAAGAGGTTGAGAGCGCTCTTAGGAGGATGGGAAAAGGGAAGGTGCCTGGGATGGATGGGCTGCCGGCTGAGTTTTATCTCAAGTTTTGGGGTATACTTGGACCAGTGGTCCTCGAAGTCTTGAAGGCCATCCTTGAGACGGGGGTCCCGGGGGGATCAATGACTGTTGGTGTACTTTTATATAAGAAGGGGGAAGTAACAGACCTTGGCAACTGGCGGCCGTTGACCATGCTGTGTGTAGATTACAAGCTACTTGCAAAGGTTTTAGCAGACCGGTTGCGCACAGCCCTTCCCTACGTCGTTCATGAGGATCAGACGTGCGGGGTAGAGGGCCGTTCTATTAGATGGAACCTACAGTTAATCAGGGACTCCATCGCTTGGGTTGAAGATAGAGGACTGCCTTTAATGGTAGCAGCGCTAGATCAGGCGAAAGCCTTTGATCGCATGAATAGATCCTTTTATTCAGAGTGTTAGGTCGATTAGGATTTGGGGAGTTCATAGGATGGAATTGTACATTATATGTCGGAGCGGGGTGCCGAGTTAGTGTAAATAGTCACTTGGGTGACGTTTTTGACCTCTCATCTGGGGTCAGGCAGGGTTGCCCACTCTCAGCTCTCCTCTTCGTTCTGTACATGGAGCCTCTGGGGGCTGCCATTAGGGCAGACACAGGGGTGGAAGGCTTGTTGATCCCTGGAAGTGGTGGGCTGCGTGTTAAGATGACGCAGTACTCCGACGACACTTCCTTGCTGCTGTGCAAGGACTCGTGCCTGACAAGGTCCCTTGCCATCTTTGGGGATTTCACCCGAGCGTCGGGAGCAGTTCTGAACCATGCAAAGTCTTCCGTCAAGTTTTTTGGAAAATGGCGCGGTAGAACGGATGTGCCTGGGGGGTTCTCTCTCTATGAGGGGGCCCTGAGGATTCTCGGGGTCCATTTTAAGACCTCCGGCTCAGCGACGCTAAACTGGAACATGCGTATCGCAGTGGTACAGAGGAAGCTAGCAATGTGGAAGGCTAGGTATTTGTCTTTTATGGGCAAAGTCCTGGTCCTAAAGGTGGTTGTGTTGCCGTCTCTTTTGTATTTGGCGTACATCTACCCATTGCCGGCTTGTCTGAGGAGGCCTCTAGTGAGGCTTGTGTTTCAGTTCATGTGGAGTGGCAGGTGCGAGTGGGTCGCCAGGGCACGCATGATCTGTCCCATCGGGGAGGGAGGTAGGGGGGTACCACATTTCCCCCTCAAGCTGGACACAATTTTTGTTTCTTTCTTGTTAACGGAGCTTGCTCATCCAGTGATACACCCGTCCGGTTACCTCCTGAATTGGTTGAGCCTCCATAAGTGCTTGCCGGTACGTTCCATCATGTACCGGTATAGTTTGGTGCAATCCCCCACCTGTCCAAGATCCTCTTGTGGCAGGGAGGAGACTGTGCGCCATGTCTTTTGGGACTGTGCCTTTGCCGGAGTAGTATGGGCTAGGGCATGGGTGTTGTTAGGTTTGGTAAGGGGGGATTTTGTATTGATGTGGGCCAGGTTAGAGAGAGGTGTAGGGAGAGCGAGAGGGACGGATAGGGACAGGTTTCTGCTCTGGCTTCTCATGAGTCTCTTTAAACGGGGGCTGTGGGAAGCCAGGCTGAACATGGTGAAGACAGGGAGAGATTGGGGGGTGGAAGGGATAGTGAGGAGGGTGGAAGGAGATTTGAGGGGGAGGATGAAGAGGGAGGAGAGGAAGTGGGGGCAGCATGCTGCTCGGGAGAGGTGGAAGGGGGGTTTAGGGCTGGGTGTCATTTAGATATGTAAGGGGATAGGGTGTAGGGTGACTGGGAGGGAAGATGCTCCCCTGAGGTTTTGTTCGGGGTTTATGTTCAGTTAAATTTGTTAAATTAAAATACCATTATTTGAGTATGTATGAAAATTATGAGTTGTAAAGAATGAATGGTATTGAAGATAATAAATTATTTTTTATAAAAAAAAAAAAATAGGCTGTATAGGTTTTCTCGTTACGTTTGTTGTTTTTGTATTGTTCGTTTTTCATCATTATTAAACATGTATGAAAATTACCACGCTGCATTTTGGTCCGACTCTCCTTCACCGCAAGAAAACCGTAACAGAATCACCCACCACAACAGGACCAAGCGGCGTGGTGACAGGCAGCGGCAGCAGGAGCAGCGAAAGGAGGAATGGACATGGGAAGACGTTTTGGATGGCAAGGGTTGTTACACATGGGAGGAGATACTGGCTGGAAGAGATCGCCTCCCATGGGAACAGGTGGAGGCACTTAGGAGAGCAGAGGCAGCCGGAGAGAGGAGCCGGCGATACGAGGGAACACAGTTGGCAAGGAAGCCCGAGAGTCAGCCCCAAAAATGTCTTGGGGGAGTAGGGAGTATGGGAGTATGGCTACGCCAGGTAGGAGACCTGCGCAAACTTCCTGTGCTTACCGGGGGGCAAAAGAGACCGGGCAGGCACCGTGTTATGCTGTGGAGCGCACGGTGTCTCCAGTGCGGGTGCATAGCCCGGTGCGGTTCATACCAGCTCCTCGTATTGGCCGGGCTAGAGTGGGCATCGAGCCATGTAAGGTTGGGCAGGCTCGGTGCTCAAGAGCTCCAGTGCGCCTGCACGGTCCGGTCTATCCAGTGCCACCTCCACACACCAGTCTTCCGGTGGCAGCTCCCCGCACCAGGCTTCCTGTGCGTGTCCTCGGCCCAGTACCACCAGTGCCAGCACCAAGCATCAGGCCTACAGTGCGCCTCGCCTGTCTAGCGCTGCCAGAGCCTTTCTCCTCTCCAGCGCTGCCGGAGTCTACCGCCGGTTTAGCACTGCCAGAGCCTTTCTCCTATACAGCGCTGCTGGAGTCTCCCGCCTGTCTATCGCTGCCAGAGCCTTTCTCCTCTACAGCGCTGCTGGAGTCTCCTGCCTGTTCAGAGCTGCCAGTATGCATGGAGCAGCCAGAGCTGCAAGTCTGCATGGAGCTGCCAGTCTACATGGAGCTGCCAGTCTGCATGGAGCAGCCAGAGCTGCCAGTCTGCATGGAGCAGCCAGAGCTGCCAGTCTGCATGGAGCAGCCAGAGCTGCCAGTCTGCATGGAGCAGCCAGAGCTGCCAGTCTGCATGGAGCAGCCAGAGCTGCCAGTCTGCATGGAGCAGCCAGAGCTGCCAGTCTGCATGGAGCAGCCAGAGCTGCCAGTCTGCATGGAGCAGCCAGAGCCGCCAGTCAGCCAGAATCTTCCAGATCCGCCATTCAGCCAGGATCCGCCAGTCAGCCAGGATCTGCCGGAACTGCCAGTCAGCCAGGATCTGCCAGAACCAACAGCCAGCCAGGTTTGAGTGAAAGAGCAGGAAGACTGAGGAACAAAGGGTGAAGCTGTGCTATCGTAAATACAGTATCTTATGCATTCTAAATTACCGCCCATTTGGAAAAGGAAAATGCAATAAATATTTACTCTGAGCTGCGCTTCAATAGGTTGGTGGTAGATAGAAGGCTGTGTTGCCCAACCGAGTCCTTTGTTCTTTTGAAGAATGTCTCTGCTGGTAAATTGAATACGTTGTAGTAACGTCGTTGTGTGGTAGACGGCATACTCTGTCTGTTCCTTCCTAACCCTCGTTTGCAGTGGCTGTTGCTAATTCAACGGCTAGGATGTATCATTTCTGTAGTGAATATAAGTTCAAAGTTCATACCATTCGCAACCAAAACTCACGCTGATGTTGGCTTCGTTCTGTAGTTATTATCTGAACCATTCTGACATTGGACCGTCGTCCTCACATCCTCGGAACAGGAGGTTATATTGTCGTCAAGGCTTTATATAGGAAGGGAGAGGAGAGCGCGTTTGAAAAGTTTTATAGCCCATGTCCCTTCACAGGGTCGGGCCACTGATTGAGCATAGCCCTATCTTATGAAAACCCAAATCTCACATTTTAGAAGCTAAAATCACATTCCATCCCATCACAAATAATTTCATATTCAAACATTTAAATTGAACAACAATTCCATGTGAATCTGACAACTCTGATGTGTAGACTTTCCACTGTAGAGTTTATGTCATCTTATCATTGATGAGAATGTCTCAGATGACAACCGAATTGACATCATATTCATTAAGTACCACCGCATATGTTCAATTGGTCGGATTACCAGAATATAGTTAATTTCCCCCCACATTCTGACGTTCCCAGAATCTCTATGTTAACCAAGGGTTTGCAAATGTCACATCAGTAGGGTAGAGAGAGGAAAAAAGGGGGAAGAGGTATTTATGACTGTCATAAACCAACCCCCAAGGCAACATCATGACAGTATTGTACTGCATGAATATGTTTTGTAACTGCACAATTACTTTTTGTAGAATTGCAAGGCTGCCACATGCAGGTGGAAGGACAGCTATATTCACTCGGGAGCAAGAGGCCGTTATAGTTGGCATGGTCCTTCAAGATAATGCAACATGACTCAGATAAATCTAGGAACGAGTGATACAAGACAACACACACTTCCAGGGAATCGACAGTGTGAGACAAGTATACAGAGTACCTTTGAGCACAACTCACCAATGGTGAAAGTACTGCGAGCTCAGTATGTGCAAGTAAGTGTACATTCAGAAACAGTTACTGTAATCCAGATTGTCTACAGTACTAACACATATACTATGTGAATGACATTACTCTTCAGTACATACAATGTATGCGATTCAGAAGCCTATTTGTACTCTACAGTATAGCACTGTCTCTGTACGACTTACAAAATCCTACATACAGTATATTGTATTTCTACACAGACAATATTTGACATGGAATCCTTGGACAGACCCCATGAGTTCATCTCTGTCAGTGAAGCAGGCTTCAATCTAACAAAGAGGAGAAGGAGAGGCTGTGATTGGACAGCGGGCCATTGTTGAAGTCCCTGGTCAACGAGGTGGCAATGTCACAATCTGTGCTGCTATCAGCAACCATGGTGTTCTACATCACCATGTTACACTCGGGCCATATAACACCCAGCACCTTCTAAGATTTATTGCCAATCTAAGAGATATTTTATTTGAGCAGCAGGTGCAGGAGCAGCAGGGTCAAGAGCTAGATGAGAATCCCATTCCCACCTATTTGATAGTGTGGGACAATGTCAGTTTCCACCGAGCTGCTCAGGTAAGGGAATGGTTTAACATCAATGGACAGTTTATGAACTTGTACCTCCCTCCATACTCGCCTTTCCTGAATCCGATTGAGGAGTTTTTCTCCTCTTGGAGATGGAAAGTGTATGATAGACAACCCTACACCAGAGTAAATCTGCTGCAAGCCATGGATTTAGCCTGTGGTGATATAGGTGTCAGGGCTGGATACGGCACAAGAGGCTTCTTCCCCGTTGCCTCAGGAGGGACAATACTGCTTGTGATGTCGATGAAGTGCTCTGGCCTGACCCAGCCCAAAGACAAGAAGAAGCACATTGATCACATGTTTACTCCTTTGATTTTTATCCCTTTTAGTATTGTATACTGTAGTACAGTGCATTGTAGGCTGTATACTGTACAATGGACACATAGTATGGCCCTGAACATTGTGCTTTCCATTTATTAACAGTACTGACTGCTCAATAGATTTTTGACTGGTTGCAGGTTCATATCAACAAAGAACAAGAATTACAGTATCACAGAGACAAAGGACAAGTTTGTGAGATACAGGGTACAGTACTGTAGAAATAGGGATACAAGGAGGAGGAAGAACAAAAAACTAAATTGCAAAGAGCAAAGCAGAGTAGTAATTTCTGGTCAATTTTGAGCTACTATGATAGAACATGTTTTCGTTCATCAAAAGACAATGACGTAAAAATATGAATATTTTTTTAGATTAAAAATGTACTTCTCCCTGAGAATTGTATGTTTTGAACAATGTGTTTTCAATTTTTCAGTGTATTGTTAACTTACTGCTTGAGAGCGTATATCATGCTTTCAGGAAATGGGGCGAGGTTTCAGAAATGGTGTTTTAGCAATTGAGAAAAACTGTAACATGTAACATGTAACAATAAAGCCCCTTGAATTGAATTGAGAGACAAAGAGAGAGAGACAGAGAGAGACAAATATATAGAGAGAGAGAGCAAGAGAGAGAAAGAGAGAGTGACAGAGAGAGAGAGAGAGACAGAGAGAGAGTGACAGAGAGACAGAGAGAGAGTGACAGAGAGACAGAGAAAAAGAGAGTGACAGAGAGAGAGAGAGAGAGACAGAGAGAGAGAGAGTCAGATTATGTAATTAGAAAAGCACAACAGCCTTCTTAATAATATATGCCATTTAGCAGACGCTTTTATCCAAAGCGACTTACAGTCATGTGTGCATACATGTATGGGTGGTCCCGGGGATCGAACCCACTACCCTGGCGTTACAAGCGCCATGCTCTACCAACTGAGCTACAGAATAACTGTCATCTCTCTCCCTCTTTCTCTTCCTCTCCTTCTGCATTATCATTAACAGCAGACTCGTACATTTCCTCAGTAAAAACAATGTACCGAGCAAATTTCAAATTGGCTTTTTACCAAATTACCATAGGACAGACCACTTATTCACCCTGCACACCCTAACCGACAAACAAACAAACCAAAACAAAGGCAAAGTCTTCTCATGCTTTGTTGATTTCAAATAAGCTTCTGACTCAATTTGGCATGAGGGTCTGCTATACAAATTGATGGAAAGTGGTGTTGGGGTAAAAACACAACATTATAAAATCCATGTACACAAACAACAAGTGTGCGGTTAAAATACACAAAAAACACACATTTCTTTCCACAGGACCGTGGAGGGAGACAGGGATGCAGCTTAAGCCCCACCCTCTATATATATATCAACTAATTGGCACGGGCACTAGAACAGTCTGCAGCACCCGGCCTCACCCTACTAGAATCTGAAGTCAAATGTATACTGTTTGCTGATGATCTGGTTCTTCTGTCCCCAACCAAGGAGGGCCTACAGCAGCACCTAGATCTTCTGCACATATTCTGTCAGACCTGGGCCCTGACAGTAAATCTCAGTAAGACAAAAATAATGGTGTTCCAAAAAAGGTCCAGTCGCCAAGACCACAAATAGAAATTGCATCTAGACACCTCGAGCACACAAAAAACGATACATACCTGAGCCTAAACAACAGCGCCATAGGTAACTTCCACAAAGCTGTGAACGAGCTGAGAGACAAGGCATGAGGCGCCTTCTATGCCATCAAAAGGAACATAACATTCGACATACCAATTAGGATCTGGCTAAAAATACTTGAATTAGTCATAGAACCCATTGCCCCATGTGTTACGGAGTCTAGTTGATAGGTAATCGACTAGCCGGACTGTTCCCCGGACTCCAGTTGTAGGGATTTGTACAATGCATAACAAGGCTATTGAACCTGACAATGGTGTCTGTCTTTATTCCTTTATCCAACATATCATACAGAAACACCATGGTTGTGAGGTCTGGGGTCCGCTCACCAACCAAGAATTCACAAAATGGGACAAACATCAAATTGAGATTCTGCAAAAAACATCCTCAGTGTACAACATAAAACACCAAATAATGCATGCAGAGCAGAATTAGGCCGATACCCACTAATGATCAAAATCCAGAAAAGAGCCGTTAAATTCTATAACCACCTAAAAGGAAGAGATTCCCAAACCTTCTATAACAAAGCCATCACCTACAGAGAGATGCACCTGGACAAGTGTCATCTAAGCAAGTTGGTCCTGGGGCTCTGTTCACAAACACAAACAGACTACACAGAGCCCCCTGCTCCACAACAGGTGCTGTGTGTGTTCATATACTCTGAAGGCGATGAGGTGTTGGAGCTGCTGTGAGACTTTCCTACTACACCACTCAAAACTATTTTAAATCACACAAGTTTTGCCTGTGTTTGTGTGTGTAATCTGACCAACTCTTCTAAATATGGTACTCATTCAAAATGGCTGCCTGTATTTATTTATATTTATTTATATATTAATGTCAACCTGGGTATCTCTCAAACTACTAGCCTATTTTGATTATACATCTGACTACCTGACCCTAGCATTTCACTGCCCCATCTAGATGGAACCCAAACAACAGACAATATCAGTATCATTTCGGAAAATAATCAAAACCAACACACTAATGATCAGAGACTCTTATACCTCTACCATAACCTCACTATATAACATGACATTAGAAGAAAGACAACCCCTAAATTCTAATCCCTAACCCCTAACCTCTAACCCTTAACCCCTAACAAGCCATAGCCAAATGAGGGAAACACAAACACATAACCACAGAACCAGCAGACAACGTCTCCAAGATAATAATCATGGATAACCAGCAGACAAAGTCCAAGATAATAATCATGGAAAACCAGCAGACAAAGTCCAAGATAATAATCATGGATAACCAGCAGACAAAGTCCAAGATAATAATCATGGATAACCAGCAGACAAAGTCCAAGATAATAATCATGGATAACCAGCAGACAAAGTCCAAGATAATAATCATGGATAACCAGCAGACAAAGTCCAAGATAATAATCATGGATAACCAGCAGACAAAGTCCAAAATAATAATCATGGATAACCAGCAGACAAAGTCCAAGATAATAATCATGGATAACCAGCAGACAAAGTCCAAGATAATAATCATGGATAACCAGCAGACAAAGTCCAAGATAATAATCATGGATAACCAGCAGACAAAGTCCAAGATAGTAATCATGGATAACCAGCAGACAAAGTCCAAGATAATAATCATGGATAACCAGCAGACAAAGTCTCCAAGATAATAATCATGGATAACCAGCAGACAAAGTCCAAGATAATAATCATGGATAACCAGCAGACAACGTCTCCAAGATAATAATCATGGAAAACCAGCAGACAAAGTCCAAGATAATAATCATGGATAACCAGCAGACAAAGTCCAAGATAGTAATCATGGATAACCAGCAGACAAAGTCCAAGATAATAGTCATGGATAACCAGCAGACAAAGCCTCCAAGATAATAATCATGGATAACCAGCAGACAAAGTCCAAGATAATAATCATGGATAACCAGCAGACAAAGTCCAAGATAATAATAATGGAAAACAGCAGACAACGTCTCCCAGATAATAATAATGGAAAACCAGCAGACAACGTCTCCAAGATAATAATAATGGAAACCAGCAGTACCTCTTTGAAACGAACAAATAATAGCAGACCTCTATGGAAATAAATGCATTACACATACTGTAGACAAAAGGGAATATCTAGATGGACCAGACCCACCCAGAGACTCGTCTATCTCCTCTCTAAGATCCACCAAGCACCAGATACCTGGACAGTCCCTTTTGAAGTCCTGAAAGGGAAGACTGATTGTGTCAGACTGTGGGAGTGAGTCCTCACCAGCAGTTGAATTCATTGACTACTTCCTCAATCCCATCGCACAAAGGCACCCCAGTCACATACCACTTCATAGAGTCCACACCATTCCAGTCCCAGCACATGCATACATTATTCACCAACATAGACATCTCATCAGTCTTGGCAGCTGTCGACTCTGGAGATATCCTGATCCAGAGAGATCATACTCACACCTCCTACAGCTCTGACAATTTGGCTTAAGAAAAATGATGATTTCACATTCAATTACCAACACGACCTACAGATTGGTGGGACAGCGATGGGTAAGATGTTCTCTCTGGCTTATGACATTTATATGGCAGACTGGGAGTTGACAGCCTTGACTAAATGCCCATTGTTTTATAGATGATACCTGGATGATATCTTCAGGGTGTTGGAACATGATCTGGTACACTTTTCAACGTTCATTGACCTTTTCAACAACCATCATCCTATCATAACAGTCAAATATGCCATTCTCCCTCATCAACACAATCAATTAATTGGACACAACAGTATTTTATTCCATGTACTGGCACACACATAGTCTCCCTACACACAAAACTATACTTCAAGGACAGACACACACACAGTCTCCCTACACACAAAACTATACTTCAAGGACAGACACACACATAGTCTCCCTACACACAAAACTATACTTCAAGGACAGACACACACATAGTCTCCCTACACACAAAACTATACTTCAAGGACAGACACACACATAGTCTCCCTACACACAAAACTATACTTCAAGGACAGACACACACATAGTCTCCCTACCAAGGAAAAATATTCAGATTACAAAGTTATAATTTCCTAAAATAACTTTTCAGATATTTTATCTGATCAATTAGTCTTCGAATTAATGAATTATTTACTTTACCTCATGTTAGTCTCATTCCAAACATCGAAAATGGTTGGTTATCTGCACGAACTAAGTCTTCACTATGAGTCATCCATACATCAAATGTCTTAAATCATGTATTTATTACTAACTAAGTCATTCACAGACATGCATAAACAAACAAACAAACAAGGTAAATGTGGTTACATGAAATGATAGGAGAATGTGCGCCAGTGGACTAAACCGGCATGGCGGCTTGTTAGACAAAAGGGGAGTTGGGGGTCGACTAAGAAGTCACTAGAGTTAATAATTATAACAATTGAAATGCTAATCCCTTACACATGAATGCTCACTGATTTGGGAACAATTGCAATAAATATATATATTTACGCTCAGTGTGTCGTCTTGATCGCTGGTGAAAAGTTTGTTTCTTTTGTAGAATTGTCCATCTCTCTCTCTCCCTCTCTCTCTCGTTTGTGGTTATAGTGGACTCAGAGTGACATTCATTCATTTTGTTATAGAATGGATGTTTCGGCGGTTGTCGTTCTTCGCGTTCAATGATACCGTAATTAATATCAAAGACTTGTTCTTATTCTGTCGGTATCGATAGTCTAAGAATTTAACCATGTGGTATAAAATAATGGTCTGCAACCTTTAGCCATCTCGTAATTGAGGTAAGCTCGGTCTGCTGATCGAAAACCCGAGTGGGGGTTTTATTCGGAAGGCAGAAAAGGGCTGTCCCAGGACGCCTGACCCGAACTGGGCTCAGGGGCGGTCCTCTGATTTAGTTCAAATCCAATCCCCTTTTTGAGATTCCATCATTAAATAGTCCAAAATCATATTACACAATTATACAAACAGTATCATTCTCACTCATTCATCTTATACAACAATTAGATGTAAACCTCATATCTGAGGCTATTATGGTGATGTGGCCACACTGTCTCCCATGAGCTTCCCCAAATTGTGACAAATGGACCAGTTCGTAGCTGGATTCTTCACCAATCTTTTATACTTTCTCCTGAATATGACATTTGTTTGTACCTCAAGTTCTGTGAGGTGGAAGGAATTGCTTTGTTCTCTATGAAAATGTACTCTCTCTATACTGTGTGTCCATGAGGAGATCCTCAGGAATTTATGACGTCTCTCTGACCACAGCAACCTAGTTGAAGGAGGAAAGGGGGAGGCAGGGAGTGGGAGATGGGGCTTGCTATACCCAAAGAGGCCAACGTCATGACACTGCACTGTCGGAGCTAGAAACACATTTCGCTACACCTGTAATAACATCTGCTAAACAGGGTGTGTGTGACCAATAAAATGTGATTTGATTGGATTATTCCTATAGACATACCTCTAAACCACCTATTGAACAACAGCACTATAGACAACTCCAACATACTCAAAATCCACATGCACAAACCTCCAGTTCTACCCCATAACTCATGACTATTCATGAGCACCTCCATGGTCTCTGTCATAAGAAGCACACTAAGTCACGACATAGAAACCACTTATTTTTTGCAGCTCTTAATCCCTTGGTGTGATCTTTCATTCTTTACTATATTGTTTGTTTATTAAATTATTTTTATATGAATGCTTCTTCTTCTTAATATAATTTCTAATTGTTTACCCTCAGAATGTAATCAATTCCTTGTCTTCCTCTCATCATTGTCTTCATCTCATCGTTGTCTTCCTCTCATCATTGTCTTCCTCTCATCGTTGTCTTCCTCTCATCGTTGTCTTCCTCTCATCGTTGTCTTCCTCTCATCGTTGTCTTCCTCTCATCGTTGTCTTCATCTCATTGAACCTTCGCAGGTGACCCCTCCGAGCTCTCGGCCTCCATTGATCTTTCAGGCCAATAACCGCCCAATGTTCCCTTGACCTCTTCAAACCGGACTGACTTGTAATATGCAGACAGGGCGAGAAGTTGCAATAGACCCGTGCAACCCAAGGTTTGATACCAGCACAAACAGTAACCCTATCCCTAAACCTAAACTTAACCCTAAACCTCACCCTAAACCTAAACCTAACCCTAAACCTAAACTTAACCCTAAACCTCACCCTAAACCTAAACCTAAACTTAACCTAAACCTAAACTTAACTCTAACCCTAAACCTAAACTTAACCCTAAACCTCACTCTAAACCTAAACCTAAATTTAACACTCACCCTCACCCTAATTCTAACCCTAAACTTAACCCTAAACCTCACCCTAAACCTCACTGTCATCCTAACACCCCTTGTCCTGTGACAGATAGAGCTAATCATCAGTTACAGGGGAGTGTGGGGTCTGAACACACAGATGCCTCCCCTCCCTAGTCTATGGTGACACAATGCTGAGACACCATGTTATTGTGTGTGTGTGTGTGTGTGTGTGTGTGTGTGTGTGTGTGTGTGTGTGTGTGTGTGTGTGTGTGTGTGTGTGTGTGTGTGTGTTTGTGTGTGTGTGTGTGCGTGCGTGTGTGTGTAATAGTGACAGGGATGGAGACGAGTGTACTTTTAATGTCGCCAGACGAGGGCAGGGACCATGGCCCGATTGCATAAAACATCTTAAGGATTTCCCTTAAAGAATAATGTTTTCTTAATTAGGCAGTTGTTTAAGGGTGTTGCATAGAGCCGCTCAAACCTTAGGTCAGGGTCTAATTAAGCAATAAGGCACAAGGGGGTGTACTATACGGCCAATATACCACGGCTAAGGGCTGTTCTTATGCACGACGCAATGCGGAGTGCCTGGATATACAGCCCTTAGCAGTGGTATATTGGCCATATACCACCAACCCCCGAGGTGCCTTATTGCTATTATAAACTGGTTACCCCCAACGTAACTCGAGCTGTAAAAATAAACGTTTTGTCATACACGTGGTATACAGTCTGATATACCACGACTGTCAGCCAAACAGCATTCAGGGCTCGAGCCACCCAGGTTGAAGGCATAAAGAGTCTCTGGTTACTATGGAGATGGTGAATTAAGAAGAGAGTGTCCAGAGAAGACAAGGACGAGGGCAGAGGGATTGGATGGGGCTTTAGGTATGGCTTGGGGTTGTTGCTATGCTTATAGGGGTGAACAGGGTAGTTCCGAAGAGGCAGGGATTCTTTTGAACCCAATGGCATGGTGTGTGGATGGGAGATCGTGATGATCGGGAGGGTAAGTACGTGCTTCGGATGGGTCCTAAGGCAGGGACAGCTGTGATTGTGTGTTAATGTGTCGTGTGTGACAGAGTATGAGTGGGTTTAGGGGCTGAGGGACAGACATGGACACTGGATGGGACCCAAGGCAGGGTTGACTGAACAAGGAGATGGGAGGAAGAGGCAAAGGGGACAGGGATGCTGTTGTCTAAAAGCAAGCCTGTGTGTGTGTGTGTGTGTGTGTGTGTGTGTGTGTGTGTGTGTGTGTGTGTGTGTGTGTGTGTGTGTGTGTGTGTGTGTGTGTGTGTGTGTGTGTGTGTGTGTGTGTGTGTGTGTGTGTGTGTGTGTGTGTGTGTGTGTGTGTGTGTGGTGGGATGTCCCTTCTGCAGAACTGTCTGTATGGTTTTCCACAGCACACGTGTGTGTGACAGAGGGGTCCCGGCTCATTTAATCCCAACCATTGTGTTGTCATAATGCTTCAGCAAATGTACATTATCCCAGGGGCTTTGGAAGACACAATGTAAGGAACATAATTTATGTCCCTCTAACTGTCCTGAATGCCTCTGCTGATCCCACAGCTGTTGTATGCAGTAATAATGTGCCTATGAACCAGATTGATACTGTTAGCACTGAGGCAGTGTGTCCACGCGCTCTCACCACTGGTGTCCCCAGGGCTCTGTTCTAGGCCCTCTCTTATTCTCGCTATACACCAAGTCACTTGGCTCTGTCATAACCTCACATGGTCTCTCCTATCATTGCTATGCAGACGACACACAATTAATCTTCTCCTTTCCCCCTTCTGTGACCAGGTGGCGTGCATCTCTGCATGTCTGGCAGACATATCAGTGTGGATGACGGATCACCACCTCAAGCTGAACCTCAGCAAGTGATGACTGCCCGTTCCATGATCTCGCCATCACGGCAGAACTGTCTCCTCCCAGAGCGCTAAGAACCTTGGCGTGATCCTGGACAACACCCTGACAGCTCAACTAACATCAAGGCGGTGTCCCGTTCCTGTAGGTTCATGCTCTACAACATCCGCAGAGGGCCTCACACAGGAAGCGGCGCAGGTCCTAATCCAGGCACTTGTCATCTCCCGTCTTGACTACTGCAACCGCTGTTGGCTGGGCTCCCTGCCTGTGCCATTTAATCCATCCAGAACGCCGCAGCCCGTCTGGTGTTCAACCTTCCCAAGTTCTCTCACGTCACCCCGCTCCTCCGCTCTCTCCACTGGCTTCCAGTTGAAGCTCGCATCCGCTACAAGACCACGGAGCTGTGAGGGGAACGGCACCTCAGTACCTCCAGGCCCTGATCAGGCCCTACACCCAAACAAGGGCACATTCATCCACCTCTGGCCTGCTCGCTCCCTACCACTGAGGAAAGCTCAGCCCAGTCAAAACTGTTCGCTGCTCTGGCCCCCCAATGGTGGAACAAACTTCAGGACAGCGGAGTCCCAATCACCACCTTCCGGAGACACCTGAAACCCCACCTCTTCAAGGAATACCCACAGTAATTGTCACCCCCCCAACAAGAGTTAGATGCAAGTGGCTGTTCCACTGGTTGTCAGTGTTTGCATCAATTTGTAAGTAGCTCTGGATAAGGCAGTGTAAATGACTTAAATGTAAATGTAAATGTAAGTCCACTGTGTGCAGCTCACCCTGCACTAACATAAATAACATGAGCATGTCTACCTCTACTAAGCTTCCCAGTAAAAGCAATGAAAACAGTCAAGCATCCCAGAAAAGTGTTTAAAAATAGCCCACGTTAACATATGTAGCTTAGTAAACAAGGTTCATGAAATCAATCATTTCTAGTAACAGATGATATTGTTATTCTGACAATCACTGAAACTCACTTAGACAATACCTTTGATGATACAGTGATAGCAATACATGGTTATCACATTTACAGAAAATAAATGCCAAAGGCGGAGGTGTTTCTGTTTATATTCAGAAACACATTCCTGTAAATATTAGAGAGGCTCTCATGTTAAATACTGGTGAAGTAATATGGCTACAGGTTCATCTGCCTCACCTAGAGCCCGTTCTGGTGGGAAGCTGCTATAGACCACCAACTGCTAACAGTCAGTATCTGGATAATGTGTGTGATATCAACAGAAAGGTATATTTTCTGTGTGATTTAAATATTGCCTGGTTTTCATCAGGCTGCCCACTCAAGAGAAAGCTTCAAACTGTAACTACAGTGGTTCCTCTTTTAAAACCACTTAAGCCTACCCCTTACTTTTTCGAACATTCTGTTAAAAATCGCGCAACATTTCAGCATCCTGCTACTCATGCCAGGAATATAGTATATGCATATGATTAGTATGTGTGGATAGAAAACACTCTGACGTTTCTAAAACTGGTTAAATCACGGCTGTGACTATAACAGAGCGTGTGTTTCATCGAAAAGCGCAAGAAAAACTGATCACCGAAAACTGGGAAAAATATACATGCGCCACTTGCATGTATTGTCTATGGGGAAGCAAATTACATGGGGCTGAGATTGCAAGTCCTACAGCTTCCACACGATGTCGCCAGTCTTGTCAATTGCCTGGGCTTTGTTTCTTGGTCAAACGAGTAAGAGAGAGCCCATTCCTTCCGGTCTCCGACAGGATGTTTTGGAGGAGAAATTTCCGAACATGATTTGAAGACAGGGAGCTATTCAATACACATCGCCCGTGATCAATTTGATAGATTATTAACGTTTACTAATACCTAAAGTTGGATTACAAAAGTATTTCGAAGTGTTTTGTGAAAGTTTATCGTCAACTTTTTTAATTTAAAAAAATGACGTTGCGTTTTAAAACTGTGTTTTTTCCTGGATCACACACTTTTCATAGATCGATATTTAAGGTATATATGGACCGATTTAATCGAAAAAAGACCCAATAATGATGTTTATGGGACATCTAGGAGTGCCAACAAAGAAGCTCGTCGAAGGTAATGAATGTTTTATATTTTATTTCTGCGTTTTGTGTAGCGCCGGCTATGCTAATTATTTTGTTTACGTCCCCTTCAGGTATTTTGGGGTGTTGCATGCTATCAGATAATAGCTTCTCATGCTTTCGCCGAAAAGCATTTTAAAAATCTGACTTGTCGGCTGGATTCACAACGAGTGTAGCTTTAATTCAGTACCCTGCATGTGTGTTTTAATGAACGTTTGAGTTTTAACGAGTGCTATTAGCATTTAGCGTAGCGCATTTGCATTTCCAGATGGCTAGATGGCACGCCTGCGTGTCAGGTGGGCTTAAGAGGTTAAAAGTTGCGATCTTACACCGTCGGACTTTGAGGTACCCAGCGTCACGGCTTCATTGCTCCAGACCACCACAAGGGGGAGTTAGAGCACTCATTATGCATTTGGGTCCCAAGGTTTTTATATGATCAATCATATCGAGTGGTTCCAATGAGGAATTTGAAGAGGACCACCCGTGACTTCAGCAACGATTGCTGACAAAACATTACGGGGAAGCAAATGTATGTCGTTATAACGTCATAACGAGTCAAGCAAAACATTTACAATTTAGAGGAATATTTTAGTTAATGTAGAGACAAACAATTGTGCATGTATTTTTGACAAAGTTAACTTACGAAACTCACTAATTAGGAAGTTTTTTTTCAGCCATATTGTCACGTTCGTTATAAGGATCGGACCAAGGCGCAGGGTGGTATGCGTACATTCTTATTTATTTAAAGAATGAACACTGAACAAACTAACAAAATAACAAAACGAACCGTGAAGCTATACAAACGAGTGCTGACAAGCAACTACACATAAACAAGATCCCACAAACACCAAAGGGAAATGGCTACCTAAATATTATCCCCAATCAGAGAGAACGATAAACAGCTGCCTCTGATTGGGAACCATATCAGGCCACCATCGACATACAAATCACCTAGACCTACAAAAACCCTAGACATACAAAAAACTAGTGTACCCACCCTAGTCACACCCTGACCTAACCAAAACATAAGGAAAACAGATATCTCAGGTCAGGGCGTGACACATATCCAATACCAGGTGTATCAAACTCAGTCGTTATAGCAAGCAGGGAGCAGGTTTTGAGCCCTCAACATTCTAGCCCGAAGTCCAGCTCGCTATCGACTGTGCCCAAATGTATTAATTGGGGTTGGGGCCGATTGTGGCTAAAAACACTTTATCAATTGGAATCTTTAACGTGGAAAGGGGGAAAAGTATTATTATTAGTTTTTCACAAGCATAGCAGATAGATACAAATTATGTGTGACATTGTGGTTAAAATAAAAAATTTTAGCCAATCATGCAAATGATTCCTATTAGCAGGACAACAGGCTTTTTAAAGACCGGCTACTGTCTTGAAAATCCCTCAACTTGCAATGTAGTTGATGCTTAAGTGTTACATTTCTAACTCAAAACAGCATTTCTTCATCAACATCTTTATGCTTTGTTAATTCATCTTCTTGATCTTCTTCCTTTTCTTTTGTAGCAATTTTGAGCAAATTGCTCAAGGGAAACGGTTGATTCGTCTGTGAAGATGACGTTATTGAATGTCTCGCCAGCTTTGTGTCACGTTCGTCGTATGAAGGAGACCAAGGCGCAGAGTGGTATGCGTACATTATCTTTATTAAAAGAATGAACACCGAACAAAATAACAAAAGAAACGTGAAGCTGTACGATAAAGTGCTGACAGGCACTACACATAGGCAAGATCCCACACCAGAAAGTGGGAAAAAAAAGGCCTGCCTAAATATGATCCCCAATCAGAGACAACGATAAACAGCTATCTCTGATTGGGAACCATATCAGGCCAACATAGACATACAAAAACCTAGAGTACCCACCCTAGTCACACCCTGACCTAAACAAAATATATAGAAAACAGAGATATCTAAAGTCAGGGAACCATATCAGGCCAACATAGACATACAAAAACCTAGAGTACCCACCCTAGTCACACCCTGACCTGAACAAAATATATAGAAAACAGAGATATCTAAAGTCAGGGAACCATATCAGGCCAACATAGACATACAAAAACCTAGAGTACCCACCCTAGTCACACCCTGACCTGAACAAAATATATAGAAAACAGAGATATCTAAAGTCAGGGCGTGACAGTACCCCCCAAGTGTTACATTTCTAACTAAAAACAGCAGTATTTCTTCATCAACATCTCTATGCTTTTGTTAATAAAATAAAATAATGAAAAAAAAATAATAATGAAAAAAAACATTCAAATGCAGATGCTTATATTTCACTTCATCTCAATTTGGATATTGGTTAGACAAGAATTCGAAAATTAGGGTGCAGAAATGCAATGCTCTTAGTGTAATCTTTATTTAACTAGGCACGTCAGTTATGAACACATTCATATTTACGAGGACAGCCTACTCCTTCCTCGTAAATAGCCCAGTACTGTACTGCCCACCGGCATTTTCCGTTCCAGCAAGTATCAGTCAAAAGTTTGGACACACCTACTCATTTCAGTATTTTTTGGTATTTTTTACTATTTTCTACATTGTAGAATAATAGTGAAGACATCACAACTCTGAAATAAAGAACACATTCCTATTTACAAGGACAACCTACTCCTTTCTCCCCAATGGGGATTTGAACCCTGGTCTCCCGCGTGCCCGCATTCTGTAGTACAGACATGGCCTGCTCTCCATTATGTAAGGAATTAGGTACTTTCCCATGTTTACTACAGTATGCATTGTATACTGTACAGTAGCCTAATAAACAAATAAACACATTTTGTTTATAGAATAATGATTAAAAAAAATACTCTTTCAAAATGCAGTGAGTATTTTCCATTCCATCCTAACGGAAACCAAGAGGGTTTAGTTTTTCATGGAATAGAAACACCTTAATATTATTGCAATTAATTTAGCAAGTACCAATCAAAAGCTTGGACACATCTACTCATTCAAGGAATTCTCTTTATTTTTTACTATTTTCTAAATTGTAGAATAATAGTGAAGACATCACAACTATGAAACAACACCGGTCTCCAGCGTGCCCTGCATTCTGTAGTACAGACATGGCCTGCTCTCCCTTATGTAAGGAATTAGGTACTTTCCCATGTTTACTACAGTATGCATTGTAGACTGCACAGTAGCCTAATAAACAAATAAATACATTTTGTTAATTAATAAAATCATTTTAAAAAACTCTTTCAGAATGCAAATGTTGATTTAGTTTTGGATCCATAACGAATTACTATGGGTATAAATGTTACTGATTTACAGAAATATTGCAACAAAGTTGTCTAATGAAGGCAATCAATTTAGAATCCTCCAATCCTGTAGCCTACTCCCGACCGTCATGTTGTACATCGCCATATTTTCCATACCATCCTAACCTAACGGAATTCATTTTTTGTTTTTCTATGAATAGAAGCACCATAATATTAATTCTTTCTTAAAATCAATCCCATATACTATGTTATTACGAAAAAGGTTTTAAATTCTCTGGTAATGCCAATATGGAATACTATCAAACGCTTCTCAAAGATGCTCTCTGGTGGTCAAACTAGAATATACGTTGCGGTAACAAAAAAAATGTCTGAGAATTAAATGACGTGCCACAGAATGCTGCAGCAGCACACAGGGTGTGCCGCGGTATGACGCAAGGTAGTTGGTAGTTGGTAGTTACAAACAGCACAGGAATGAAATCATCAACATGTATTGATCACATCTTTACTAATGCTGCAGACATTTTCTTTAAAGCAGTATTCAAATCCATTGGAGTTTTGATCACAATAAAGTAGCCATACTAGATAAACCAAAGTACCAGAGGCTGGGCCTAATATAATTTCTAAGAGTTCATACAATAAGTTTGAAGTTATTCCTATGTTGTTGATGAAAATAATATTTGTTGCTCCGTGGTGTGGTGTAAGAAAATTACTGTAAAAACTGAAAAATCCCAGTAGATTGATGATGAATTAATCAATTGTATGGTTGAAAGGGGTGAGTAAAAATGTATAGGAAATAGGTCTGGCTGCACAACCGATTAGCAAACATACTGCAAAATGAGAAATCATGTGACTAAACTGAATAAAAAGAAGTAGACCATAATTATATTCTCCTGATGTCTGCTTAAAAGCAAGAACTGAAGCAGGAAGTACCAGTGACTCGCTCAATAAGGAAGTGGTCAGATGACGCAGACGCTGCACTGTAGGACTGTTTTGCTTGCAGAGACTGGAATATATTCCCGGGATTCATCAAATGACATTGAGGAGTATACCAGCTCAGTCATCGGCTTCATCAATAAGTGCATTGACGACGTCGCCCCCAGGGTGACCGTACGTACATAATCCCAACCAGAAGCCATAGGTTACAGGCAACATCCATTTCGAGCTAAAGGCTAGAGCTGCCACTTTCAAGGAACGGGACTCTAAATCTGGACGCTTATAAGAAGTCCTGAACCATCAAACAAGCAAAGCATAAATACAGGATGAATCCTACTACACCGGCTCTGACGCTCTGACGCTCTGACGCTCTGACGCTCTGACGCTCTGACGCTCTGACGCTCTGACGCCCGAGTCTGTAATACCTGCACGTTTCAAGCAGACCACCATAATCCCTGTGTCCATGGAAATGAAGGTAACCTGCCTAAATGATTAGCACCCGTAGCACTCACGTCGGCTTAGTCCCCTCCTGTACTCCCTGTTCACCCACAACTGCATGGACAATACGACTCCAACACCATCATTAAGTTTGCTGATGACACAACAATGGTAAGCCTGATCACCGACCACGATGAGATAGCCTATAGGGAAGAGGTCAGAGACCTGACCATGTGGTACCAGGACAACAGCCTCTCCCTCAGCACGAGCAGACAGAGGAGCTGATCGTGGACTACAGGAAAAGGCCGAACAGGCCCCCATTAACATCAACGGGGCTGTAGTGGACCGGGTCGAGAGCTTCAAGTTCCTTGGTGTCCACATCATCAACAAACTATCATGGTCCAAACACACCAAGACAATTGTGAAGAGGGCACGACAACACCTTTTCCCCCTCAAGAGACTGAAAATAGTTGGCACGGGTCCCCAGATTCTCAAAAGGTTACATAGCTGCACCATCGAGAACATCCTGACCGGTTGCATCATTGCCTGGTATGGTAACTGCTCGGTATCTGATCGTAAGGTGCTACAGAGGGTAGTGCGTACAGCCCAGTACATCACTAGGGCCAAGCTTTCTGCCATCCAGGACCTATATACCATATACTAGGCGCTGTCAGAGGAAAGCCCATTGACATTGACTCTTCTTGAACTGCACGGTTGGTTAATGGCTTGTAAGTATTTCACAGTAAGGAGAGAGAGAGAGAAAGAGAAAGAGAAAGAGAAAGAGAAAGAGAGAGAGATAGAGATAGAGAGAGAGAGAGAAAGTGAGGGAGACAGAGTGACAAAGAGAGAGAGAGAGAGAGAGAGAGAGAGAGAGAGAGAAAGAGAAAGAAAGAGAGAAAGAGGGAGAGGGTCAGATGATGTAATTAGAGAAATACAACAGTCTTCTTAATTAATCCCTTTGATAACTGTCATCTCTCTCCAGTACTCCTCCCCATCACTCTCCCTCTTTCTTGAACTGCACTGTTGGTTAAGGGCTTGTAAGTAAGCATTTCACGGTAAGGTGATACATGTTGTATTCGGCGCATGTGACAAATTAAGTTTGATTTGAATTAAATTAAACTACATTTTGGGCAAATGACAAACTCGGCTCCATCATTTGTTGAATCTGATGGCTCAGTAATCACAAAACCCACTTATATTGCTACTAGATAACTACTTTAATTATTTTTTAATTAGATTAGCAAAATAAGGCATGATATGCCAGCAACAAATGCTGACAGTACACATTCAAGTATATCTGACCAAATTATGAAATACAAGCATAGTAATAAAATAATATATATTGTTGTCTAGCAACAATGGCAAGCCACCAGGGTCTGACAACTTGGATGGAAAATGAGGATAATAACAGACGATATTGCCACTCCTGTTTGCCATTTTTTCAATTTAAGCCTACAAGAAAGTTAAATAAAGTTCAGGCAATTGGTTTTAAAATCAAATCACCACCAAAGTCACTGACTATCTATGGAGTTGTAGTAAAACGCCAAATGGATCTACCTCCTGGTCCTTTTCCCCTGTCTTACCCACCAAGGGTAGGGACAGAGATGACCTCGCCTACTGAAATACCGGATTGGGCAAAGCCACCAGAAGACGACTCAAGCCAACCAACTACTGAGCCTGACTGGTGTCAGGAAGATTCACCCTCTGCCTCAAGTGACCCCTCTGAATGGGAACAGCTGATAGACTCATTGCTGATAGAGTGAGGGCTCTGTCATAAACAGAGGCCCATATATGCACTGTAAGAAAAGTATTTCCTGTTGTAAGATATGTCATCACCCTCTCTGCTCTGAGGGAATGGGAGGAGCAGCAGATCGGGTGCAGAGAATCAAAAGGTATATAAAGAGACATTTGCCATTACTTTGGCGCTGACTTCTTGAATTCTGAATTCATTTAGGCAACCATTTGACTTCGGGTAATTGCCACCTGACTCAAATTACTTAAAGATTCTAACTTGCTGGATACCAGGGTAAGAGTCCGTTTACCTATCGATCAGTTGACCCTGTGTGCAGCATACCGTTGGACCGAGTGTACCGTTGGGCCACGTCTTAATTGACCCGGAACACTGTAGCACCGGCCGGGTTGTTGCCCCAGACACTGCGGTAGATCAACGGCAGAATTACCACCTGCTGAAAACGGTTGGAAAGTTGCTCGAATCGACTCTGTCTCCGACTGACCCAGTGACACGTGTGCTGTTGCGACACAGTGCCTTGCCCTGGACTCACGGTTGCAGGTTATTTGACAATACTATCCAGCCTTAGGGCAGGTTAGAGTACTCAGGCTAACTTGAATCTCGAAATTTAGTTGAACCAACGATTCCTCATGGGAGAGATCGATACATAAACTAAATTCTCAGAACTCTGACCGATTGAAACTCTGCTCCTGATCTCGTGGGTCTCCTCGTCATCTCTCAAAGGTAATGAAATAACCAGCCTATTATAAGCATTTAATATAGAGATAAGTGTTATCATTGTGCCAGGCATTTTATAGAGCATTAAGGCAAGTGCATGTTTTTGATTAACGCTGTGTGTGACCGAGTAACAATTGTGTATTTTGAAGTGTGTTTGATTGTAAAAGACAAAAAACAGAGTGTTTTCAAAAATAAATGGTAGTCTTATTTTGTCTCGAGTAAACGGTTCTCTCAAAGACAGTTAACGGCACGGGAGATAACAACTCTGACACTCCCGCTACCGGGACACTGGAAACGGAGAATCGGGGCTCTACGACGGAATGAGTTACTGTTAAAAGACAAAGAGGAAGGTGTGTCCAGTAGTGATTCATTTAATTGTCTTATCGATCTATCTAAGTTTTATTTTCCAAGCGATACATAGCCGACGGGCAGAGTAGTGAGACTAAGTTGACTAAAGGTCTTCACACTTTAAACTAGATACATCACAGAGGGGAAACACTCAACCACAGGAAATCATATAGAGACTGGTAGGACTAGTGCTTAATAATAACTCAAGGGCCAATTAGTGGTGAAACAAAGAGTCTAGAGGATAAAGGTGGGGTTCGCACATCCCAGCTAGAGCTAGACCGTTGAGAGTGACAAGGCAAAAGACCCTCTACGCGGACAACGTTTCGATATAGAAAGAGAGGCAGGGCTACGCGAGCGGTCCTGGTTATACCGAGATAACCTGAAGTACCTATAGTGCCCTGTCCAATCCAGGGAACGGGACGCTAACCACCTCTAGCAACCCCGCTGCCGGCCAAGGGGCGGGGCTGAAGGTTTCGATCGCGACACTTGGCGCCCAACGTGGGGCCCCACACCTCTATATAAGGCTCTACTACTACCTGAGTTAACGGCCCCTACCAGCGCTCTATTTCCAAACAACTTACTAAAGTAGGTATCTTTAAAGAGTTAGAGATATGGCTACGGCAGTACGTTTCGTCTTACCGGATCTACCATGGGGTAAACTGAGAGCGGTAGACCAGACAGCCATAAAACATCTTCTGGGAATGGAAGGAAGGGAAACTTTCTGGGATTATAAAAAATTCCAGAAAAGATCCCTAAATGGCAACTACCATAGATACTACGGCAGCTCATGAGGAGCAAAGTAGGGTAGAAAATAATGGTACAGTACAGGAAATGATACGCAGGCAAAAGGCAGGTCTACCCAACAGTAGGCTCGCAATGTGCGTACCAGGAATACCCTGGGGCCGCTGACCAAGAGGGAACAGACGGCCCCTCCAATTACAGGATTAGGCAAATAGCCCTGAATCCTAAGAATTTCCAGTGAAGACTGATCAACTTCACTGGAAATTGTTGGAACAGGTGGAAATTAATTATAAAATGACACCAGTCTCTATTCAAAGTGTATAACAAATAATTGTATTATTTCCTTGGGAAAGTAAAGCTAACATAGTGCGTAAGTGTCACTATGGGCGTTGTATGAGGGAAAATCCCTGAGAAATAAGAAAGTACTATAGAGTTTGTAACTAAATAGGAAATCTAAATAAAATCTCAAGGTAAAGAGCAATGGCGGGTTAGTCTACTCTTTGAGGAAAAATCCCTGAGAAATAAGAAAGTACTATAGAGTTTATAACTAAATAGGAAATCTAAATACAATCTCAAGGTAAAGAGCAATGGCGGGATAGAGTCTACTCTTTGAGGAAAAATCCCTGAGGAAACTAGAAAATACTATAGAGTTTATAACTAAATAGGAAATTTATACAAACCCCAAGGTGAAGATATGTTAACAATAGTGAATTATTTTCAGCGCCGTTAAGGCAGGCAGACCTCGTAGTAATACGAAATTGGGTTCTAATTAAAGGTCATTCCAGAAAAAGAAGGGGGCCAGAGGATGTAAGTGTGTATTGTGGCAAAGTGGCCTTCTATGCACAGCCCTGGTACCCCATGGCAATGGCCCTGCTACAAGACGGGACTCCAACGAATCTAGGAGACACTAGTGTAATGTTGAGAGCTATGCAGGAAGATTTATGTTAAATATTTAGGGTATATTTTAAGCCAACAGGGCAGAAAAAAGATGAAGTTAGAAAAGGAGTGATTTCATAAGCATTAAATTTAGTTATGAAAATAAATATGTTGCAGTTCTTAGGGATAATAAAGTACTGTAGGTAATGGATCACATACTACGCAACATATATAAAATTATTGATGAGACTGAGTTAAGATTAACCCAGGTTATTGTTAGATAAAATACAGTGGACTCCCGAAAGTTAGATTTCATTAGTACAGAAAACATATGCTATGTTTAGCAGCGTTTTGGCCTTATCTAATCATTTGAAGGTTTGTCTTCAAATAGTAGAAAGATTACAAGAATATATGGCATCTGTTGTGACCCAGGGTCATTGAGAGTATCGGGTTAATTAAGTTGAACTATATAATTATCTACATAAAAATGTTGAGTTCTATAAAATGCATTAGTGTAAACAGGGAGACAGTGAGACAGTCAGTCAATATTTGGAGACAGAGACCATATCTGGTACTGTCAGTATTAGCTGCGGCAACAGGAAGCAGATGCAGAAGCGAAAAGGCAGGTTTTAAACCACAGCCATTAAAAGCAGCAGTTAAGAGGAAGTTAAACATAGACATAACTACATTGAAAGAGCTGAGACAGATAGTGACCCATGTGCAAAATGTATTAGGTCAGTTAGACACTGACACAGGAGTAGGGAATGGGACTTTAATAAATAATGCAAAGAGTGGACACCTAAAATTTCAGGATGGACTTTAAAAATAAATGAATATAATAAACCACTTACGGATAAATATGCTACAAGGAGAAGAAAATCTCCTCAGCTTATTGACGCTAAATAATTATAAGTAAGGGGAGTCATAATTTTTTTTTTTTTTTTTGGTTCCAGACCAGATAGAAAGAGTCAGAACACACAGAGGCAGTAATAGCAGCCCTAGACAGACTCAACAGATCAGGCATGAAACTGAACTTGACAAAAACTCAAATAGGTAAAGAGGAAGTGAACTTTCTCGGTTTCACTATAGGCACTGGAATAACCGCAAGCAAGAATTTCTTAGAAAAAGTAGCAGATCTCAGCAAGCCTCACACAGTAAAGGAAATGCAGAGGGGCCTAGGCAAAATAGGGTATCTGAGAAACCACATCAAAGGGTATAGCAGGGCTGCAAAGCATTGCTACAGAGGCATAACAATAGAAGAGTGTCAAAAGGCCATGTCTCACAAAGAATATGGCAGACAACCCATTAATTGGGACAAAAGATGGAAGACTCATGGGAGAACTTGAAAGTGATGGCCCTGGAGGCTCAGGAGAATGAGCCCAGAGATCCGACGCTACCGCTCTGGCTATGCCTTAAACTAGAAGGGCCAGAGGTGGAAAGAGACGGGTACATCTGGATATCAAACGAACTCTCTCCCAAAACAATCAAATGTTAAAGCAAACAGTTGAAGGGGCCCATCATGAAGTACTCCAGTGCAGGGGCAAAAATGGCCCTGCTAGAGTTATACTGGAACAAAATAGTGTCCCTTGCCCAAGGACAGGCCATAATCATAAAATACACAGAACTAAATGAACTATGGGCCACTAACCATACAAAAAAAATGGTAGGTATTAAAACCACCACTTGGGATAAGTGGAGGAACGTACATGCCACCAAAGGAGTTATGTTCATCAGTGACCAAGGATGGGACACTGACGAACCAGGACCAGGACCTACAACAGTCAAGGTAAAACCAAAAGAGGATAAACCTAGGGACATAGTAGTGCTCACGGATGGAAGTGAGAAAACAGGAAGTAACCAAGTGGGGTTTTATTGTAAAAAAAAAAACAAAGCCACTGGCGAAACACTCATAAAAGGAAACAAGAAATAGCAGGCACTGCCCAGAAAGCAGAAGTCATGGCCATAATGGAAGCACTGCTACATTGTTCCACATCCAATCTAAAGAGAATAGAACTGGTTACAGACAGTTACTACAGTGCCCAGGCCATGACTTCTGACAAAAAGATATGGCAGAACAATGGTTACAGAAGTGCTAAAACAAAACAATTCAGCACGAAGGAGAGTGGAGAAAGATCCATGAGTTAATGGATAGAATGGATATTGTTGTCAGTCACCAAAAAAGCCCACACAGTAGATGGGGTGGAAAGGAAGCTGACTTCAATCAACAAGGCAACAGGGAAGTAGATGAACTAGTCCAGATGGGCAGAATAGTTCTCTACAGAACTGAAGCAGACAAACTTAAGGCGTTACACATAGATTGGGGACACCCAGGTCCTAAAATATTTATAAAGCGCCTTAGACAGGACCAGATAGAATTTGACCCAGTAGAGGCCAAACTGGTGTGCCAGCAGTGCATTACCTGTCAAGAGCAAAAGCCTAGTAATCTAGGAAGAGTGTCTGATCAACACATCAAAACATGCACGCCCTGGAGTCAAATAGCATTAGAGACTATGGGTCCCATGAAAAGTGCTACGGTACTGGGACATAGGTATGCTATAGTAGCGGTGTGCATGGCAACGGGCTACACAATGGTACACACAGCGAAAACATGCAATGCTCTGCCTGTGTTGACAATGCTTAACCTTTTGACTTTGACCCTAGGACGGTTTCAATCGATCAGGACTGACGAAGGACGTCAGTATAAAAAACCAAAAGGTAGAGGAATGGTGCACCCAGAGGGGAGTAAAGCACACTTTCTCACCTCCCTGCACACCTCAAGCAAATGGGTGTGCAGAGAGGACCATTGGCAAACTCAAAACAACTTTGGGGTTGTGGAGAGCGGACAAAGATTGGGGACCAAAGCTAGTGCAAGCATGCATAGAGTTAAGTAGCACCCCAACCAGTTCAGGGCCTAGTCCAAGAGAGTTAATGGGATTACCAGGACAAAATAGTACGGTGGATATTCCTAATCCCCAGTCTACCCCTCTACCTTGTGTTTTAGAGGTAGGAGACTGGATCAGGATTAGAAAGATCCAGCGGCAGACAACAGTGACCTGGTAATACCCAAGAAATACGGTAAAAAACATATTATTGAGGAAATAATAAGCGCTAATACTGTGAGGACAGCTTGTGGAAGAACAGTTGACATAGCACAACTTAGGAAAGTATTTCCTCTGCAATAGTACCAGACTGGAAATACCTCCTAGAGTGCAGAGCAGGCCTCCAAGTCAGGAGGAGTCCAAACACAATTTTAGGGCCTCAAAGGAGGGAGCACGGGAAGAGTAGTCCGGGAACGAAGCGTTCCGACAGGTCTACCTGGCTCAAGCAGACTGAAGTGTGTCCCTTGTGACGTATGCAAAGAGCCCACTGGCGATATGCAATACGAAGGTTCCGCTGAGCTGAGCATCAGGCAACTAGAGATGTGCTCTGATGGAGCCTCAGGGGAGTATAGGTGCAGGTATGGAAGAGTTCAGACGTGTGGCAGGTGCAACTGCAACACCATGACCAACTGTGCACTAGACATAAGGACCATTAATGGTTCCTGGGACCTCAGAGGGTGCCAGTGTGCCTATGGAAACATCTCAGACAAAGATTGCCTGAATGTCACAGACAGAGGGTCACAGAGGTCAAACTAACCAGAAGTGCCCTCTTAACCCCAGTTAGAATAGAAGTACCACTCTGGCCAATTCCCACTGGAACTGCAGGCCCAGACCCAGCTCTAACAGGTCAAAGGTTCCAATTTAACTCCAGCTATGAGTATCTGAGAGATAGGGACCTTGGAGAGGGACCTAGTGATGGATATGGGATAGACAGAGTCAACAGACAGGCCTGGATGGAAACAGGACAAGGTGAATGGATCCTAGTAGACCCTAGTGTAGCCTGGGATGGAGTGCTTCTGGAGTCCACGGGTTGGGACCAGGTGGACAGATATCCCCTAGACAACAACCAACAAACATCCTGGATGGATGAGAAGGTGTTGGTGGGAAGGTCAGTGCAGGCCAGTTAGAGAGCTACACTGGGGCAGAGCAATGGAAAAGGAACAAATGTTCACTTTCGTCACCCCCATGACAAGAGGAAATTATGTCCCTCCCCATGATGGAGATGGCAGGAGAAGGTACAGGTTAGGCCTAGGATGGCAGCTGTACTTAGCCCAGGACCCTGTGTATAAAACTGAAGGAGTCTACTCTTGTCACAAGTACATATGTAGAGATAGTGCTGCTGGAGAGGGAAAAGGTAAACAAAAGGCAGCACTCAAAAGAGAATATAGCCCACCTAAGAAATCATTCCTTGCTAGGGTGAAACTGCCATTTTGATCAGACCCTGGAGAGGGCCTATCCAAACCCAGAAACCCAATAGTTAAAAAATTAACTAAAAGATGCTCTCCCTCTTATATTTCACTGGAAATATGAAGTTGGGGGAGTACGGAACAAAGCATAGGGAATGTAAAATAGGATGATGCTGGTGGGTAAGTATGTTTTTAATTATAGTTGGCGTCCCCAGCGCCACCATATTAGGATTGTATTTGGGCCTAAAATACGATCAAGAAAATTTAGAAATGGGAAAGTAATATACCTAGAGCAACAGGAAGAGTAATATACCTAGAGTAAGTAAAGTAATATACCTAGAGTAAGTAAAGTAATATACCTAGAGCAACAGGAAGAGTAATATACCTAGAGTAAGTAAAGTAATATACCTAGAGTAAGTAAAGTAATATACCTAGAGCAACAAAAAATGTGAAAGTGACTTAATCACATTTAGAACACAAAGAAATGGGGCATCCAGGTACAATGTGACACAGCCAATGAAACTGAGTGTCCAGGTTTCCCCACTGTAAAGCTAAAAAGCAGAACTAATTACACTAAGTGGAACAACAGCCTAGGTGAAAATGTCACAATAATGGCAGCGTTAGGGTATGCAAAAAAATTAGGCATGCCGATAGACAAAGTGTTCAAGAGAATTTGGAAAGGGCTGTTTAAACTACTGGTCAAAATAAGTAAACTGGCCCTAACAATTACCTGGTCAATCTTCAAGGGGATCAGATGGTTGTTAAAAGGACTGATCATCTGGAGCATGGTATATGAGAGAGTGCATCCTCCTAGAAGACAGGGACCAGCAGTTCCTGTTGAACAGGATGTACTGCTCATGACCCCGAGAGGAACGGATGTGACCCAAGTTTAAGGGGCAAAAAGTGACTACATAAGTGAACCCTGAACAACTCAGGTCACGACTCAGATCAGAGATAAATAATCATCCTGCTCTCAACACAACTTAAATAAACAACCAGAATCTTTAGGCAGTGAAACTTAAAGATATCCTCTACCATGACTTCCAACGAAACTGACCATGACACCTCGGCTGAGGCATGCAGTCCCTTCACTGACCAGGTATGGGAAAGCATCTGTTGTCAAATATTAGTTCTCGTATTTTTTGGGAAAATAGCATGGGAAAATAGGCATAATAATGGCTTAGTAACTTGGGTTGCTCTATTTATCAATTCACCAGTGGCCATTGATAAACTAGGTTTAACAATGGGACAAAAAATAATGCTGTCCGTTGTACCGATAATACTAATCCAGAGAATGTACACAATATTAGGAAAATGTTATTTGGTCTGTCTATGCTTAGAAGCCTTAGCTGCAGCTATGGCTGTAGTAAGTAAAATAGGTGCAATAGAGAAGAACGGAACAGACGGTAAAATGGAACCTATGTGTGCTACCATAATTGGAATACACTATGTGGCGCGGATCATTGAAGCAGGCCCAGTTGGCATGCTATGTGTCCAAATAGTCAAATTAATGAGAAAACTAAAACCAAAAGACCAGGAGGAACACGTTAAGCCATGGGATGGGGTAAGGATGGCTAAAGTAATAGTGCCCCCAGTGACAGAACCAATAGGGGAAGCAGGGGTATTAATAGAGGTAGAGGAGAGTAGAATATGGTTCATAAACATGTGGGCAAGACATTTAGATGCCCTTAAGGCATATACAAATTGTGGGGGGTTGTGGCCAATTGGAACCATTGCCACTAGGGATAGACTCTACCAACGGGGTGGTGTTAGGCGGAACCACCTTCATATGTGCTCATTGTTACCAAGGGTGTGTAGCATACCGCATTAGGCGTAGCCATGACCCCATTGGTACTTATGCAGGGCCCAGTGACCTCGTGGGGAGCCACGGGGCCAGTAACAGAGGAAGGGGACAGATGGATCAGGAAGTTGAGTCCCAACGGACCCAACCTGAATCTCTGGAAAAGCGAATCATGGCCCAGAAAAGCATGGGGAAAGCCGGGATACCGAACCTTGACCCTTAACCACCGGAGGGTGGCTGGGGACATAGGAAATGGTACGCTGACCGGGCAGTGGGACGAGGCTCTGATAGTCAAAGACCTGGAAGCCCATTGGTCTCAGGAAGACCTCACCATGCTAAACAGAGCCCTTGGTTCATGTACGGGAGTGCTAGACCACTATGGAGTTGCCAAATCTTCCCACCAAAATGGGAAAGACTCAGCTGTGGCCAGTGGAACCTAGCGATTATGTGGCCGCAATTATGTAGCGCAGACGATGAAATAGCCATTAGAAAGGCTAGGAGAGAGCCAATGTCCAAAGTGATTGGGTGTACTGAGACAGGGGGAAGTGAAACTCTGACTGACTTCAGTAGGAAGCACAGAAGAGGAACCCAAAGAGGCCTTAGGAGGCAAAATGGGTACAGGTTTAGGGAGCCAGGGAATCATAGACATTCTTACTGGCACACTTGTATTACCTCAGTGCCCCCCAGACCTGAGCAAAGAGGGCCTGAAAGGAATGGTCCAGACACAAAGTTAGAGCTAAGATATAGGGAGAACCTCTCAGGCTTAGGCCATAGACTGGCCGACTTGACCCTGGCCGCAGAAAGAGCTGTAGGAGCTCTGACCCAGAAAGACCCCCAGGGGAACGATGGACCTCAAAGTCGCAGGGACAAAAAGAGAACCAGGAAGGGGCAAGGTAGACAATAGGAGAATAACCTTTCTTTCTCCAGGGCCCCATGGAAGACACCCAGTCCGGGGAAGAAGATTGGGAAGAAGAAGAAGTTAATAGGCCAATAGGCACAGAGTAATAACCAGATGGGCAAGAATTAGAACGTAAGGGTATGACTGAGTCCCAGACACTAGGGATTATCCTGTAGGGTGGATAGCACCAGTAGTAATAATTCCTCACCCTGCCGCTCTTAAAACATGTGGCTCATGTGATAGAAGTACTGAAGGGGTACTCAGCGGGAGATCAATGTTAAGAGGACGGATGTTAGACAACGTATGTATGTTATGTCTAGCCCGCAGAGATAAGTGGCCAACCCTAAAACCCATAGTAAACAAGGGAGATAGATGGGGACATGTAGAAGAGCCAGAAGAGTTAAATTTAACAATGGTTTACAAGGGACAAGAAGTAGACTGGGATAAGAGAATTGGCACTGTTGAATTACATGGGATGGCTTACGAGACCTATTCAACAGGTTGGAGAAGAAGGACAACTGAGACCGGTTCAAAGATGCACAGGCTGTGAGACAGAGACTAAAGGACAGTACACCATGTTGTGGGACATGGGAGGAGTAAGCACCAGGAGTAGATCACACGCGCTTTGCAAAAATGCTTATGTCATAGAGCTTGCGTAAGGAATAGGAAAGAGTGGTATAGGGAAGATCCTCAGGAAAGTTGGCCCCTGGAGGAAGAATATGTAGAGTTGTTTGAGAACGGTAGAATAGTTGCCAGATGCAGGCACTCAGATGAAGTATATCTGAGGATGAGAATTAAGATGGAGTACTAAAACAAGGAAGGTACTAAGTGTACATCAACCTGGGGAATAGTGACTGGGATAGATGGTAGGATATTGGGAATAGCATGTTTAACCTCACAAAAAGGTGTTTTAAGAGAAAGAGACAGGGGTAGATCCTGGAGAGGGTGTAGTAAAACGCCAAATGGATCTACCTCCTGGTCCTTTTCCCCTGTCTTACCCACCAAGGGTAGGGACAGAGATGACCTCGCCTACTGAAATACCGGATTGGGCAAAGCCACCAGAAGACGACTCAAGCCAACCAACTACTGAGCCTGACTGGTGTCAGGAAGATTCACCCTCTGCCTCAAGTGACCCCTCTGAATGGGAACAGCTGATAGACTCATTGCTGATAGAGTGAGGGCTCTGTCATAAACAGAGGCCCATATATGCACTGTAAGAAAAGTATTTCCTGTTGTAAGATATGTCATCACCCTCTCTGCTCTGAGGGAATGGGAGGAGCAGCAGATCGGGTGCAGAGAATCAAAAGGTATATAAAGAGACATTTGCCATTACTTTGGCGCTGACTTCTTGAATTCTGAATTCATTTAGGCAACCATTTGACTTCGGGTAATTGCCACCTGACTCAAATTACTTAAAGATTCTAACTTGCTGGATACCAGGGTAAGAGTCCGTTTACCTATCGATCAGTTGACCCTGTGTGCAGCATACCGTTGGACCGAGTGTACCGTTGGGCCACGTCTTAATTGACCCGGAACACTGTAGCACCGGCCGGGTTGTTGCCCCAGACACTGCGGTAGATCAACGGCAGAATTACCACCTGCTGAAAACGGTTGGAAAGTTGCTCGAATCGACTCTGTCTCCGACTGACCCAGTGACACGTGTGCTGTTGCGACACAGTGCCTTGCCCTGGACTCACGGTTGCAGGTTATTTGACAATACTATCCAGCCTTAGGGCAGGTTAGAGTACTCAGGCTAACTTGAATCTCGAAATTTAGTTGAACCAACGATTCCTCATGGGAGAGATCGATACATAAACTAAATTCTCAGAACTCTGACCGATTGAAACTCTGCTCCTGATCTCGTGGGTCTCCTCGTCATCTCTCAAAGGTAATGAAATAACTATTATAAGCATTTAATATAGAGATAAGTGTTATCATTGTGCCAGGCATTTTATAGAGCATTAAGGCAAGTGCATGTTTTTGATTAACGCTGTGTGTGACCGAGTAACAATTGTGTATTTTGAAGTGTGTTTGATTGTAAAAGACAAAAACAGAGTGTTTTCAAAAATAAATGGTAGTCTTATTTTGTCTCGAGTAAACGGTTCTCTCAAAGACAGTTAACAGCACGGGAGATAACAACTCTGACACTCCCGCTACCGGGACACTGGAAACGGAGAATCGAGGCTCTCTGACGGAATGAGTTACTGTTAAAAGACAAAGAGGAAGGTGTGTCCAGTAGTGATTCATTTAATTGTCTTATCGATCTATCTAAGTTTTATTTTCCAAGCGATACATAGCCGACGGGCAGAGTAGTGAGACTAAGTTGACTAAAGGTCTTCACACTTTAAACTAGATACATCACAGAGGGAAACACTCAACCACAGGGAAATCATATAGAGACTGGTAGGACTAGTGCTTAATAATAACTCAAGGGCCAATTAGTGGTGAAACAAAGAGTCTAGAGGATAAAGGTGGGGTTCGCACATCCCAGCTAGAGCTAGACCGTTGAGAGTGACAAGGCAAAAGACCTCTCTACGCGGACAACGTTTCGATATAGAAAGAGAGGCAGGGCTACGCGAGCGGTCCTGGTTATACCGAGATAACCTGAAGTACCTATAGTGCCCTGTCCAATCCAGGGAACGGGACGCTAACCACCTCTAGCAACCCCGCTGCCGGCCAAGGGGCGGGGC